>NC_140585.1:750013603-750501103 GCF_964204655.1 Triturus cristatus | reverse complement strand
TCGGGAAAACAAGGTGGGCTCCTGCTTAGCACGACAACTAAGGGTCACGCCCGAGAAGGCCTACATCAGTCACATTAATTTAGAAAATGGGGGAGGGGTGGCAGCATCAAACTACACAAATCAATGGGGCCTAATGGCTTCACTGCCCAGTTAAAGAAAGACCTTCAGCTCTGATTTGGTTCCCCACCTGATAGTCCTGTTCAATCCTATAGCTACTTCCTGAGGGGCCACACATTTGATGATCAAAGCACTGATTTACGTCCTTTCAAAACCTGGAGAAGGACATGCATTTTTGCACCTCGTGCAGATCTATTGCATTATTAAATCTAGATGTCAAACTCTATACTAAGATCCTTGCTACTAGGCTGCAAGACATTATGCTGGATCTCATTCACCCGGATCAGTCGGGATTTATTAAGGGGAGACAGATACACGATAATTTGAGGAGGAGGGTCCACCTGGTCGAAAAGGCAATTAATAAAACACATGCCGGCAGGCCTACTGGCACTAGATGCCAAAAAAGCCTTCGACCGGGAGGATTGGTCCTTCCTCTTTCACACTCTCCATCTCTTCGACATGTGCAAACAATTTATAAACGTGATCCAGGCTAACTACGCACATCCACTATCACACGTATTAGTGAATGGAATGGGCTTCGACCTAATTTAGTTAGAGCAGGGTACCCGTCAGGGGTGTCTGCTCGTCCAACTCTTATTCTAACTCAGTATAGAACCCCTTTAGCCAAGGTGAGGGCTGAGCCAGTGATCCAGGTCTTCTCATTTGGATCTATTATTCACAAAATGTTGCTGTGTGCGGATGATGTGTTGGTTTCCCTAACTACTCCTTCAACATTTCTAGCCGCTCTACAGCTGGAATTAGCACTTTATGAGATAGTGGCAGGTTATCATATTAACCTTCACAAATCTTTCCTTCTAAATCTGACCCTACTTATATCCGAAATGGAGACGCTGATGGGCTCCACCCCTTTCCACCAGGTTAAAAAAGACCATACCTACTTGGGGGATTATAATCACTCCCAAGGTTTCCGATCGTGCAAATTATCCCCCCTCCTTCAACAACTTTAAGCTGATCTTAAAAGATGGGCTCTGGTGTATCTATCATGGTTAGGTGACATTCATGCAATAAAAATGACTGTCTTACCACAGTTTTTATATCTTTTTCAGGGACTCCCAATTGAATTAGATCGAGAATTCTTTTTGGCGCTCCGCTCTCGGGTGACCAGTTTTATTTGCCAGGATCGCAGAGCCTGACTCCCTTATAAACTGTTACTCTTCCCCAAGGAAGTTGGTGGGCTGCCCCTTCCTGATTTTCCCTTCAACTGTAAGGCGGCGCAACTAAGAGTGATATCTGAATGGTCACTGAGAGAATCAGATAAACTGGCTCCTTATGGTTTGGGCGGTGCTAGACCGATATCTATGGGACATTTTATGGAAGCCGGAGGCAAACCGGCCACTAAATGCATACCTTAGCGTACCTACAAATCGACCCTTAAATTATGTTATGATGTGAATCGATTGGCTGCATGGGCCATGTTCCCTCTCCATTCACTCCTATTTACTTTAACCCTGCCTTTCCACCCACACTTACCCCTCAGCCCACTTCTCAGGAGATTGTTGTTTCTAGCGAGGAAGGTGAAAATGATAAGGAAAGAGATTTACTTATCAAAGGAGCAGGTCACTCAAAAGGAGTTAGCCTGAGTGGTTGGTCTATTATCTTCATTAATTCAGGGAATATGTTCTGGCCCCCTGCTTTACATTTACAGAGCATCACAACGGTTAAAGACTTCATATTTAAGAAAAGAATTGTGGTATGCAGAAACACTCTAGCTTTCCATAGAGGTGCTAGCATGGGGGTTAGACAATTATGAAGCTTGGAACGGGAGAGTATTTTTTTTAGCATCTCCAAATTTAGGGTTTCAGACAAATGCAAGCAATCTGATCTGAGGTGCTTGGCTGAGCAATCGGAAAGCAGGAGGAAGATGGTCAAAGGAAGAGCAAAGTTTCTATACAATTTGTTTAGAGAGGTTGTCAGAAATTAAAGCCTTGTAGAGTTTCTAGATATTTTGATGAACAGCGTTGTCTTGATTCATACAAGCAACAAGTTTGCAAATATTTTTATGAATCTTTTAGGTGGAAGTAAATTGAAATGAATGGTCATACTTAGTAAAGCCATGGTGGTAATATATACGGAACACAGAATTTGTTTAAAGGCAGAAAATCTTCCAGGAACAGAGAATCTGAGTGATATTGGAACTCAAGGATTTTAGCGATTGGAAAGTGATGAAAGGAATCCGGATTAAAAGGTCACCCAAACACAATATGATATTTCTTGGGACATAAATACGTTTTTTTAAATCTTTTTTTGTTCATGCCCCACTAATTGTTACCTACATTTGAAACGACTTAGTCAGAAGTTGGCGACCTTGCTTATTTTCTTTCAGAAGAGCATCTGAAGTCAAAGCTCTTGAGATTTGCCATAAATACTTCTTGCATTTAAAAATATGTTCGAGAACAAAAAACTGTGTCTGATAAGGTTTTTCCTAGTTTTTAGAAGTGCCTGAAATTGTGTTGTTGTTTACATGCGAGTTTATGAAAGTAGGATGCTTAAGTTCAGACCTTGTTGTGTATATCAATTACTGATCTTGTATATGAAACCTTACAAGGCAGTCTCTACAGTTACTAGCAAGGTGGGTGAAATCAGTGATAAGAGTCTAATGTGGATTTATCTAGATCAAGAGCACAGTCGTCTAGAGGTGCTATGGCAAGTAAAGTTTTTTTCGGTCAGGAGGAAATCTGAGTGAGATTCTTAAAACAGATGATTGGTCTAATGCAAGTGTGATTTCAGAGTTTTATTTATTGCTGGTAGAGCATGCAAGCAATGTTGCTGTCCAGGGCTTTTAACATGGATAATGATAGCCTCCAATCTTGTAATCAAATGGCAATTCTACAATTATCATGAAGAGAGAATCTTGATTTCGTTAATGGCTAGGATTATCCCACCCTCCTTTCCCAGGTGATAGTAAGACATTGGCAAATATTGTGAAAGATGGCATAGAAAAATTAAAAGAAGATGGCAAGAGTGTTGGGCGTATTTTCATGTTTTATAAAATAAGTAAGAATTTAAGTGAGTAGACGTTGTGATTTTGTTTTGCATTTTCAAACAATCTACATACAATAGGAGACTTCAAGAGAGATGCAGAATAAAATGATGGGCAAAGTTCTGCAGTTCGTTGGATTTTTCATCACAGCCTAAAAGAGGAAGAGGAGGACATGTATGGGGCTAATACAGTCTGAGAATATTTATTTGTGTTTGAGATGTAGTGACATTCTTTGAAGGTTGCTGCAGGGAGCAGCGATACAAAAATTTGTGGAAAATACTAGCCTCTGTCTTTCATGAAACCTAGATTTTCTCTACATAATCATTTGAGAATAGATATTTATGTTGTAATGTAGTTCTAGTTTTTCAACACAATGCAGTTCAACAATATATGCATGTACTGTAAGCGCCGGAAAATAGCTTGCATCTTTAATAAGACTCTCACCTTAAATCTAAGGCTCTAAATTGCAGTGTCAGATTCACATTTTCTTCACATGGCCCTAGTTGATTACTCCTCCATCCATTCCCAATTTTTTTTTGTTTTTATTTTTAATGGAGTTTTTAGAAACAACACAACAAATTTCAGATAGTTTCTCATTTTGATCTTAGCGAGTCAGCCAAATGAGAGACTAACCCGGTGAGGTGAATTCATCTTCATTGTGCTTCTGTACATGCAGGGATTCCGCTGTGGTTTAGTGGCAACATTTTAAAAACGGCAGACAGTGTTGGCTCTGCTTTACTGTGAAAGAAAGGCAAATGTTTGTCTTCTGGGAATTGTGAGTATATTTGGTATCTTTCTGATGGATACTTCTGACCTCAAATTCCTCACCTTTAGAATATCCCAGGCACCAGATCCGGAGATTTTTCTTAACAGTAAACACAGCTGCTGAGAGGTGGCTTTGGGTAACTGTGCAGTGATTCAGTACCTCCCCTGAAGTGATGGAGCAGAGACCCATGTAGGAGCTATCCATGTGCGCCAACATCGGTTCCTTTCTTGCTGTGCCTTCAGGAACTGATCTAGTGCTCCGCTCCCAAGTGTGTTACTCTTCTGAGGATTTTGAAATTCTTGTACAAAGTGTGAGGGAACGATATACCCACTGAAAACGATAGGCTTCAAGTCCGTTGAGACTGCATGAAGCAGATTCTAGTCACAGACCCTCACAAGGTATGTCTCAGGTGCTTATGCTCTAAGTCATGCCCTCAAACACCTGAAGTCAAGCTAAGGCTGGGAGGCAAAAAACCTGTTGCAAAGCACAAGAAGCGGTCAGGGTCAAAGCGTATATCCTGCTTCTTCCTCAAGTCGCAGTCAGAAGGCTGTTCCTGCGACAGGTCTGCTTCGCGATAAGTTGAAATGGACGTGCAGGCACAAACAATAGACGAAGTGGAACTCTTCTCCATCCCATCACTTAAAATTGCACAAGAAGGCATGAGGATGTCGAGATCAAAATTGTATCTCTTTAAAATTTTCCGAATCCAAACTGATTTCGTCGTCCCAGCATGCACCCAAATCCTTCAAGGAGATCATGCTGGAAATGTTTGGCGTGATTCCAGCTCCCTCTGTTGTGCATTTGGGCACCCTAGAGTCACGCGGTTCTCCGGGCCTGCCCCATCTGTACTCTTTACAAAGCCTGTGTAGACTTCTACACCAGTGCCAATGCCTCTTGCACCAGTAGAAGACCTTGTGCTGACACAGATCTGTGACCCGAGCTGATAGCAGATTTTAGCTGATGTTTCGCTACAAAATTACTAAAGCGCAACCAGTTGCCGCTACTAGTAGAAATGCCATTCTCTTTTTGGCTCGGATTCTGACTCTGTACAGAAGGTATATATTGCCCCTCAGGACACTGATGATGACGGGGATGGATATTTCCCCGATCTCATTACACTGATGATGCACTGAGTCTACATCTGCAGATTGTCAGTGGGCTGGATAATTTTTTGAAAAATATCTTAACTCACCACATAGACCACCAACACAGGAAAGTGCCTCTTTTTCAGTGGTAGTTCGAAGGGAAACAGACAACAGATCTGCAGTTGCCCACCATTGAGATAAAGATGAACGTTTATCGGCGCCATTACTGCCATTTAGTGAAACCCTTAATGATGCACTTATGACTCTGTAGTACTAACCATGTTCACGATTATGTCCACAATCAGTCAGCCCATGGTTTGGCAATATGGATCTGTTCCTTGTGATCATGACGTTCTTACAAGGCACCCCACTCTGCAGAGTTTGTTTATGCAGGCCATAACAAGAAACATCAACCTGAATTATTTTCCAATCATTCCCCCATATAGGGAATCCAAAAGAATTTATGCTTTCAGGACAATAATGTTTTGATTAGCAAGCTTGGTCCATAAAGGCAGTTTGTGAATTATTCAGGTATACACATGCATTATGGGACGCATGACCAGGATGCTGCAAAATACATAATCCTGGTCACCATGGAGATTGCTGGCTGCTTTGGTAGAGCTATTGACATTTGTCTCAGGCCTGTAAGGCATGCCTGGATGAGGCCAGCCAGGTTTTCTGTTGCAAGTATCTCTAATGGGCACTCCCTGTAATGGGTCCAAGCTCTAAGGAGGAAAGACTGATTCAGCGCTAGAACAATTAAAAGATGGCAGTGTTCTTGCACAATCCTTGGGAATATTCATGCCTGCCAAGCAATTTGATTATTTAGCCAATAGGGTTTCTCTTTCCTCTTGCGTGAGTCCGATGGCGCTGGGAAACCTCTGGGTAGCTGTGCGCCTTAGAAAGTTAATAATAATAATTTCCGCACCCGTTCAGGGTTCACCCCAGAGGGCTAGCCTACACACAGTGCCAGCCCCTTCAGCTGGTTGTACAGTAACCAGCCCACTCATTTCAAGGCCATGGATGTGGCTCCTGTAGGAATCATACAGGCCAACAGGGACTGCAGTCTTCCAGTTCTTCTTCCCCTGCTGCAATGGTCACCAAGCCACATTACTTTGCCCTTTATAATTTGTGCCAGGTCCTGTCGGATGCAGGATCTGACATTTCCACTCCAGATGATTGCTCTTCACGTCAGACAGATTGAACTTACAGATTGTTCAAAAGGGCTGTGCCCTTCCTTTCTTTTCCTCCACACCCTACATTCCTCCCACACCTAAGTGAATGACAGAGGAGGACTCTGCAATCCTAATACAGACGTTAAAACTTTTACTATGCAAGTGTGTCATCAAACCGGTACCAGACCCTGATAAAGAACAAGGATGCGATTTTCGCTACTTCCTAATTCCAAAGAAGTACATTGTGCCTCAATGCCTACACTGGATCTCTGCCCATGGAATGCCCTTTAAGTAGAAGGACTAATTCAGAATGCTCATACTAGTTCAGACGCTCTTTGCTCTGGACTCAGGAGACTGAATGGTGTCCTTGGATTTGCAGGGTGTTTTTTTCCATATATACATCCCAGAGTCCCAAAGACATTACTTGCGGTTTGTTGTGCTCCCCTTCGGCCTCCCCTCAGCCCTTCAGATGTTCACAAAAAATATGGCAGTGGTCACTGCCCATCTTCAGAGGTCGGGCTGAACATAATTCGGTGATTGGCTGCTAAAGGCTGGGTTGCCACATTCAGTCATAGACCACCTCCAGATGGCGGCCAAACTTCTGGTGTCATTGGGTTTTACTATCAACTAGAGGAAGTCCCACCTGTGTTCCATGCAAGTCTTCCATTCAGGATATGATTCTGATGTTTCGGGATCAGTCATGGATTTTAGTGAGGATGGCTTTGATGCTTCTTGGTGTCTTGGCCTTGTGTATCTCTGCACCCTCTGATCCCTGTGGCCCCAATATCAGGTCTGCTTCCCTGACCTCATTCAAATTTCAAAGTAGACACCGGAGGTTCAGCATTGATGGCCAGTAGACACAAGTCTGACATGCGTCAATCAAAGGTAGTCTGCTGCGGGTCCTTGTGGACAACACTACCACCATGTGCTCCTGTAAAAAGCTGGGCGCAGAGTAGTGTCCTGGATTCTGTTCAAGGAGGCCCTTTTCCTCTGGAGAAGGCTGCACCAGCAGAACATCTTCCAGATCGCCAGCCACCTCCCAGGGCTCTAAAAGACAGAGCAGACGTTCTAAGCAGGTCAGTGAGGAATGCCTTTGTTAAATCTATTTACCTCATCAAGAGCTCACCATGTCAGCAACTTAGCCAACTGAAATGTACTCTAGGTATTGGTTAGGGGGACATTCTGGCTGGATTGGAATTAGGGGCTCCTTAATGCGTTCCTACCGCTTCCTCTACTAGATTGAGTTCTGAATAGAAACAGGATTGACCATGTCAAAGTCATTCTATTCACCCCGGACTGGACCAGGTGAGTATGGTACCCAGAGTTCCTGAACCTGGGAATTTTTTGACTTGAGGAAGACCTTCTGTCTCAGCAACAGAGCAGAGTCCTATGTCCTAGTCTTGGCAACCTACACCTCCATGCATGAAGATTGAATGGCGGCAACTGGATGCATGTGATTGCAGACCTAGGTGGTTGATGTCCTCCTTGCCACCAGGCACCCTTCCACAAAGTCAATACATACAGGGTGCTCAGAGAAATGTTTTGCCTTGTGTGGTGCCCAAAATACTGACCTTTTACTGGCCTATCTTAGTGATGTTTGTTCTTTCGTTAGCACCGCAAGGTCTTTAAGTAGGTACCATGTAGGGTTATCTGCAGGCACTTTCTGTGTTTATCAGACCATCTGTCTGTGTAAGTCATTGGTTGTGATGTATTTTTATTAAGGGTTTGACCCACATGTTTGCCCCCAAACCTTTTGTGATAGTATTATGTGCAGGCCTTTCGGACCTCAGCTCAACTTGTTTTCTTAACATTAAAATTGTATTTATTGCCATCATATTAGCACATCGCATGAGTGAACTTCTGATGGCGGTACAACCACCATACACCACCTTCTTTCCGTATAAGTTGATGTTAAGGACACATGCAGCCTTCCTGCCCAAAGTTGTGAGACCCTTCCACTTTAGCCAGTCGGTCATTGTGCCACCGTTTATTGCTCTGCCTTGCCTGTCAACGGAGTAGAGACTCCATTGCCTTGATCTGAGTAGGGCAGCTGTTTTCCATCGACTGCACAAAAGACAGTTGGGTTGATGATTAGCTCTTTGTTAGGGTTCATGCGTGAAGAAAGGTAAGTAGTCTAAAAGAGGATCCTCTTGAGGTGGAAAATCCTCTGAATCAAGATCTGCTACACACTAGCAAAGAAACAGCCCCGTGAAGGTCTGAGAGCCCTTTCTACCAGGCTCAATTCTGCTATAAAGGCATTGGTGTAAGGGGTACTCAATCTAAGCTTCAGCCAGGCTGCAATTTGGATGTTGTTGCATACTTTTTTCTAAACACTACTCCCTTGGCAGCCAGGTCTGGCGGGAAAGTCACTTTACGTGCTCAGTTCTGTAGGACGTTTTGGTCTAAGTCCACTCTCCAGATTCTCCCCCTAAGGGTGGTACTGCTATGGTATGTATTCTAAAGTCAAAGTCTGTGGTTATTAGTATCCATCAGTAGAACAAGTTGCTTAACTTTAGTAACGCCTTTTGTGACGCATACTAAATCTAACTGGTTATTTTTCACTGCTCTCCCATCACTTTGTTCTGTGGAGTGGTCTCTTTCACATGAAATGGTCCCAAATCAGAGATTGCCATAGTGTTGCCAACAATTTGTTAAACAGAATGAAAAATATGAATGAAATGAAATCCACATACTGAGCTGGCACCTAAATGCGGCTCCACTTCAGCACTTCAGGGGTAGTACTAGCATACAGAGCACTGCTAGGAAAAAATGTCTGAATCCAGTCTGGTGCCTGAGGATATTTTTAAGGTGAGGCAACTGCGATTAGAGTCGCTACCAGAAAGAGCTTAACATGAGGTAAGTTAATTGTTCTTCGAGAGCAGATTCATGAGAACAGAGCAGTTCAGAAGCATTCTGGCTAATCTATTAAACCCTTAGTCATGGAAACTAAGTCATGGACCAGGTAAGGCATGAGAGGGCTGGTGCCCTCAACGAAGATGGCCTCCCCCATTCTAGGGGAGTATTATGGGAAGGACTGGTTAGGGAATACCTTGGTGCCTTGGTGCAAGGAGAGGGTAGGCCTTTTTGATTAATTGTGAATACGACCACATATTAGCTGAATTCAATTTCTGATGTCTCTTCACCAATTTCAGCTGCCCAAGGTTAAATCCTCAAAATGTTTAACCCTTCATGCTGTTCATCATTCTTCTGCAAAAACAACAGATGATGGACAGAATGCAGAACAATGTCTTACATTCACCCTAGTACAGAGATCTGGGCCTAAATCCATCGTTTTTTTGCTCACCATGCTGTTCCAGTTTGAACCCAGCCATATGCAAATGGGAACAGTCCAGCCCGAACTGCCAAGCCAGGTCCTCCCTTGACTAGGGGTGAGTGCTTGCAATATTCAACACTCCGTCCATCATCCCCTTTGGTTTTGCTTTGTTCGCCCTAAGATGGCAGGGTATCCCCAGAAGTGGGTCCCTTGCTCATTTTGCCACTGGATTCAAGCTAGCCTGGCTGATGACGGCTGACTAGCCAGAAACCGGTCCCAGGATGCTTGCTTCCGGTCCAGGGAAGACATGGCTTGGCAGTTCGGTCTGGACTGTTCCCATGAGGCACAGGGTCAGACTGAATGCATATGGCCATGTCTGAACTGGGGTGGTGGAGTGAGCTAAAGAATGATGATGGATTAAACCCAGATCAGTTGACTGGGGGTGAGTGCTTGCAATGTTCAACACTCCGTCCATCACCACCTTTGGTTTTGCTTTGTTCATCATTCTTCTTTCAGTTTTCCCTGCTGATTACAGTCCCTTCTCGACCACTCCCTTCTCCAGCTTTCCTATAACGCTCAACAGTTCTATCAGTCTCTTTGTGGGGGGGGGGGGGCGGTGGCCAGCCAGCTAACATGGCGGACGCAAATCTTTAGTGCTCCGTCCATCGATCCCCTGTTATCTGCAATAATTCTCCTGAGAGTGCCATCTGCGACACCGATGTACAGTACCGGGCGTCGGAAGGCGCGCTGCATCTGTGGAATGCTGTACTGAGCAGTTCGACCCGCTGGGAACGAGGCGGTGCGGGTGGCAAATGCGCGGCCCTGCTAACGGTTGGGCCGTGCGCAGACATTTTGTGGAAGAAGATGGCCGCCCGCTGTGGAGTGTCCGCCCTGTAGCTGCAGCGGAGTCTCCAGCAGCAGCGTGTTCGGGCGGTGGAAGCGCTGCTCTGCAACCGGAGAACTGGTGCCTTGCTGCGGTATCCCCCGAGATCATGGCCGGTGAGCTGGGACAGGCGAGGAGGATAAGGTGCGCGACTGAGGGCACCCATGCGGGGTGGCGGAGGCTGAGAGCAGCGTAAGGGCCCCTGTGCCGGAGCTCGGAGCGCCCAGGTGCCGTAGCGACTGCAGCAAACCCCCACCCACACTCACCTTCCGCCCAAGACAGCAAGCACTGTGGGCACACCGCCTGAGGACCCAGGTACTGTGGGCTGCGCGGGGCCGGCAGCTGAGTGGCGTGAAATTGTCCCGAGCTGCGGCGGCTACCGGGAGTAGGGATCAGGAATCTCCCGAGGCCACTCAAGGCGCAGAGGAGCACGGCAGGCAGCGCAACACGACCCTACATAGGAGCCTGGGACCTGAGAACTGCACAATGTAGGCGCCTGCCTTCAGAAGCAGCCAACTAAGACGTGGTAGGTGGCCCAACCGACGGCTGAGAGCTGGAACCCCTGAGGTGCGCAGGAGCGTGATGGAATGTGGCAGACATAGCAGTCGGTCCCGGTGGGAGCACCTGAAACACCGCCGCCCTTACAGCAGTGCGGTCAGAGGCGAAGTTGAGACCCCGAAATCCTGGGCCTAGACTGTTACTGGGGAGCTGAAGTGGCCTATGGTGAACGGGCAATGAGATCAGGAGTCCCTGGAGAAGAAAGCCTGTGCCACATCGGTGAGGAAGCTAGAGTGGATGTGCGGGCGGTGCTCCCTGTGGGCGGTCTGTAGGGTCCATAGCTGATGCTGGCGGGAATCTGTGGTACTTGAAGGCCCCCATGAAAGCCCCCAACTGGAGCCTTCGAGATAAGCAAACCGCGTACTACCAGTTGGGCACATGGTAGAGCCACTGGTAGTGAGAGATCGCTGTAGTGCCCCGCTCCTTCATCTTTAGGACGCCGCTGCTGACGTGCCAATGGCTACTAGAGACTCGATGCTGGCTGAGTTGCCCTCACTCTGCAGCACGTGCGCCGCTAGGTTTGAGTGCGCCAACACCTCTGGCAGACGGGACATTTCCTCCTGCGGGTGAGCAGGTCTGGAAGAGGCGATCCACGGATCCCGCAGTCTGGTGCCAGGGATACTACACACAAGGGGTGCAGAGCGGCGAGGCAGCCGCATACAGTACCTACCTGACCACACCTCTTAGGTGATCTCCTCGGACAAGGACCTTTTGACTATGACACCGTTGCCGGCACGTTGTTTTCTCTTCTTGTATCCTGCGAATGCCCACGGCGCAGCAGCTTGTAATGGGTCGGATACGGGCCAAGACACAACAAGGACACCTGCGGGCCGCCAGCCTCGACCCTATGCAAGGGACTGCGGGGGAGATGCCGGAACCAACTACCACAGCCCTGGCGGCCAAAATGGACTCCGTCCTCGCGGCAGTGGAGCGGATTGGTGCCGCACTGGACCACACCAGGACCTCCCTGGAGACCAGGAGTGATAAAGTTACCTCGGACTTTACCTTGCTTCACGCAGATCACCGGAAGCTAGCTGATAAAGTCACTGCACACGACCAAACCCTGAAGGAGCTCCAACCTGTGACACAAAACCATACGGCTGCACTGCAGGATTTGATAGACAGTGTCTACATACTGGAAGACCGGGCAGAGGATGCGGAAGGACGCTCACTGCGTAACAATATTCGCGTGGTGGGTCTGCCGGAAGGCGAGGAAGGTAGAAATCCGGAACAATTCACAGAGCGATGGTTGCGCGATCTTCTGCCACAGGGAACATTGTCCGTGCAGTTTGTGGTGGAACGGGCTCATCGCATACTAGCACAGAAGCCGCAGCCAGGTGCCAGACCGCGTCCGTTCATATTTAAATTACTCAATTATAGAGATAGAGATGCGGTGCTCCATGAAACACGCAAGATGGACTCCCTTAAAATGAGCGGCAGCCAAGTTATGCTCTTCCCAGACTACACTGCTCTCGTGCAGAGGCGTAGGAGCAACTACACAGCTGTGAAGCGTCAACTCCGGTCCTTGGAGCTACCTTATTTGCTGCTGTTACCTGCCTGACTACGAGTGGTCACGAAAGACGGGACCCACTTCTTCGACTCTCCTGAGGAGGCATGGGACTGGCTAGAGGAGTCGGGATTGTGGACGGACGTGCGGCCCTCGGGCCCAGACGGCGACAACACATCGAGCAGGAGGACAAGATGACGACGGAGACGGGGGCACCTGGTGGCTACAGCTCCAACCCCTGAAAACATGAGGAAGGAAAGGCGGGACACGCTGGAGGCAGTCACGACCCTTGGATCTCCACACCTCCATAAACGGTCAGACTGTTAAATGCAAGATATGCTGGTGATCAGTGGCTCTTCGTCACCATCCACAGAGATCTCGGAAGATCTTGGTCTGCCAGTGATCACCCCACAAACTGCTGATGGCATTATATGATGAAGCGATGGCACAATGTACTTTAACATAAGCAGCTCACGCAAGTAGAACACTGTTTACTGTAATCTATAGTCCTGCTGGCTGGTAAATTGGGGGGTGGGGCCCCTTGGGTTACATATCACACGACCCCCACACTGAGACGATACCTTAGTAGGATGCCCGCCACCAGCAAAACATGGCTACACCAGAGGTCGCATACACGCCTGTCTGGGCTGACAGACTTGCATACTGCTGGCTCCACAGGACGCTCCTGGAGCTTAGATAGATGGCACACTAACCACACTGGCAATAAAGGGGAAGGCTATAATATAACATCACTAGCACGCACCCCCCATAGGCAACACATTGCCCTAGTTCAGAATCCGTCAGTGTTACAGAAGTTTGGACGGTCATTACGAAATGACCTCCCCAGATGTTATGATGTTCATAGTTTGTTTTATGTTGTTCTATCCAATGCAGCATTGCGACACACCCATACAGGTCCCTAGCCTCCACGTCCCCGGCGTCCCTGTCGATCACCACAATCCGAAATGACACGAGCTGACATAATCACATGGAACATACGTGGCATGTACACACCTGCGCGCCGTTACTCTGTCTTTGCATATCTCCAGAGACACTCAGCTGCATTCGTCCTGGAATATTTCGAGCATAACGCGGGGACGGCGAGCTCCGCACTAGTGGAGTGGGATGCCCACAAATTAGCCATTAGGGGCACTGCCTTGGGACCACGTGTAATTTACGCAAACAACTGACCTTGGCGCTCACTCGCTTAGAATCGCAATTGTTCCAATACGAATGAGAAGGGGAGGGCGGGGGTGGACAGTCAGGCCAACTAGAGAACCTCTGGGCACAACATGCGGACCTCATGGAAAGACTGCGATGCCATAACTACACTGACCACACAGCTCGCACACACGCCAAAGCAGACCGAGCGGGCCGACTTTTGGCCTGGCTGTTGAAACAAGGGAGTAAGCATGCCCCAATCGGAGCAATACGCACACCAGAGGGCTCTCTAGTATACACACAAAGAGAGCTACACAAAGTGATGGCAGACCATTATGCACAACTGTACCAATCCAAGGGGGCGCTGTTCCGAACCTGACCTAGAGATTTTTTGCATCTATTCGGCTAACAACAGCCTCTAGAGCACATCAAGAGGCACTCAATGGTCCCCTTACTCTAGAGGAAATCGGGGAGGCGATTGGGTCTATAGCATCCGGGAAAATGCCGGGACCGGGTGGCCTGCCTGCTGAATATTACAAGGCTTACTGGGATGTTCTGACGCAGCACCTACATACTCTCTACTCCACAGCCCTAACAGACCACGCATTACCCCCATCGATGCGAGAGGCCTACCTGGTGTCCCTCCTCAAACCAGACAGAGACCCCGAAAACATAGGGTCATACAGACCTTTGGCACTCCTGAATGCAGATTAAAAAATATTCGCTAAGTTACTGGCGGAACGCCTGGCACCAGTGGTCCCCGACTTGGTCCACAACGACCAAAATGGATTTGTACCCAAGCGCAGTACATCATTGAACTTGCGGAGGTTCTTTCGGGTGGCGACAGACAGTGGGAGGGAATGGCCTAGAGTGGGGTGCCTGGTGTTAGACCTCGAGAAAGCCTTCGACTGCTTGGAGTGGAGTTATCTCGCGGCGGTGCTGCTGCGTTATGAGTTGGGTTGGGAGTTTCTACAAATGGTGGACCTGTTATACAAATATCCCACAGTCCGGGTGCGGCTAGGGCCATACATCTCCGATGCCATTCCGATACGCAGGGGAACCAGGCAGGGATGCCCGCTGTCTCCCCTACTGTTCGCGCTGGCAATCGATCCCCTGGCAGCGGCTCTGCGAGCAACGCTGGTAGATGGAATACCTCTAGGGGATGCAACGCACCAGGTCTCGCTGTACGCGGACGACCTTCTAGTCTTCGTGAGAGATGTGGGAGCTATTCCAGCTCAACTAGAGCACATCTGGCGTGACTTTGCTGCCCTCTCTGGACTTCGGGTGAACGCCAATAAATCCTTTCTTTACGCGTTTGGGGGGGGGGGGGGGGGGGGGGGACACTCAAGACCCAGGCTATGTTCTGGCCGGTACACTGGTGCAGTGGACGGCTGATACGTTCCGCTATTTTGGAATCCAGATATACCGTCAACCGGCTGACCTCTTCGATGGCAATCTGGGCCGTGCGGTGACAGCCATTAAGTCGCAAATGAATTTCTGGAAGACGCTTCCGCTAACGGGCAGCGTGGCGTTATCTAAGATGGTGATTCTTCCGCGTCTCCTGTATCACTTCGCTAACCTACCACTGTATGTCCCGGCGGCCTTCTTTAACAACCTTGCTACACTTCTTAGAGACTTCCTCTGGGGTAATGCACGTCATAGGATAGCACTGGCAAAGTTATACTTGCCCACGGACCAGGGGGGCCTAGCTGCACCCTGCTTCGAACACTACTACTTGGCTGCACAATTGCAGTGGATAGCCCGATGGCTCACGGACAGAGGTCGTGATGATACGGCGACCACAGCTCCCCCCCCCTCTCTTTGGACTGTATCACTAGGGTTTTTCACCCCACTGCTAAGATGCCAACGCCGGCTCCCCTCCTTCTAGCGGTGGCTCACAAATGCTTCAGCCGCTGCCAAAACATCACCAGAGGACTAGTCCCCTACGCTCTGACCATACCACTAGTGGGCTCCCCCAGCGGGCCTGGGGTGCTTACATCCCTGGAGCTTATGGAGTGGCACGAAGCCGACATACAGACCCTGGGAGACCTGTATCAAGATGGCACGCTCATATCATATGAATCCCTAACCGAAGAACTGGGGCTGCCGCCGGGACAATTTTTAAGACACCGTTCACTGATCACTACACTAGCTTCTAGGTGGGGGGACATGAAAGAAGAGGCGAGTCAACATCTCACCATACAGTACTTTCACGTTATGGGACGCGGCCGACACTTAATCCGATGGTTTGCGGCATCCCTTCGCACACATGCTGCGATAAAACTAGACTCACTCCGAGGCAGGTGGGAGGAGGATTTGGAGCGGCAACTGGAAGACAGGGAGTGGGAAAAGATATTGAAGAGTCCCAAATGCATCCCCAGAAACATGCGGTTCCGCCAAATTCAATTATTCATAGTTCACAGGGCATACCTCACACCCAAGAAGATCAATAGGTACTTTCACCGCGTGAATGCGAATTGTCCCCGCTGTGCGGAGGTAGGGGCTGGACTGGTGCACATGCTATGAGGCTGCCACACACTACATACCTATTGGCGGGCCGTCGGTGAGGCGCTGTACGCATGCATGGGCCGTGACATACCCTTTGAATGGCCTACTCGGAGCGAGATTGCTGAGTGAGCGCGTTTTTAGCTTTTTAAATCTTTTAAACTTGTAGAAATTCTGTCCTATATAGGTGCTTTTAAATGTATCTTTCACCCCTTTCCTCATACCTGCATTCCCTCGCTGCTGCTCCGCCCGCCCCGGTCCATCACGGCTGTGTGCCAATTGTGTGGAGGGCGTGGCCGAGCTAGCAGAGGCATTTCCGGGAGGGAGGAGGGGGAGGAGCTGACCTGCCGCTCCCTACAAAGCACCGATGGGCAAGTGACCGCGCAGAGACGGTCAGAGCGAGATTGCTGAGTGAGCACGTTTTTAGCTTTTTAAATCTTTTAAACTTGTAGAAATTCTGTCCTATATAGGTGCTTTTAAACGTATCTTTCACCCCTTTCCTCATTCCTACATTCCCTCGCTGCTGCTCCGCCCGCCCTGGTCCATCACAGCTGTGTGCCGATTGTGTGGAGGGCGCGACCGAGCTAGCAAAGGCATTTCCGGGAGGGAGGAGGGGGAGGAGATGAACTGCTGCTCCCTACAAAACCCCGATGGGCAAGCGACCACGCAGCGGACGCGCGGCTGGCACGCCAAAGGCAAGCCCATCTGCGCCTGTCTGTGCCAGACCGGGCCCAAGGGCCAGGACCCCTGATTCTACAATACTTCAGAGCGGGATTACTTATACTAGAAAGGAGCTACTTATACTATCAAAACCTTTGAACACAGCATGTAAGCATAAGTTAAGTGTAGACAGTAAAACACTGAAATGCGGGCATTGCCAAACTAACCTATGGTCAGAGACACAGATCACCAAAGATTCAAATTTGCTCCTAGCACTGCTCAATTGCAGATCACTGGCAAAACACAAGTATGAAATCAAGGACCTGTTAGTTGAGAGCACATTTGATGTCCTATTTCTGACAGAAACTTGGCTTAATGATAGCTCCATCCCAGACGTTCTGAATACCATCAGCGGTGAGTACAGGCTGGTGAGGCAGGATCGAATGGGCCAAGCTGGAGGCGGTATCGCTATAATCCACAAAGCCACTATGAAATGCAATATTAAACAAGCTGACATAGATAACTGTGAAGCTTTTCTATTTACTCTATCAACAACAGAAGGTACCACCGTAGCTGGTTTATTAATCTACAGACCACCAGGCCCAGCAACTCAATTTATAACAAGTCTGGAAGAAAAAATAGTGCAACCAGCACTCAGACATAACAACTTTTTGGTGCTCGGGGATCTAAACATTCATTTTGATAATAAGCAGAACCATGAAATATGTACACTATGTAGTAATGACCTACTGACATTAAATTTGGTTCAAAAAGTAGGAACACAAACACATCAAGGGTCATATACTAGATCCAATCTTCACTAACTGCGAAGAGTTAGTTGTAGGAGCGCCATGGCCAATCCCCTGGTCAGACCACTACCTAGTCCCCTTTACAATACCCTCACGCACAAAAAAAACTCCAACAGCCTAGGAAGGAAATTACTACAAGGAAGTGGAACAACTTCAACTCCACTTCTTTTTCGCAGGCACTAATAGGGAGGGAACCCAGATTGGGCAAAGACATTAATCGAGCGAATGACCAACTGGATTCATGGATCTCCGAGTCGCTAAACGAGATAGCGCCATGGAGTACGAGAACTCCTAAGAGGCATAGTGCAACAGCACTATGGTTTAACAAGGAATTTGGCAGAGGCCAAAAAAAAGTGTAAAAAGCTTGAGCGAACATGGAGAAAGGACTATTGCAATAGTGCCAAAGAAAAGTACAAACACGAGCTTAAACGATACCACTCACAAATAAAGAAAGTTAGAGGTACATTCTATACAGAAAGAATTGAAAGAGCCAGAAATGCCCCCAAGGAATTGTTCACCATACTGAAAACACTAAGAACACAGAAAGAGATTAACGACCAATCAGCCTCTAGGGATAGCTGCAATAAGATAGCGGAGTTTTTCGCCGTGAAGGTAAAGAATATCTACAACACCTTCCTGATAGATGCTAGACTAGGTACGAGCACTAATAACTCTGACCAAGAACCCTACGTAGGAGGGACGCTAGATGAATTTACAATCCACGATCTAGCCGTACTTACAGATATAGCTAAAGGAATCAAATCTGGCTACCCCGTTGATGCTGCAAGACCAGAGATAATAATGGAAGGAGCTAACCCCATTATGCCATACATTTTAGAGATTATATCTCGCTCCTTCCAGGAAGGTGTGGTCCCCACTAAATGGAAGCAGACTATTGTGAAACCTCTGAAAAAGAAGCCACAAATCAAGGACACAGTATTAGAAAACCTACGCCCGATTTCTCTACTGCCTTTTGTAGCAAAAATTGCTGAGAAAATAACCAACAAACAACTAGTTGATCACATAAATAAAAATGACCTACTGCACCCTTCGCAGTCAGGTTTCAGAAGCTTACACTCAACGGAGTCGGCACTACTCCTTGCCACTGAAGCACTGAGAAAAAATGCCGATGAAGGTGATTCTGCCGCACTGATCCTACTTGATCTAAGCGCGGCATTCGACACCGTATCACATGAGCTACTCCTCCAAAGACTTGAAGCATGTGGCATTAGGAGTAAGGCCCTGAGTTGGATGGTGTCGTTCCTCTCTGGCCGAAGCTTTAGAGTGGCTCAACAAACCTACCTATCCGAGAGTATGCCTCTCACACAGGGGGTCCCACAGGGCTCAATACTGAGTCCTACTCTTTTTTATTTATATGTAGGTCCTTTAGCAGATCGTGTGGAACAACATAATGTATCAATTGTTTCATACCCTGATGATACGCAGCTAATTGTTCTGCTATCACAAAACCAGGAGCAAGCAGCTATCCGCTTTTCCAAATGCTTATCAGAGGTCGCGAACTGGATGTCCAACCACTGCCTCAAACTGAACGGAAATAAAACCGAGGTAATGGTGGTGGGCAGATCGCCAACCATATGGTCATCTGCTTGGTGGCCCGAGTCCTTAGGCCAACTGCCCACCCAAAAACTGAAGTTAATAATTTAGGAATATGCTTTGACTCTGAGCTGAACTTCGACAACCAGATTCAGAAGGTTGCGGGCAAATGCTATAGAGCAATAAAGATCCTGCGAAAGATCCTCAATCTTCTACCTTCTAATGCCAGGAAAACAATTGTCCATGCGGTCATAACCTCGCAACTAGACTATGGTAATGTCCTGTATCTCGGAGCCACTAAGAGAGGACTAGCCAAAATACAGCGGGTACAAAACACTGCAGCTCAACTGGTGCTTGGTTTACCCAGAAGAGCAAACGCGGAGAAGGCCCTGAAAGAATTGCACTGGCTGCCAGTGGAAAAGAGGGTCACTTTTAAGGCAATGTGCTATGGCCATCGCATCCTCAAGAAATGTGGCCCCAAATATCTTCATCCTTTACTAACTAAATACACCCCTGGTAGGACTCTGAGGTCCTTAGGGAAAGCCCTGGTGAAGGTACCAAGGATATACAAAGCCAGACTAGGAGCCCGTTCTTTCAGGTACCTGGCAGCTAAAACGTGGAACACTCTGCCTATAGCCCTAAGAACAGAGACATGTGAGAAAAATGTCCGCAAACAACTAAAAACCTGGCTGTTCAGCAGTACGGACATCTCATAGATGTCTAGCAAATACATTTCTAGATTGTAGCTGCTTCTCTCTCTCCTATATCTCAGCGCGGGGACACACCGTCTGGTGTAACCAAGCGCTCTATAAATAAAATAAACTAAACTAAACTAATTACTTGTTACATCAATTTTGCAGGACCCCCGCCACAAAAGTCACTTTTTGTTTCCTTGACTTGGGGCTGGTGGTTGCCAAACGACTCTTAACGAAGAGGTGGAAGGCGCAAACCCCACCACACGTAAGGGCATGGAGGTATTCATTCCTAGCGTGGGCCAAAGCAGAGGGAATTGCCATCATACAGGAGGAAACGCTGGGTCTGCGTAAGACACCTATAGCAGCACAATGGGAGGGTTTGCTTCAAGTCCTAATACACACGGAGGGGGACAGCCTTGAGCAGCGACCAGATGACAAGAGAGGCACTCCCACACTCTGAGACGGATGATCTGTCAAGTGCACCCTTATCCCACCACACAGGCACATTTATACCAACCATCAATTAGGAGGGATGCCAATGTGTGTGCGGAGGATGGCGTTGCAGTTCCGTGGAGAGCTGCGGGACGGTACGTGAGGGACAGGGGGGGGGGGATGGTAGAAAGTAAAACGGGGGGAGGTAAAGGGGACTAAGTGAGGAGTGTACACTCAGAAGTCGGACTCAGCTGCTGTAGTTGGTTTTTGAGTTACTGCTTGTTTTCTCTATAACATCTGTGCGCTCACATGAGATGTATGACCTGTAACAATTTGTATACGGTACCACCAGAATCACATTAAGAATGCATAGTGGACTTTATCTTTGCTGACATGACCCACCTGTTGAGGTTCAATATGGAACTGAGGCTATAATGCCACCAGTATGTACGGTAGGGCATTCCAAACTCATACGTGAGGTCTGAGCGATACTGTTAGAAGGTTCTAAATGTGGCTGTAATTATATGATGAATGTTTTCTTTCATGCACATGTAAACTCTTTGAAAAACAATAAAAACAGATCTAAACAACAAACAAACCAGTTCTATCGTCTCTTTCTAAGTTCTAGCTGGGTCTCTGAAAGTTGGTCTTCCCAGCCCTGGCCTATTCCCTCACACCTTGCATTTAAGCAGAACTGGTGGTTGGAGGCACATGCTTCTTTGTTGGCAGGTTGAGTTGGGAAGGAAAGGGAGGGAAGTTGCACAGACAGACCCATAAAACGTGGCCGTGGGCACCTCACTCCCTAACCTTCAGAGGCAAGTAACCCCATCTGGTTATTTCTTTACATACACCCCCTAAACGGGAGGGGCAGGGAGAGGGGTTAGTGGACATCTACCCATCATGTCCCATGCTATTTCCACCATGTGGGCTAACCATCCTCGGACTAGAAGTCAAAGGAAAAGCAGCTTCTGATGGACGAGGGATCTGATTTTATGTTGAACTCTTATTAATATGTGGGATAGAAAAGATATGTGTAAACATGCAACGCTAAATTCTTTGTGTTTACGTTCTAGGGCACCAGTGTACTTTCACCCGGTTTACATATTGGATTAGTTATTGCTCTGGCAGTAATGATCTACAAAAAATCAACAACTGAACTCTTTGAGAGGCATCCATGTCTCTATTCCTTGACTTTCGGATTTGTGTTTGCAAAAATCGCAAATAAACTCGTGGTAAGGAGGAGCCGTTGCATTTCGATAATTGTTTAACAACCTTGATGTATATGTCTGCTCGCGTTTTCATTCTCCTGACGTAATGGTAATGTTCATTGTTAAATGGCTCCGTTTGCTTATTAAAGTATATTGTTGTGTTTTTTGTTGTTGTATTTTTTGGGTGGGTGGGATAGGGCACTTAGAAATATTTAAAGGGTTCTTAAAATCTGTGTACAACGTAAGCCCACTGTAGTGTGTGAATCTTTCTAGTGAGCATGATCTGCTCAAGATTTTCTTTCATCACCTCATTGTAAGCTGTAAAGAAGGCGCATGTATCGGCCCCTGATGCTGTGCGCATCATGAACTATGAACCTTCTGCCTGTCACGTGCTGTTAAAGCCGGCCTTCCTTTGGCCAGTGAGTGCATTACGTGAGATATGAGAAGAGCTCATTTCTTTTTATACCCCTTTCATTAGTGTCTTCATTTATCTCCTTGAACATTAGTTTTCACTTTAAATGTAGGGAGAAATTCATTGAAATTACTTGATTGAGCTATGATTCCTCTCGAATGTTTCAGAAGTCTAAAATGTATCTTGCTCTTGTCCCTCAACCCCCAAAGGGCGAGTCTAAAAGTCTGATTTCTCAGTTAACAATAACATGCATTGGCAACGTCAATAGGTCTGGCCCTGGCAAGCTGGCGCTATGCATGTTTATTTTTTTATTGCACACTTATGCTGCAAAAAGAAGAAATAAAAATGAAAATGTGTCAATGCCTAAATGTGGCACCCATTTGCATGCAATAAAAATGTTATTTTAATTACAAAAATAAAATCACATATAATTTTAATAGAAAATTGTTTGGGGGGTTCCTACCAAGCAGGCCAATAGCGGCTGCTACCGAACAGGTGTGGTAGGGCGTGAAGAGGGTCGGGGAACAGAGGAAATCAAAAATAATGAATAAGAACAAAGTAAAGAAAACTTAGCTGGAAGTCGCCGTCGCAGCTACCGCATCTTCTCCACCAGGCAGCACCCAGAATCTCTTGACCAATAACAATGCTGTCTTAAGCAGCAGTGTGATTGGTCTGAGCACCATGGTTCGGCACTCAGACAGGGGCTTAGAGGCTGGGCATGTTCTCCACTAAGGCTGTACAATACACCCTTTGGAGAACATGTACGTGGCGCATGATGGTTTGGCCGGCCGTGACGACTGGCCAAACCTTCATGCGCACTTTGGTGCAGCCGCCACTCCTGCTTAAGCCTCGACGTCAAGGGAGGCCAGCTCCGCCCTATCAGCAGGGACGAACGACAGTGCAACTAAAATAGTAAAAATAACATGATAATAACGGACGGCGGTATCTTTTTATTTGTACTTTTCACTGCTTTAAAGCAGTGGAGCGACACTCCTTTGCATTAGCGGAGGAGCCGCCCCTGAAGCAGGCGTCCATATAAAAAGAAGAGAAATCATGTTTGGTTTAAAAACACATTAGAGGAAAATATAATTTGTATTGGTCCAAAGAAAAGGCTCTATTCGCTTTGAATTGCTGTACCCTGAAGACAGTGTAAACACACAAGACTGACGTAAAAAAGTATAACAAGCCGAAATAAAAAAAATAACATTGACAAAGTATTGGCCCACCAGCCTTGGTACAGAAGTGTACTTCTTTTTAGGCAGATGTGAACCTATATGAGCAAGCAAAATGTGTACAGGATGGCAAATAGCAAACTGAGGTGACCCATTGCCCATGCTGGTTGCTGTGGTGGGTGGAAGCAAACTGTGAATGACAGTTGTACAGACCAGTATAAGAAGATGGCTATCTATGTATGTTCGAGGCATATGAGCTGCAGAATACATACTTGTGCATAGATCGCCATCTGGTGTTGGGCTCGGAAGATTGCACTTTGTTGTTGTCTTGGAAGAAGTCTTTGTAGTCACGAGATAGGTGACTCCTCCTTTCGACGATAGTGCGCATGGGCTCCATCCTTAGATTGTTTTTTTCCGCCATTGGGTTCGGATGTGACTTGCTGCCCTCCGGTACGGTACCGTGTTTCCAACCCTTTTCGACACGCAACCCATCACCACTCGACGATATTGTTTCGTTCGCGTGCCCCTCGACGC
Source organism: Triturus cristatus (assembly GCF_964204655.1). Taxonomy (NCBI): domain Eukaryota; kingdom Metazoa; phylum Chordata; class Amphibia; order Caudata; family Salamandridae; genus Triturus; species Triturus cristatus. Next base: position 750,477,595 of record NC_140585.1, on the reverse strand, counting down.
TCTAACCTCAAAATCCTTGATTCCGGTCGTCGACGCGGGCCGCTGGGCCTATGTGCCCCATTCGGCCCTATGGCTAATGGAAAGGACTCCATTCAAGAAATGCCCCCAGTGTGGAGCTAAGTTTCCACACAGTGACCCCCACAAGGTCTGCAACCTTTGCCTCTCACCAGAACACGAGGAAAGGGATTGCCATGCCTGCGCCTCTTTTCTATCCATAAAGACTATCCGTGATCGCCGGGCAAGACACGTTATGGCGCAACAAGCTACACCGGTGTAACACAACATTTTCGACGAAGGCCCCGATGTTCCAGAGGTAGAGGATTCGGAGGAGTTCGACATCGTCTCCGAAGCTGATGACACCGACTCCGATGACCACATTACTCCAGGTCAACAAGTGAGTACAAACGTCCATGCCCCTGCCCCATCTGAAAAACAGAAGGCTCCGGTCAAAATTTCACCTGATGGCCTAGGTCGAGACCGAAAGAACATTTCAGAAGCCCCGCCTCCGGTCCCGGCTCCGAATACAAAAGAAAAGCCTTCCGGCCTCTCGGGACCAAGTAAGCCGCATGTTGGTACCCATTAAGCACCTTCGGTACCGTAATCAGGGACAATCCCTGTTCCCGTTACACCCAAAAAGGCCTCGGTATCGAAATCTTCGGCACCAAAAGAAAATAAGGCCTCGGAAACCGAACAAACACCAAAAACCTTTGGATCCGAAGAAGATTTCGGACTCGACACCGACTTCGAAGCCAAAGGAGCACAAGAGCCCAAATCAAAACCACGATCGGAACCAAAAAAATCGGCACAGAAACCAGACAACAAACCGGAAGAACTGTTTTGGCCAGATCCTATCGATCTGAGATAAAAGACATTACAAATTGACCCTGAAACAGACCATAATGTCAATGTCCCAGCAAAGGGACATCAGATACCTCATACTCTCCTGAGGTACCTGTGAAGAAAAGAGACTTGCCACTTCACCAATAAGACCCTCTTCTCATATTCTTCCTACCAAACCTTTGTCTCCTACAAACTCTCCTATACACTCTCTTAGACTATCTCCAATACTTCCATACTCACCCTTACCACCACAGGATGAGGATGATCTGGGGAGGGGGGTGGACACGATAAGGATCCTTTAGATGATCTTGATGATAACACTATTCCACCACAGGATACATGGGATGATTACAACAATCCCACAGATCCTCCAGACCTTCCTGATCCGCATGTATACCCATCTAGGCCATCCCCTCCAGACGACAACATTGGGTTTAGTCAGCTCATTAATAGGGCTGCGCAATATCATGGCGTTGAAATACATTCAGACCCCATGGACGAAGATTTCCTACTAGATACATTTGCTCAGTCACACATATCAACACATACATTATCCATGCTTAAAGGTGTCATTAAACATGCACCAGACATATTTAAAGACCCTGTCAGGACCAGGATTCTCAATCCTCGGATTGATAAAAAAATATAAACCTGCCCCTAACGATCCAATGTACATTAAAGGACAACTCCCTTTAGAATCTTTGGTAGTTTCAAATGCAAGGAAACGGGCTAATTCCCAAACCTCTGGTGATGCTCCACCTCCAGACAAAGAGTCTAACTGCTAGATGCATCAGGCAAAAGAGATGCCGCCCAAGCAGCCAACCACTGGAGAATAGCTAATGCACAAGCACTGCTTGACAGATATGACAGAGCTCACTACGATGAGCTTGAAGATCTTATTTAACATTTTTACCTGACCAATACAAAGCCAAGGCCAACGATCTGGTCCAAGAGGGCACGTTAATTACAAATTCAGCCGTAAATGTCCCCAAATGCAACAGATACTGCCTCTAGATCTGTCAACACCAGTGTCTTCCTTCGCAGACATGCATGGTTGCGCATTTCTGGTTTTAAACAAGAAGTGCAAACAACTATCTTAAATCAGCCGTTGGATCAAGAACACCTCTTTGGCCCAGCTGTGGATACAGCTTTGGAAAAAATGAAAAAAGACACAGACCCTACAAAATCAATGGGAGCACCACAATCTCAAACACCACGAGGTTTCTTTTGACGCTCCTTTTATAGGGGCACATCCAAAAACATTAGCACAGACACTACTTCCTCCTACAAGAGTCCCACACAAACATCGCCCAACAAGGCATATTTTAGAGGTGGGTACAGAGGAAATAATAACAAGGGTAGAGCCCGACGTAACAACAACCGAACCTCCCCTACTACCAAACAATGACTTCCCTCCTCTCCCTCCTGACCATTCCACTCCGGCCGGAAGAAGACTCTCACAGTTCCTACCTGTCTGGAACTGCAGGTGTGTTAGGCAAATTATTCAGAACTTTCCACAACTCCCCCAACCATACCGCCCAAACAATGTCCAATGTCCACGGAACATCTAACGCTCCTAAAACAGGAAGTTCTCTCACTTCTTCAAAAGCATGCAATAGAACCAGTTCCCCTTCAGCATTAAGAAACAGCTGTTTACTCCCTCTATTTTCTCATCCCCAAAAAAGACGGTACTCTCAGACCAATACTAGACCTCAGACCTTTGAATATCTACATCCATTCAGACCATTTTCACATGGTCACTCTTCAAGAGGTCCTCCCACTACTCCAACAAGGAGATTTCCTTGCCACTCTAGATCTCAAGGCCGCCGACTTCCATATTCCTATACACCCTGCTCACATGAAATATCTAAGCTTTGTAGTGGACGGTCAATCAATCAATCAGACATTTGTAGCGCGCTACTCACCCGTGGGTGTCTCAAGGTGCGAGAGGGGGGAGGGGGGGGAAGAGCTGCTACTGTTCGAACAACCAGGTCTTGAGAAGTCTCCTGAAGGTCAGCAAGTCCTGGGTCTGTCGCAGGTGCATGAAGAGGGTGTTCCATGTCTTGGTGGCGAGGTGAGAGAAGGATCTGCCGCCGGTGGTTGTTCGGTGGCTGCGTGGAACTTTGGCAAGGGTGAGGTCAGCGGAGTAGAGCTGGCGGTTGGGAGTGTAGAAGTTGTGTCGTTTGTTGAGGTATGCTCAGGTGGGCAGTGAAGTGGCTGTGGCAGGGGTTTTCGAGGATTAGGCGTGCGTAGGCGTTCTTTATGCGTTGGAGTCTATACTGGAGTTTAGCCGTGGTTCCAGCGTAGAGGGCGTTGCCGTAGTCCAGCCTGCTGGTGACGAGGGCCTGGGTGACTGTCCTTCTGGTTCCGGTGGGAATCCATCTGTAGATCTTGCGAAGCATACGGAGGGTGTTGAAGCAGGAAGAGGATACGGCGTTGACTTGCTGGGTCATTGACAGAGATGAGTCCAGGATGAACCCCAGGTTGCGTGCATGGTTGGTGGGTGTCGGCGCAGCTTCCAACGAGGCTGGCCACCAGGAGTCGTCTCAGGCGGAGGGGGGTGGAGCCGAGGATGACGACCTCCGTCTTGTCCGAGTTCAGTTTCAAGCGACTGTTCTTCATCCATTCGGCGACAACCTTCATTCCGTTGTGGAAGTTGGTTGTGGTGGGGTCTTTGGTGAGGGAGAGGATCAGCTGGGTGTCGTTGGCATAAGAGATGATGTTGAGGTTGTGCGATCGGACGATGTTGGCGAGCGGTGTCATGTAGACGTTGAAGAGGGTCGGGCTAAGGTATGATCCTTGGGGTACGCTGCAGGTGATCTTGGTGGCTTCAAATCGGAATGGTGGGAGGCGGACTCTCTGGGTTCTGTCGGTGAGGAAGGAGGTGATCCCTGCGTTGGAGAGGCGTGTGCATAGGGTGTGGTGGCAGACAGTGTCAAAGGCGGCCGAAAGGTCTAGGAGGATGAGGGCCGCGGTTTCGCCGTTGTCCAGCAGGGTCCTGATGTCGTCGGTGGCGGCGATGAGGGCGGTTTTGGTCCTCTGGTTGCTGCGGAATCCGGATGGGACGAGTCCAGGGTGTTGTTCTCTTCGAGGAAGCGGGTCAATTGTCTGTTGACGATCTTCTCAATGACTTTCGCCGGGAACGGGAGCAGGGAGATGGGCCGGACGTTCTTGAGGTCCTTTGGGTCTGCCTTGGGTTTCTTGAGTAGGGCGCTGATCTCTGTGTGTTTCCAGCTTTCTGGGAAGGTGGTGGTCTTGAATGAGCTGTAGAAGATCTTTCGGAGTTGGGGAGCGATGATGGGGCTCGCTTTGTTGAAGATGTGGTGGGGGCAGGGGTCTGATGGTGATCCGGAGTGGATGATGTTCATGGTTTTGATGGTGTCTTCGTTGACGTGGTTCCAGGAGATCAGGAGGCCGGTGTGGTTGGGGGGCGGTAAGTCTAGGGTGTCTGCAGCTGTCGGGGGAGTCTGGGTGTTGAAGCTGTCGTGGTTGTCTATGATCTTGCGGTGGAAGAAGGTGGCTAGAGAGTCGCAGAGGTCTTGTGACGGCGGGATGTCGTTGGAGCTAGAGCTGGGGTTGGCGAGTTCCTTCACGATGTTGAAGAGCTCTTTGTAGTTGTGTGCGTTGTTGTCAATGCGTTCCTTCAAGGAGGTCCTTTTTGCGGTTCTAATGAGTTGGTGGTGCCTGCGGCTGGCGTTCTTGAGGGTTGCATGGTTGTCCGGTGTTTGCTCGTGGCGCCATTTCTTCTCTAGTCTTCGGCAGGTCTGCTTGGATGCCTGGAGGTCGGCGGTGAACCAGATGGCCCTTCTGCCGGTGCGTCTGTTTGAGGGTTTCTTGATCGGGGAGAGAGTGTTGGCGCAGTCGTCGATCCATTGCCTGAGGTTGCGGCGGCTGTGTCGGTGTGGTCGGCTGGTGGGTCTCGGGCGAGGGTAGTGATTAGCTGGTCTTCGGTGACCTTTTTCCAGCTGCGGTGGGGGATTCTTTGCTGGTGGTTGTGTGCGGTGGTTTTCTCGAAGGAGAAGTGGATGCAGCGGTGGTCGGTCCAATGGAGTTTGGTGGTGTGGCTGAAGGTGACGTGGCTGCTGGCGTAGAAAATGGGGTCGAGCGTGTGTCCGGCGGAATGGCTGGGTGTCGTGACGAGCTGTTTGAGGCCGAGGTTGGCGAGGTTGTCCAGTAGTGTGGTGGAGTTGCAGTCGTCGGCTTTCTCGAGGTGGAAGTTCAGTTCTCCGAGGAGGATGTAGTCTGTGGAGGCCAAGGCGTGCAGGCTATCGACGTCTGTGATAGAGTCGCTGAACTGTGTACGGGGTCTGGTGGGTCTGTACATGAGGGTTCCTCTGAGGGTGGTGTTGGGATCGATGTGGATCTGGAAGTGCAGGTGTTCGGCGGTGCTGAGCTTGTCTTCGGTGTTGGTCGAGATTCTGAGGGTGTTTCTGTGGATGATGGCGATTCCTCCTCCTGGTCTGTTGGTGCGGTCCCTGCGGATGATCTTGTAGCCATCCGGGATGGCTATGGCAACGTCGGGTGCCGATGAGGTGTTCATCCAGGTCTCCATCAGGAAAGCGACGTTCGGGGAGGATGAGTTCAGCAGGTCCCAGAGTTCTGTGCCTGTGGACGGAGCGGGTGTTGAACAGTATGCACCTGAGATGGTTGTGGCCTGCCTCGGTAGGGGGGGCAGGACATGCTGGTGCACGCTGGCTGGTGAAGCTGCAGTTTCGGCAGGTGATGGGTCCATGGGTGCGCTTCAGGGTGGCCTGGAAGCAGGTGGTAGCTCGGCCGGCGTTGAGTGCGTGGAGGAGGTTGGCATCGTAGCGGCGTCTGGTGTTGTGGTGCTCGTGGGGCTAGGGGGTCTGGCTCTGGGTGCAGTCCAGGCGCGGACGGCATAGACGGGCTTGCCTTAGGCGCGCCAGCGGTGCGTCCGCTACACGCCGTTGCACAGCAGCCGCCATTAAGAAGGGGAGGTGGGAGGGAGGAGCAGCTGGGAGGCGGCACACTGGCAGCACTATCAATTCAAGGTCCTCCCATTCGGAGTGACCACAGCACCCTGAGTCTTCACAAAGTGTCTAGCAATAGTAGCCGCCCACTTGCGAAGACAACAAATTCATTTGTTTCCATACCTGGACGACTGGCTCATAAAAGCCAAGTCATACAGCCAGTGTGTTCACAACACTCACCAAACAATTCAGCTGTTCCACAACTTGGGGTTCACAAACCTCAGCAAGTCAAATCTTCAACCGTCCCACATACATCATTATCTAGGGGCCACAATAGACACTTCCAAAGCGCTTGCATACCCCAATCCAGTCAGAATAGCCAGTATGCAAGCCCTCATAACATACTTTCAGCCCCAACACTCACTACCAGCTCGAGTGTTTATGCAGCTAATAGGAATGAAGGCCTCTTGCATTCTCATAGTACCTCATGCAAGACTCCAGATGCGCCCTTTACAAGATTGTTTAGCACGTCAGTGGAACCAGGCTCAAGGTCAACTTTCAGATCTGGTGTTGATGGACAGCCGCACACATAGCTCTCTGCCAGACCTAAAAGCCCTTAATCATGAACAGCAACTAACTGTTGTATCATTACACAGGCAACCAGCGCAAATGCACGTTCCCCGATTTAGGACAAATATGCCCCAATATGGTGTTGGTCTACTGCTCAGAGAACAATTACCACATTATCTCAGTTACTCATACCAAACATTAGGTTGTGGGTTTGATGCTCTTTCTAAGGCAGACACGTTATCACTAAAGTTTGTTTCCTAAAAATAAACATATTTCTTTTACCAGTAAGTCGGCAGAAGAGGGATAGATACCCTCCAATAAAAACTCAGTTTCCTGTGTTCTTAAAGGTGGTCGCATCAGAATGCCTCATCTGTCTCCATTAAAAAAAAAAAGTTGGGGCTAATTATTAGGACATTTTTAGTTCTTGTTACAGGGGGCATTCTGATTTAGGTCAGGATTGGCCCACTGTTTATTCTATGGTTTTATCCTAAAATTACAACTCTGCTGAGTGGCTGCACTTAGATGGGTTTGTCCACTATAGCAAAGCAAGAGGGGGCATCCTTCATGCCTGTGCGGCCAAGTTCTGCGCCATTTCAGTAATCGCTTCTGCTGTCTCCATTAAACACTTATCCCCCGCCAACCGCCTCATATGTGGAGCAGTACGTCAGCCACTGGTCTGCTTATTCACAGCAGTCATGTTTTATGGTTTCTGCATCCCACGTGTACTGGATCATGGACCTGAAAGAGAACCATCACTATAAAGCATGGTCTGCGATGGCCATGGACTGGATGTCGGGCAGACACCGGTGCAGACTGTACGAGCATCCATGACCTGAAAGTTAAGGGTTTTGGGATGGAAGTCAGATTGTAACCAACATTGGACCTGGCCTAGTACTATTAGAAATTTAGGTACTAATCTGAGATTCACCTAAATGAGGATATGTATTGCTGTAAGAAGAATGTTTTCTCTTTTACTGTTAGGACACTCTAGGTATAAAGAGTGTGATGTTTTCCTTCAGCCTGTAATCCCAGTTTATACAGTAAACCACAGCACCAGAAAAAGAAAGTAAACATGTCTAAATCCATCGACCTCTGCTACTAATCTCACCATGAAGAACAGAGTGGAAGGCGCAATCACTCAAACAGACAGTTAGAAATGCTCCATCTCCTCTGACAGTTCTCTTCTCTGTGACAGCTGTATCAGTGGCTTAAATTTTGCCTCATTCCACTTAAGTACTCCATCATTTTACGTTACAGCTCCAGCTTACCAGCTCTCATATCTCAAGTTTTGGTGAAATATATTTTCGGCAGTGATGAGCAAACTTTATCCACTAAAAGGCATAGAGGAAAGCATTTTCCTAAAAACTCAACAAAGTGCCTGATGCTTCCCCTCATTTAGAAAACGGAATCTTTCCTCGAGAGGACCCTGACTCTGAGTTCATTGACAAATATATTCGAAAAGACATACGCTTCAGACACGAAGTAGAGTTTCAGGAGGTGGTCCAACCATCTATTTAAAATCTCTCCATATTCCAACACCGACCCTCTCTCTTTATGAGGAGAGGAGTCACGTTTGCAAAAATAATGCGAACTGTTATAGTGACATGCGGGGAGGTATCATGTTACGATTTATTGGACCCATGTTTGGCCCTGGTGCATGCATCTACCCACAGTGGACATCTCTGTGTTGCAAATGATTACTGGATGCCATTGTTAGTTGACAACCATTACGTCTCCTGTAATTGAGGGTGTGGTTGCAAACTAACTGCTAAATTTCCTTGAGAGTCACATGGGGGATAATATGCACCCGTGCTGGCCCTTTCCCCTTCTGACAAGATATGCAATATGCACATTGTGACTATCAATAAGAAATGCAACCTATAGTGTACTTGTCTACACTGCATTTGGGACTTTGCATTTTCAAAGTCTTCCTCTTGCTCAGCACGGGCTTTGCAAATGCGAATTCCAGTTTGTATATTAAACTCCAGTTGCTCTGCTCTGTTACTCGTTTCACGCCGGTGGCTCCTACCCCAGCCATAGTCAGGCCCCTTGGACCAACGGATGGATCCGAACCAGCAATGATCATACCACTTCGACCATCCCGCCAATCCTGATGTCGACACTCCCGGCAGCGGCATCCACATACTGATCCCTGACCCCAACAAGGGCTAGGACTCCGGGAGGATTGGGAGGGGTAGCTGGATCCTGGGGAATACCAGCCTTTTAGATCCCCAAATGGACTGGTGTGAGGTTTTGGTGGAGGCCAGTGGACTAGACACTTCTTCGGATACTGACATGCTTTCTCCCCCTACTGTGGCTACAGAGGATGGAGTGTCCTTTGCAATTGCAGTGAGAAGGGATGATGAGGTCCTGGGCCATAGCCTACTTTCAGGGGCAGTCCAGACAAACCTTCCTAATGGAGGTGCTGCAGTGCGTCAGCTAAGAGTTTTCCCCTCAGAATGGGTTCTCCCATTTTTTTGAAACCCTTACAGACATCCTATTAGGAACTTGGTCCAAGCCCTGCATAGGGGCTTCTGTGAATAGGACGATTGCCTGCCTCTATCGCCCTACCTCATGGGATCCTAAATTCCTCCCACAATACCCTACCCCAAAGAGCGTGATGGTCTAAACCTCTGCCTCCCATATAAATCCTGGCATTTTCCTACAATCCCACTGGATAGGGATTAAAAGAGGCTGGATTATTTTGGGAAGAAGATGCTGTCTTCCATCAGCCTGGCACTGCGGTCCAGGAACACTGTGTGCCTTTTGTCTACTAGTCCCATGCAATATAGGATTCGGTGGCACAGGTGCTGCTAATGGTCTTGGAGGAGGTCCGGGCCATACTCTCCAAGGCTTTTGACTACGGGAGAGATGCAGCTAAGTTCACAATCCAATGTGGACTGGATACTCGCCAGGCAGAGCGATTTCATCAATGGTGGCTACGCGTGGCTGAGAACTGGCATTTCAGGGGATGTCCAAGTCTCACTTATGGACATGTCTTTTCAGGGCTCCCATCTCGTCAGGGACCAGACTGATTCAGTGCTGGAGCCCTTTAAGGATTTACCACCTCCAATCAGCCTTTCGTGGCCACAGAAGGGGCTTCCACCTGCGTCTATTCCCACCCAACCACCACCGCACACAAGCCTCCCAGCTTCTGCATGGCTGAGACACAGTACCCACAGACCTTATGGGTTGGGCAGCCAGAGGTTGGGCCAGTCCAACCTCCCCTGTACTCTCAGCATCCGCAGTCTCCAAACCTTTTTTGGTCTGCACTCTTACCATCATGAACACCTACTTGGAGGCAGGATACGCCAGAATGTGCCCCACCTAGGGTCTACAACATCGGACCGATGGGTTCTTCATATTGTTCGAAGGGACTACTCCCTCCCCTTCGTGACTACCCTTCCACCCATGCCACCTGCTTATGACAGGCTGACGGAGGACCAACTTACCTTGCTCTGCCAGGAAGTGACAGCTCTCTTGGCCAAGGGAACAATAGAGAGGGGGGCCTATGACAGAAGTGGGTCGTAGTTGCTATTCACACTACTTTTTGGTGCTCAAGAAGGACAGAGGTCTTCGTCCTATTCTAGATGAACGCCCTATCAAATTCTTCCTCTTCAAGGAGAATTTTAAAATACTCACGCTCACTCAAGTCCTGTCTGACCTGGACCCAGTCACTGGCTGGTAGTGCTTAACTGGCAGGATGCATATTTCCACTTTCCTGTCTTACCTACCTACAGGCGATACCTGCAGTTCACAGTGAGACACAAGCACTTTCAGTTCACTGTGCTCCCTTTTGGCCTTACCAGCACCCCTCGGGTGTTTACCATGGTGATGGTTGCAACTTATCTGCAGAGATCAGCAGCGCCATTCTTCCCCTATCTCGTAGACTCTCTGTTCAAGGCAGGCTTGTCCCAGGATGTCATCTCCCACCTCCAGCGGAGTTGCTGGGGTTCACTATCAATGTGCCGAAATTGCACTGGATTCCCTCTCAGATGCTCCCTTTTCAATGGAGATGTTCTGGCAAGGTGCAGTTTTGGGCCTATCCTCCTAAATGCAGAGTCCAGGATATTCCAGCTATGATACCGATGTTTCAGCCTCTATCCTGGATTTCGATGAGATTGACTCTGTGGCTTCTGAGCGTCATGGCCTCCCACATCCTGCTTGTAACATAAGCAGGCTCTGCAGTGGGACCTGGAGTTCAGTGGGCGTAGAATTGGAGATTCTCTCCGACATGGTCCAGATCTCAGATTGAACTGCAAAAGATCTGCAGTGGTGGTTAACAAACCATGTTTGGGTCAGCAGCAGACCCCTCTCCCTTCCCCAACAAGATCTCACAGTGGAGACAGATGAGTCACTCCTGGGATGTGGTGCCCATCTGGGAGGCTGTCTCAGACAGAATCCGGTCTACACGCAAACCAAATGGTGCTCCGGGTGATAAGGCTGGCATTGAAAGCCTTTCTAACCTCCATCAGGGGAAGGCTAGTGCAGGTGTTCATGGTCAACACCACCGCCATGTGTTACTGCAACAAACCTGGCGGGGTGGAGTTGTGCACCCTTTGTCAAGAGGCCCTGCATCTCTGGACATGTATGGAACAGCAGGGTTTTCCCTAGCGATATAACACCTGGTGGGCTCCCAATGCCAGGGCGGGAGATGCCTAGCGGATCACGAATTGCATCTCCATTCGGAGGTAGTTCATGGTCTCTTTCTGCAGTTGGAAAAGCCTTGGTTAGATCTGTTCACCACTGCCGAGAACGCACAATGTCAGCAGTTGTGAGCACCGGAGTTTGCATGACGGTTCTTGCTCTGAGATGCTTTTTGTCTTTAGTGGAGCTCAGGCCTCTTTTACGCCTTTCCGCCCATACCACTCCTGGCCAGAGTTCTCAAGAAGGTCAGGAATGGCTGGGCCCAAGTCATCCTTGTAGCTCCGGACTGGGCTGCTCCGGACTTGGCTGGTAGAGTTTGGTATTCCGAGCTGTTGACCATGGCCATCAGTCCCCGGATCAGGCTGCCCCTTAAGGGGGGGGGGGACTTCAGTCGCAGCAGCAGGGGAGGATTCTCCATCCAACTCTGTAGATGTTCCACCTTCTTGCGTGGAGTATGAGCTGTGACAGTTGACAACTTTCAACCGTTCCAATCGAAGTCTGCAATGTTATATTGACAGCAGGCGTCCCTCCACTAAAACGGTATACGCATGCCGCTGGGAAAATTTGTGTTCTGGTGTGCAGAGCCATGGGTTGCCCTCGTTCTGCTTCCCTTTCTCAGGTTCTTCTGTTTATTCTTTCCTTTGCTCAGCAGGGCTCTTCTCTAGGCACCTTAAAGGGCTACCTTTCTGCTATATCAGCTTTTCTGCAGTTGCCTGACCAGCCACCCCTCTTCAAATTCCCTATAGTACATAGGTTCTTGAAAGGTTTTGCAAAATATGTTTCCTCTTTCACCCTTCATCATGCCTCAGTGGGACCTTAATCTTATCCTGACGTTCCTAATGTGCGCTCTCTTTGAGCCCTTGCACAAAGGGAGCTCAGGTTCCTTACCAGCAAGACTGGCTTCCTGGTGGCAATAACATCTACCTGGAGGGTTAGTGAGCTTCAAGCACTGTCATCCAAGCTTCCATACGAAACTTGTATGCCAGTCCATCACCCTGCCTACTTTTTACGCTCCTCCACATACCACTAGAAAAGAGGAGTGACTTCACCAACTGGACCCAAACAGAGCGTTGTCTTTCTACCTTTTCTACCTTTTCCACACGAAACAGTTCTGGGTACATGGCCAACTCCTTGTAGGGTATGGCCGAGCGAAGATGGGAAAGGCCGTGCAGAAACGGACCATCTCCAGATGGATCATGCTCTGTGACCTACCTGCAGAACAGGAAACACTCTTTTTTTTTATTTAACAAGGCTTCCATGGAAAGATTTAAAGTTCATTCCACCTTGGTTGCCCCTGTCTAATGCTAGAACCTTAATTTTGTCCTTAACAGCTTCTTTTCCTGGAAGGTCGCCTGTTGTGGTTATCACATCTCTGAGATGTGTTAGTGAACTGCAAGCTCTCACTCTTGAAGAGCCTATCTTTCAGGTTCATTATGAAAGGATTGTCCTTAGGAGTAATCCCAAATTTCTTCTAAAAGTGGTATCCCCCTTTCACCTCAAACAATTTAGCTTCCGTTTTTTTTCCACAGCCAGATTCTGTGGCAAAGAGAGCCCTTCACACCTTGATGTCAAGCATGCTCTCAGTAATTACATTGAAAGGACCAAGCTCTTTCATAAGACACAGCATTTTTTTAACAGCTTTCACCATGCCACACAAAACACATGCTCTTTCAAAGGCAGGCATAGCTAGATGAATTGTTAAATGTATCCAAAACTCCTACATTACGGCTGAAAAATTACTCTGTCTGCCCCGCCCAGTCTGTATTCAACTCGCAAAAGTAGGGCATATTTGGCTTTCCTCAGCAACATTCCCATAGCTGACATCTGTAAAGCAGATACCTGCTTCTTTTCAAACACATTGACCAAGCACCACTGTGTGTGTATTTTAGCACGCCAACAGATTAGCGTGTGCCAAGGCATCTTAGGAACTCTCCAACATCCTCCAGTTAACCACATCTTAGGGTAGTACTGCATTAAAGTCTATGCAGAGCATGTGTATCCATAGCCTGGCTGATGAGGTGTAATATCCCGAAACCGGTCCCAGGATGCTTGTTTTGGGCCTAGATAGGACCTGGCTTGGCAGTTCGGGCTGTACTGTTCCCATGAGGGACAGGGACAAGACTGATTTGCATATGACTGGGTACAAACTGGGGTGGCATGGTGAGCAAAAAAACAATGGATTTAACCCAGATCTCTTGACTGGGGGTTAATATATTTATTATTCAGCATTTCGTCCATTTGTTTGCGTAGCACTTTTTGACCTAAGTTGAATTGGTATGCTCAGACGTGGGTCCCTTGCTCACTGTGCCACTGGATTCAAGCTAGCTTGGCTGCTGAGGGGTGATACCCTGTAACTGGTCCAAGGATGCTTGTTTCCGGTCCAGGGAGGACCTGGTTTGGCAGTTCGGGCTGGACTATTCCCATAAGGAACATGGTGAAGACTTATTTGCATATGGCTGGGTCATACCTGGGGCAGTATGGTGAGCAAAAGATTTAGCCCGGATCTCTTGACTGGGGGTGAATGTATGATTTATTCAGCATTCCATCCATCATTTGTTTGCGTAGCACTTTTCACCCTAAGTGGAATGGGTATGCCCAGACGTGGGTCCCTTGCTCACTGTGCCACTGGCTTTAAGCTAGCCTGGCTGATGAGGGGTAATACCCCAAAACCGGTCCCAGGATGCTTGTTCCCGGTCCAGGGAGGACCTGGCTGGGCAGTTCGGGCTGGACTGTTCCCATAAGAAACTGGGTTAAGACTGATTTGGATATGGCTAGATATAAACTGGGTGGCATGGTGAGTAAAAGAATGATGGATTTAACCCAGATCTCTTGACTGGGGGTGAATGTATGATTTATTCAGCATTCCGTCCATCATTTATTTGTGTGGCACTTTTCCACAATACAGAGCATGCTTAAACCTGCTGGGGTCATCTTTCAGGATTCTGTTAAGGCAAGGGTAGTCGCACCTTAGGTGGACAAAAAAGGCTTCTCCCTCCAACCCATCCTACATCAGGGGCCAATTATCACCCGATCCCTAGTGATCCACATGGCTAGTAAGCATGCCAGTTCACAGGGTACATGCCAGTTAACAGGGATGACCCTTCCCTGGACCGGTAGAGTAAAACTATTGATGCCAGTGGTAAACGTGTTGCAGCACAATTTGCAACCCAATGGTGCATTGCCAGTTCTGTATGGCTTCTCTTTCTGTTCTACTAGGGTTCACTTAAATCAAATGGAAGACCTCATCCAACACACCAACATCAGCTGTGCTCTAGATGCTGCAAACAAAGCTGCCTGCGCATTAACTACTAGTGTCGTCCTATGCCGCCACTCATGGCTGTAAGTTTCCGGCTTTAAGCCGCAGTTTCAACAACACCTCCTAAATGTGCTGTTTGATGGGAGTATCTCATCAGACCACAAGTCGATGAGATGCTATAAAGCATCAAGAAGGACAAAGACACAGCAAAAGCCATGGTCGCCTTCCACACAACAGCTTCTCTTTGCTTTTTTCACCATTCTCAGAGACTTCCACCACCTTTCCCAGACATAAGCTGCAGACTCCCTGATGGGGTTATTACAGCGGAGGCTGCAAAGGAAATATAAGTAGAGGCTAAGGAAAGGCACAGCCCCAAAGGAGCTGCCCCTCCAAAACATGTTGCTCTTGCCCTTGGTCATACAACACCTTTCGGGGGAAGATTGCAGAGTTACCTGCAATGGTGGGCGGAGATCACCTCCCACCAGTGGGATCTAGACACAGACGGTCCCCGGAACATCCGAGTCTCCTCTTGGAGGAAATGCATGTTCTGCTTGCCAGGGGGGCCATAGAGATGGCACCGCCTCAATATTGTGACAAGGAGGTGTACTCCCTATCATTTCTAATCCCCAAAAAGGGGCAAGGGGGCACGTATTCCAAATGTTGCTGACCTTTTTCCTGCCGGATTACAAGGTAACAGTCAGGACAGTAATGTGCCTACTTGGCATGATGGCGTCTTTTATCACCATAGTTCCTCACAGCAGTTTACACATGCATCTTTTACAACAGTGCCTAGTGGCGCGGTAGTCTAGGGCAGAGGGTCATTGAGAGGCTCTAGGGTAGATTTGGGGCTATACGCGTCACTCTCTGCAGTGGTGGAATGCAAACAACCTGTTGCAAGGGCAGCCTTTCCGCAACCCAGTTCCGCAAGAGACCATCACCACCAACGCCTACCTCACTGGCCTGGGGGGGTGTGCACCTACAGGACTTCACAAAGCAAGGGGCATGGGCTCCTGCACACCAAAGGTTGCCCATCAGTCACCTGGAACTATTAGCTATTCAACTGGCCCTCAGGGCACTCTTTCCCCTCATACAGCGGAAGGTAGTTCTGATCCAGACAGACAATATGACTATGTTCAACCTCAAAAACAGGCGGGGAACGCGCTCACTCCAGTTGTCTTCTCTAGCCCAGGGCATTTAGCGGCGGGTGATACATCACAGCCTGCATTTGTTGATTCACTAGATTCACGAAATGGGCAACAACTTGGCAGACCTACTCAGCAAGACTCGTCAACAAGTCCACGAACGGGAAGCCCCCCCCCCCAAACCTACTCCCATACTTCTGTGCTTGGGGTTCCTGCAGATAGACCTGTTTGCCACTGCTGAAAACGCGAAATGCCTAAGCTTTGACTCCAGCGTCCCACACCCACAGCCAATCTACTATAGATAAATTGGTCAGGGTTACTTGCTGTCGCTTTTCTGCCTTTCCCACTCCTCCAATTCGTGGTTGGAAGTTGAGGCAGACATCCCCCACTCTCATCCTAGTAACTCCACTGTGGGCACGTCAGCCCTGGTTAACCACTCTGCTCGAACTCTCTCTAGCTCCTCGCGAGAAGTTCCCCAACCAGCTGGACTGTCTTTCTCAACAGCAAGGCACTCTCAGGCATCCCAACCCGCTGCAGCTTAATCTTAGAATTTGGCTCCTGAGGTCATAGAATTTGGCTACCTTAACCTCCCTGCAAAGTGTATGGCCATTCTAAAAGAAGCACGGAGGCCCACAACTAGTGCCTGTTACGATGCTAAGTGAAAATGGTTCAGCCATTACTGTCTCCCTAGGCATGTTGACCCTTTTGCAGCCTCTACAAAGGACATCGTCTGTTACCTTCTTCTCTTACAAAAGTTGGGCCATGCCTATACGTCTGTTAGACTTCATTTAACGGCTGTAGCGGCTTACCTTCAGAGCAGGCAGCACACTTTTCAGAATCACAGTCATTAAGGGTTTCATAGAAGGCATCAAGCGGGTTATCCCACCACAGGCACTCCGTTCCAGTGTGGAACTTTAACAAAGTGTTCACTAGACTAATGGGTCCTCTTTTTGAATCAATTGATACTTACTCATTGCATTTTCTTTCTTGGAAGGCGGTTTTCCTTGCGGCCATTACCTCCCTTGTGTCAGTGAGATACACGCTCTCACCTTAGAAGAGCCTTTCTTTCAGGTGTGCCAACCCCTAAATCAGGCCCTAAGTCTGCTCCCAGCATGCTGGAGCATGAAAAATGCTTCCGCCCCCTGGGAGCGGACCGTTCATCTGTTTCACAGTGGACAATTGCTCCTGCTTGCAGGGAGCAGCATTTTTAGTTGTTCCCTGCTGGTGGAAGTAATGCCAGCTGCCGGTGGAGGCAGAGAACCGGCTGGAACCACTGGGGCATTGGGGCTCCCCTCATGGCCTCTAACAAAGAAGAGGGTGCCCTGGGCGGGCTCCAGGACACCCACCATATACTGGCCAGGTGCCGGGGGATAGTGGTTCTGGGGGGAATAGTGGCCAGGGGAGGGGGCTTTGTGACCCCCCTCCCCATCCAGACAGTGGCCAGGCCCCGGGAGAAGGGCTCCATTATTATTAAAAGATTAGTCCCCAGGGATGGGGTCCTTGGGACCAATATTGCCTGCAGTAGGGGGGCTATGTGCCCCCCTTTACCCTTATAAATAAGGCTGGACCCCTGGAGATGTGATCCCCGGGCCAGAAATCGGCCAGGGGAGGGGGGCTGGATGCTCACCTCCCATTTACAATAAGGCCGGTTCTCTGTGAGATGGGGTCCCCAGGGGTGAATTATGGCCCGGGGAAGGTCCCTCTTTTAAATATGGCCGTGCCCTGAAAGGTAGGCTCCCAGGGGCCAGAAATCTGGCCCAGAAAAGGGGGCCACCTACCCCCCACCCCCAATCAATTTGGTGGGCCCTGGGGTTTGGGATGCCTTGGGCCGTAATTTGACCTGGGAAGGGGGGCTGTGTGCCCCACTCCCAGCCTGGCTGCCTTTGGGGTGGTTAGCAACAACCCCCCTGCGTTAAAAACAAATAGAAATTCAGTGAAGAAAACAAAGATTACAGGTACATTATAGTTAGGAAATAGAATTGAAAAAACCTTAGAAATTCACTAAAATAACAACGGTTACAGGGAGGTTATAGTTGGATTCAGAATTTACACACACAAAACCATAGAAATTAGAGTTAGTTCTCGCAAGTAACTATAACTCGTACCCTGAGGTAACTATAACTCACACCCTCGCCATGCACTGCTAATTACCAAACATTTTACATCACTGATTACATCTTTTATGAAATAATTACTAATATCACAGCAGCATTTGCAGTAAAATTATTGATGCAAAATTGTGCATTGCGGGGCGTAAGTTGTAGTTACCTTAGGGCACGAGTAGCTGGCAATTTGTCGTCTCTGCGGAGAAGGAGAGGAGGACATAGTGCACATCATACCTATATGCAGGGAATTAATGCAGGAGCGTCGGTCACTCCTTAGATCATTCTTCAATAAGAAACAAGTACGGTCTTGTAGGTAAGCTTTGCTAGTAAGTTTCTCTGGCGAAGATATTCAACTAAGGTGTTGCCTGGTGAAATTCTTAACTGCTGCTGAACTCAGACTAAAAAAGATACAACCGGATTACCTGAGAAGTGGCATTGGAGCTGGGTTGGAACAGGCTCGCTGACCCACTACGCAAAAGTCTCTGACAGCGCCTTCATTACACCAAGTACTAAGCACTCTTGCACACCCAAGCCTTGAAGAAAAACATTATCGGGCTAACCTCGGCCACTTTGTATTGAGCCAAAAAAGTCGTTGCTGCACCATGCACTTTAACTTGTATTCAATCGTCTCCCTCATTTTGCTGCTAAGACTCTGATCAGGGAGGTTACCTTACATTCTTATTTGCTGCCAAACCTTTGCTCACAAAAAAAAAAGAAGAATCTGGACTGTGGCCCACCAAGGCTGGGGGACTCTCTCTTCGCAATTTTTACTGTGTTCTTAAATGTGGCTACTAGCCTTTTAAGTTGAAGTTTTACAGTTTTATAAGAGATGGTCGTTTTTGTAAAGGTTTTAATTAACTGTAACTTAAATATATTACTTACTTACTACTTACTTAGGGCACAAGTAGGTACGTCGAGAAAGTTTGTCACTCTGCAAACTGGGTTGTGGTTCTAAAATGTTTGGGAAGCACTGTTCTATAAACGTTAGGAAGCACTAGTCTAAAGAGGACTCGTATACAATTCATATACATAAGCTTCAGCTGCAGCATTTTGCCATGGTTTGAGGAAAGACCTGAAAGACGTGCAGTTTTTAGTGGCTAATCGATCAACTATCACTCATATGTTAATAAATCTAGTTTTACAAATAAACAGTCAGCAAAAAGAACCCCGACTGGAAAGAAGAATGATGTCACACCATTGGATCTCAAGCTTCTGTGGAATTCTCTTCAGCGACAACTTGGGAAAAACTGATGTAAATTAGGAAGGTGCACAAGTCCCTATCACAGGAAGAAAAGAATAGGGGGAAGGGTGTATGGTTGGAAAGCAGGAGACTTTGTAAGGAAGTGCCTTCAGATGAAGGGAAACAAGAATGTCCGACTTTAATTGGCAGACCAGAGCCGGGCAATTCAAATATCCAAGTGTCTGCTGAAAGTAGAGCCCATTTTTGCTGTATGGCACATTAGAAACGTTATCAGGACCTCTTGATTGTTGGGCATTATTGAATTCAGGGGCTGCAGGTTGTTTCTTGGACAAAGTTCATGATATACCCACTTGAAGGAAGAAGAAGCCCAAACCCACCAAAAGGAATGTATGGCACTCTCTTAACATCAGGAAAGTTCTGTGAAGAAACCAAGACTTTGGTAATGGCATCAGACTTGGGTGATTGCATATTATTCCAAGAAAGCCATGGCAGTGCCAACACAACCCCTTGGTGGACTGGATCTCATATAGTGTACAGGTCACTTAGAATTAATGCAAGGATTATTGTTTCCCAAAAGGTCTTGTATCAATTCTGAATGCAATAGAAGAGAAAAGCAAAACCCCAAAAGTCTACTCTGACTTCCAAGGTGTGTTCAGTGAAAAAAGTGCTGACACCTTACCTCCCCAGAGGTGATATAATTGCTCCGTGAGGGAATTTTAGATAGAAAGATCCCACGCAGGAAGAACATCCTAATGCGACTTTAGGCATAGGTTTCATTAGACATTCTTCTTCCCCCAACAGGGGCCCCTATATTTTTGCTTCAAAAGCAAATAGTGATTTGAGACCATGTGTGGACGTTTGAAATCTGAATGCTATCAGTGTGAGGCACTGATACCCATTACTATTGATCTCTGTCTTATTGGACCAGGCTCGCTCTGCCAAAGTATTCAATAAAGTAGGCTTAGGAGGGGCTTGTAATATGACCAGGGGGTAATATGAAGCTTTCAATACTAGATGCACACACTTCGATCATCTAGTTATGCCATTTTGCGTGTACATGACTCTTGCCTTTTTTCAATGCTTAGGTTATTTCATCTTCCTGGAAATATGAGATACATGTGTTGTTGTATATATACATGATATTGTGATCCCTTCTTAGGTTTTTGAAGAGCATAGGCATAATGTTTCAGAGGTTATAGGTAGACTACGAGCCCAATCTTACTATTCCAAATTAGACAAATACATCTTTGAGACACTATCTTTGGCATTTTTAAGCTTCATACTGTCAAACCAAGGAATTAATATGTATCCCCACAATATTTTAGTAGTGGTAGAATGGCCCTAGCCACACATGAAGATTTCTGTTTACAAAAGAAATCTTCACTCGTTGCAGCACTTTTTCTATACCCTTGCTTCACTTTGTTAAACCTGGGTATTGAAAGTTCTTCCAACATCTTTCTAATGTTGTTGTCATTCTGTTGGATCACTGGGATATTGGTAAACAAAAGTAACTGTTCAACTGTAGTAAGCTGTTTAGACTAAACCATCTATAGGTGATGAAGATTTCACTGATAAATTGTGCCATTGACACGTGTGCCTTCTGGCAAGAAAGCCTTTGGTCATTGTCCAAAGACACAGAGGCCCGTATTTTGGTGTTTCTTTCATGAAACGTTTGCTAATATATTTAAACTAGTGGCCATGTTACATTAGCACAAATATATATTAATTATTTTTAAATGTGCACATTTACTGTGGTACTCCTCAATCTTTGTTTTATAAAATTGCCTCCGAAGTTTCTTAAAGAGAGTATTATCAGTGTATAAAAGTTTAAATTGACATAAATATGCACGGACATTTTCAGAATAATTGTCAAAATGTAGAGCATGTCATTTCTACCACCACCTGAAAGATAAAAATTAAATATGAAGTTAGTCATGGTGCATAAGCACTTTATGGAAACAGTTTATTAAGAGTGAGATAATTATGTAGAATAATGAATTGCGTACTTGTACTTGGAGTGTGAGTGAGCATTATTGCCGTTCTATTTTAAATTCATACACAATTGAAAATGCGAGGCTTAGAGGATCAGACATTATTCAAGATCACACAGTCAAAGATATTTATCTGTAGGTAAAGTCTTAGTTTGCTTCTTAGTTCCTTCAATAAAATCTATTGTGTTTAAATGAGCTGAACTGAGTGAGGAATTTGCTTTCTAAAAAATAAATGTTCTCATTGAAATTACTAATTGCAAACTTGCATAAATAAAGCAACAGCAGTTAAAATTGTTAGAAGACAGTCCTTTATATCCATTTTAAAACTTATGTTGATCATGCTTTTCAGGTGGCTCACATGACAAAAAGTGAAATATATCTCCAGGATACAGCATTCATTGGGCCAGGACTTCTGTTTCTGGACCAGTACTTCAATGGTTTTATCAATGAGTATATTGTTCTGTGGGTGGCACTGGTAAGCCTTGTACACTTTTCTTTCATGTTCATAGTTTACCAAATGTTGTATCAATGCTGATATATGTTTATGGACTATGTGCATTTGTTACAAATTTAGGAGGTCTGATTATCTGCTTTGTGAAGCAGTAGCAAGCAGCTTCCACTTCTCAAATTGATAAAACTTTGAAAATGGTTATACACTCTTAGCAGCAGTGTACTTTTTCCAGTTTAACAATTTTGTTGAGGTTTTCCTTCAGTTGCCAGCTTCAAAAAGGTCGGTATAATTGTAAGATAATATTAGTAACGTGAAAAACCAATGTAATTTTGGTAAGTAAATAACGAAATTTAAACGTGTATAAAAAGTATTCCCAAAGTGTTTAATAAACAAAATAATTAAAATATACAATATGAAGAGTTTACAACCATTACCACAGAAAGATGCTCTTGAAGAAAGAACATAAACAAAGAATGAAAAAGAGAGAAAGGTAGAAAAAACAGTAAAGGAAAAGAGGAAACTGGATCAAACTTAAAGTCTTTATTGAAAGAAAGTTAATAGAAATGTATCCAATGCAAATATGAAAGGGAGAAATTATGAACTAAATATTTCATGGATGATTAAAAACATGGTCCTTGAGACAATAAGGGTTGAAGACTAGATTTTAATTTTAAACCATGGTAAATGGCAGTCAATTTCAAGTCTTTATTGCGATTTTCATCATTAAAGACAACAAATACAGTAAAACAATTGTGAAAGAAAAAACAAAAATAGAAATAAACAATAATGGACCAGGATCACATCATAAACTGCAGGGATTACATACACAGCAGCGGTGATACAAATAAATATTGAATTAAGATGGCCAGTAATCAATAAAATAACAATGTAATAAATATTTCATATTAAAATGCATCAATAATAAAATAACCATATTATCAAATGAGGCATAATTTGTGTGCGCGTATAATCCAAAACCAGTGGAGAAATGTTGCTACAGCAATAGTCACAGATTGTGAGGTGTTGGTTTTGAGACACCGCAAAGCCTCAACACCCGTCTTTAGACCTAATAGTAAACAGATTGGTTTCAGCCAAACCCGCCTAGGAATTCTATACTCCGGACAAATAAATAGGACGTGCGCGATACTTTCCCTTTGAGCAATACAAAAAGGGCAATCCGGTTTAAGGCCTAATCGCCATTTGGCTACAAAGCAATTGATAGGAAGAGTTCCCACCCTAAATTGATGATATCGCTTCCTATCTTCTACAACTGTAATGCAGTCCCAGTAGTTTTAAAAAAAGGGACTATCCTTTTGGTCCAAAAAATCCGAAGTTAGAGACGGGCCAACGCTTGAGCCAAATCTGCTTTCCGTAACTACTCGCCAATAAAATTCTTTTAGAATTTTTTTTGGGGGAAAAATGTGTAATGTAGGTTCATCCCATAAACTTACTAGGCCCATAGCTCGATAAAGTAACCTGACCTCACTCATCCAAGCAATCTTGTGTGCCTTATCAACCCCCCCTAACGTCCAATAATGCCCGACCATACTCAGAGAGTTCGGGAGTCACCCAGAGCCGCCTTCAGTAGGCCACTGGACGATAACGTGCGGTATCCTCTAAAAACAAGACCCCCAAATCATAGTAAAGGGATATAAGGGGGGTGGATACTGGGAGGCCAGTAATAATACGCAAAAACTTGCTTTGGGCCCGAGTTAATTGGGTAAGATTACTATGACCCCACAGTTCTGCCCCATAAAGAATTGCCAAGCTTATCTTGGCATCGTATATTTTGAGGGCTGGTAGGATAGGTCTAGTGTGAGACAGGTGGAGCTCTTTGGTTAATGCACCCGTTAGTTGGGCATGCTTAGTTAATACTTGATCTATATGCGGTTTCCAGTTTAGCTTCGACGCAGGAGTGATACCCAGGTATGAAAAAACCTCAGTCTGATCTAATTTAACTTTATTCATAAACACTGTCCCTCTGACGTGTTTGGATTTGTGCAAGACCGTGAATTTAGTTTTGGTTACATTTACAATAAGCCCATGATCCTTGCAGAAAACTTCAAACACGTCAATAGCTTTTTGAAGGCCTTGTTGAGTTTTAGAAATTAATAATGTATCATCTGCAAACATCAACAGGGGGATCAACTTGCCATCCAACTTGGGGGCATCAGTGGGAGTATCCTTAAAATAGTTGATCACCCCGTTGATGTATAAGGAAAATAAAGTCGGAGCTAAAACGCACCCTTGGCGAACACCCCTGGCAATTGGAAATTTATCTGTGACATTACCCGATTGATTCCATCTGACTTGGGCAAAATTATCCTCATGTAATTTCATTAAAAAGTTTAAAATATCTAGGGGCATGCCTTGATCTTTAAAAACTGACCACATTTTTGCTCGAGGGACTAAATCAAAAGCTGATTTAAGATCAACAAAGGCTGCAAAAAGCAAACCCTCACCCAATAAGACCACCCGCCAGTAAATTAACAAAAACCTAAGTACCTGATCTATGGTACTTGTATGACTGCGAAAACCGGCCTGGAGAGGTGAAAGAACTTCCTCCTCTTCGATCCATCCTTGAATCCTTTGTAAAAACAAGCCTAGCTATCACCTTCTGTATGCAGTCAATCAGGCTTATAGGTCTGTAGTTGCCTGGATCAGAACGTTCACCCTTCTTGAAGATCGGAATGATCTGAGCTCCCTTCCAGGTGTAAGGTATGGGTGTGCCTTTGGATATGCAATTTGCTAGGCACAAGATGTACGGTGCCCATAATTTCTTGTCATGCATAAACAAGTCAGCCGGGACCGAGTCTAAACCAGGCGCTCTACCTTTGGGGAGGGATTTCAGCACCTTATTCACCTCATTTAGAGTGAAAACCAGAGGAACTACATCCTTAGTTAAGGAAGTAGTTCATAGACAACAGTCCTCTGGTACTTCATTAGACGCAAACTGAGATGCATAATGTGAAACCCACAGATTGGATGGCACAAAATTAGTGGGTTCTTCTCTCTTTGAACCCCTTCCCCACCTAATCAGGTCCCAAAAGGAACACATTGAACGTTCTTTGCTGGCAAAGTGGAGGTCCCTCCAGTATTCCTGGTCCCATGCTCGTTTAGCTTCATATTGTGCTTTTTTGTAAGATGCACGAGCATTCCTGATGCAAACAATATCTTTAGTTTTTACAGCATCTGACAGGGACTGATATGCAATCCTACAGGATTTCCCATACCACTGATTCTCCTTTCTGGTTGGTCTATTGGGTCTAGCATGGGTCTGCTTTGTAAAGAAGACACTGAGTTGATTAAAAAATTGAGTATGGATAATATTTATATTACCCAAATCTTCCTCCTGAGCAATAGAATTTTGTAAGGCATTTGTAGCCTCGATGGTTAAATTCCTAATGGTTAAAATCTGCCTCTCATTCCCCAAACAATTAGCCCACTTAACGCGCCTTGAGTCATTGGTTATAACAACTTCAGCCTTCCTAAGAGGAGACTCCTGGCATTTGGTTTTAGATAATTGGAAGGAAAGTAGTAGGGGGTCATGATCGCTCTCTACTCTTGCCACCACTTCCATATCCTTAATTCTAGACCAATGTTCTTTGTTAGTGAGTATATAATCAATGCGACTTTTACGAAGGCCATTGTTAAACGTAAAGGCCCCTTGCTTATCGGAAGCTGATCTACCATTTATTGCACGGAGCCCTTGACCAATACAAAAAACCTTAAGCTGTAGTGCAGCCTCCGTCCACTTCTTAATTGGTGATAGTGTCAAGTGAGGAATATTCCAGGCACTATCCTCATCATACGTGAGGTCAATGTCATTAGTGTCCAGGGGTTCGAAGCAACAGTTAATATCACCCGCTACTATGACATAACCATTTCTGCAGTACATGTCCAGAAGCTCGTCCAACTCCTCCACAGTCCTTGATGTTTTGCCCCCGGGGAGCCCTCGGGCATAAACGTTAAAAACATAAAGGTTTTTTTGACCGGGGCACTGGACAAGTACAAGCAAAATATCATTACTTTTGGAATCCAGTTGGGTCAAATTGTATCCACTGTCCTGTTTGATCCACGTTAAAAGACCCCCCTTAGCCCTTCCATGGAGACTGGGAACAGCAGGAACATAGAAGCTAAGGTAGCCAGGTCTATAATCCAGGTTGGTCGACCATGTTTCCTGCAATAGTATAAAATCCCTATTATCAAGAAAATTGGACCAATCAGTGGATGCAACCTTATTCCTAAGCCCTGCCACATGGCAGTCATAAAATCTCCTTTATTGAGATTTTGTGTGAAAAAGCAAGCATTCTATCTGTTCTGTGATCTGTACAGATACAATTCCAGTAGGTTAGATAGACCACTTTAGAAAAGTCCTATTAACATTAGGTGATTTGCTCAATAACAATGGATAAAGGAGATCCAGTGTTCTAGTATAGAACCGAAAAATACATTTGGGAAAGCGAGAGGCAAATGTAAGAATAGCATTAGAGCTGTGGATTCACTTATTGATGAAAAATGGCAAAAGGCCTGGATGGCATAATGAGAACTGGCTATAGCAACCCAGTTACTGATAATCCACCTCAAATGTTTTCACCAAGCATACTTTACTAAACAAACTATGGTGCTTTGGACAGATTAACTCCTCTAAATGCCTACGATGTGGTGAACATCCAAGAGATGTCCTTCCCGCAGTATTGCAGAATTAGACCCTTCTGGGAGTAGCGGCTACGAGATGGGTACTAAATGAAGATCCCAAATTAATCCTGCTACAAATATCCTCTGACCTAGATACAAATCGACACAAGTTAGCACTATTTAATATTGTTGTATGGACGAAGGGTATGGGTCACTGCACAACCATGGAGAGCCTCATTTATAAATTATCTGAATACCCTCAAAAGCGCACTAAAATATGGGGAGACTGGATTAAGCACTAGATATCAAAAGGGATGGTGACATCTCAGCATATCAGATCTAGTCTTTCACCGAGTTAGCAAAATGCTCCCTTTAATTTGTGTGTTTTAATGCTATTTTAATACTTTAAATGTCATTTGATTACTACATGCAAATAACCTAGTTACATTAAGAAAAATAAATATATATAATTAAGGCTTACATTTTTGCTAATCTTTAAAGATAAATACAAACTCAGAGCTAGGTTCTAGAAACTGTCAACTTTATCACAAGAACACAGCATATGACAGAGGTCCCCTTTGTTTTCATGACCAACATAAATCATATGCAG
The DNA here is from genome assembly GCF_964204655.1 of Triturus cristatus. Lineage (NCBI taxonomy): Eukaryota > Metazoa > Chordata > Amphibia > Caudata > Salamandridae > Triturus > Triturus cristatus. The sequence goes on along the minus strand of NC_140585.1, from coordinate 750,451,213 downwards.
CATTAGAAATGTTATGTAACTTAACTAATTTATACGCTATGAATGGAAAGTAAGTGATTGTGGTGGCTTTGGAAGCTCTATACATCTTAGCCTGTACTTCATTCCACAAATCAGTAGACTGGCATACTGATAAGATCGCCTCCTTCTGCATTTCAGTTGGAGATTAAGGAGCTTATTTAGGGTTTTTGGGAGCTGGAGGAACACAGTCATATAGCGTTTCTCCATAATGGTATTCTGCTCGCATCGCCTAAACTGCAGTTTCTCTACACCATTTAGAGCCAGGAAAACCACTGGCAGAACCTTTGCTGGCAGTTACCCTTGACCCAGCAGTCGGTCAACTAAAAGACCCCTGGGTCAGAGTAACGGCCATTCAACCCTATTAAGAGTGGAAAGCTGTCACTTATTTCCCCTGCCCGTGTTCAAAATACGAGCAGGGAAAATGATTAATGGCCCTATGTACTGAGTGAAAGCTCCCTGCAGGTGGGGGGGGTGGTCATTGTTTTTTTTGTTTTCAAGAAACAAACTCACAATTTATCGATTTTTTTTTTTTTTTTTTTTTTTTTTTTTTAATTTATTTTTTATATATATATTTTGTTTTTGTTTTTTTTAAACAAAAATGTTTGCAGAGGGAGTACTTTAAACATGGCATTTGATGAGCGCGGAAAGCAGAGATCATAACATCCACTCCCCCTGGTGAAGACGGCAAGGCATTACCACACTGAACCTATCAGCATGATAAAAAAAATCCAAACTGAGTAGACATAAGAGAAAACCATGTAAGCAAATATTTGAGGTGTGCAACCTTTTAGCCTAGTATGCATCACAACTTAAAGAACATAAGAGAAGAACTAACAAAGCATACTCATCATATAAGCAGTGATTGATTCAAACAGTTTACAGGGAGAGTAGACACCTGCAGTTGCTTCTCAGGGGGATAATCCTCACCTCCGTGTCCTTAACCTCTTCGCTGCGGCGCAAATTCCGCCGCAGCGCTCCCGCAGTGCTGACATTCCGATCGCGGGCGTGGTCATGACGTCTCCCGGCCGTCGTCCGCACACGCCCATCGTGACTCATGACGGCCGGGAGACGTCATGAGCACGGAAGAGGTTAATAATACTGAATCTTCTCTTCACAACAGCTAGGAATGTTTACATTGTACCTTAGGACCAAAGGCCCATATTATGCTTGTTTAAAGCGTACTGATTACAAATGTTGCCGCCCTCATCACAGGTTTTAAGTAAAACTTTTTAAAAGTGGATTCCAATGACCAGTTGGCTGCCCATAAAATTTCCTTTAAGCCCCCACTATCAAAAAAGCTTTAAGAACCATGACTCCTCTTACTGAATGAGCACCAAATCTGTAGTAACGATGCCTGCTTCTGAAATCATCCAATCATACCCACATGGCAATGAGGGAGAAAAACGTAAACAATTTCTTTAATGCAATCAGTGATTGTATTGAACCCACAGGATGAATATGCTCTGTTGAATCTTCATGAGGTCTGATGGAGCGAACCACACACAGCTTTGGGTGATCTTGGAAAGCCGGAATATGAACTGACCTAATATTGGTTTTGGTGGTTTGAGACACCATGAAGGTGACACCATCAGGAGTGAAAAAAGAACATCTGACTCTTTAACATGAAACTAAGCAGATAAGCATTGCAAGCTTACATGTTGGCTCGTTCCTAGACAAAAACCTGTCTTGCAGAACTCCCAAGTAACGTAATATCACGTTAGCATCCCAGAGTTGTGAATACCTATACTCTGGGGGTCTTGACAGCCTAATCCCTCTGAGGAAAGACAAACCAGGTGGGTTCCCCTTAAGTGGCTCATGACCTGCTGAAATCGCAGAGCTGAACGTGTTTCTTGTAAGAAATCTTGTGACAAATCCAACAGATTTTCAAAATATGCACTACATCTGCGCCCAAGGGATCCAAATTTTGTATCAGACACCAACGGGAACAACTAGAACAGACACTCTGCCTAAGAATTTCTTTGTATAGTGCAATAAGTCACTCATATGTACACAACAGTCCTAGATGTGGTACCTTTCACATTAGAATCATAAAGACCTTGCGAATTAAGGGTATCTTGTTTCTTTAATTTTTATTCAACATAGTAAAAAAGACATATCAGACAAAAATAGTTCACAAAAAATTACACACATCCTGAGCTGCGCACGTACACTCTTACAAACAAACAAGCAGACACAGACATACTCAAACATTCCATCACAATTATATTACATAAAAATGTGCCAAATACAGTCTCGTGGTACAGACACAAGGTTAACATCAACATAAGAACATCAAACATAGTATGCTGATACATAACATCCAAAGTTGGTTGTTTGTCATAATACAGCACTAGTTCAGTCCATATTGAGATTGGTTCTCCAAGGAAACAATTGCAAACCAAGGGAGTACAGTTACTCCAGCGCCGACGCGCGTTTCGGTGTCAGACCCTAATTCGGGTCACACCTTCTTCAGTGCGACAAAGTCGTGTGCAAGCAGAGGAGAAAGGCCTACAAAGACAAATGTACAATATAAACATTGACATATGTTATGTATAAGATCGAAGGAAGATAGGGTGCAAATGTTTACTACATCCCTATATATTCTTAAAAGGTAACAGAAGTGTACCCATCAGATGGACTAGAACTCAAGGATTTCTAAATAATATACATCAAATCCGGGGGAGCAGCACACTGAGTAGGAAATAAAAGAAAATACGTGGAAAAAAGTGCACCAACTAGAGATAAGCTCAATTTAAGGATGCCAGTGAGACCACTGGCGGGTTTAAGAGAAAAATGGTCACCGAAGAAAAGGCACCGCCGTGACTGATAGCTGTGTGTATCACAAGAATATTTAAAAACTGTCCATGACAATCAGAGGAAACCCAATAGTAATAGATGTGCCAGAAAATTGAAACCACGAAAGAGAGAAAGAATTAGCCAGCGTGGAAAAGAATGGCTAAGAAGACGCCAAGGTATACTATACCTGGGTTATAATGCCAGGACGGCAGTCAGAGTCACAAAGAGACATGTGATACAAGTGATACATAAAAATATATGGACATAGACTTCAAACGTGCAGTCAACACGGTGGATATAATCTAAAAGGATACATAAAAGATAAGAAAACAAAATATAAATTAAAAGAATAGATAATCATAATAACACACTTACAGACAGTTAAGATATCCCAAGATGAAGTGAGAAAACAAAATTGGAAGATCAGAGCTTACCCAGAAATTGGAGGGTCTAAACGTATCTTCAAGATGCCAGAACCTCCCCATAGGGGAGATATTTAAACAATGCGGGACTGGATAGCGAGGTCCCAGAATTAGTGGCCAAAAAAGGCTAAAGAATAAAGGAAATAAATGTAACTAAATAAAGAAACCGAATCCATGGAGGAAGTCATAAATAAAGACATCTGGCAACGTACAATCTGAGACTATATCTCGCAACAGAGATAATACGCGCTAAAGGAGAGGAGCTACTGAAAGAATCCACCGAACTTTTGAGGATTCGAAAATGAGGGCATGTTCGGGACCCGGGAGTAAATAGCTCTGATGTGGCAGAATAAAAGGAGGTATGGCCCCAAGTGTGGAGAATACTAAAGGTAGCAAATAGGTCGTAGGCAGACGCGGCAAACTTGGCGATAGTGCAGACTGCCACATTTTGTAATACACAAGACAAAATTGGCAAAAGGTTCACACAGCGCAGACCGGGGCACTGGTAAGGAACTATATTAAACATCCCGGTATATACAGGGTAAACCTTCAATGTGGGCCAGAGTGGATACAACAAAAGCGTCTACAGGGGGTTATCATACCTTCAATGTGATGGATTCGGGTCCAGTATAACCTCTGGGTGGGCACCAATCTCACACCTGGGACGCCAGGAACTCCACAGATAGCGTATCCATGGCAGAGATTAAATATTTAGCGGGAACAGGGCGGGGGCCGAAAACAACGAAGACGGACAGATGACGGAAGTCTCCCCGGAGGCAAATCAATGGTAATAAAAGAAGGACAACCGATTGGCAGAACAAGGTGAATATATAAGGGCGCCATGATGGGAGTGAAACAAAACAAAATTTGCGATATGTAAAAATAAATAAAACAAGAAAACTGAAGGTAGGGACAAACACCCTTACAGTTTAGTACAAGACCAGAAAGGGAAGGTAGAACCAACACTGCTCAGTAGGGGAAGTGGACAGAAATTCAAGGGTTACAAGCGACGGGGACATAAGTAAGTAAGTGAAAATGTCCACACAGACTCGCATAGGCAGACAACGACACCAACTGGACCAACTGCGCCAGGCAGAGCCATACTATTTGATGGTGGAATCTGGCCATGCCTTTCTAATGAGGCCCAAAGCCGTTTCTGATAGGCCTGGTATACCCCAGAATCTCCTTTAATCCGCCATGCCATTAGTTTGAGCGTCCAGCTCACCACCAACGGGTGTAAGTTACCCGTGTCAGAATGTTCAGATTCCGGAGAAATAGGACTGGAGAATCCATAGAAAGTTCCGGAAGAATTGGAAACCACATTTGAGATCGCCAATCCCAGTGTCACCAGAACCAAAGATGCCATCTGCCTTCTGACCTGTGCCATCAACCTGGCTTTTTTAGCGAATAGGAGAAAGAAATATACCATGAGGTGACCCCAGACCCTGCATAAAACCAACCATTGTCAATGCTAGAGGGTCCAACTTCCAACTGAAGGACCAGGGCTGTTGATAATTGAGACCAGACGCAAAGAGGCCTACATGGCAAGGATCGCTCTTGTTCATGATCATCTAGAATATGGTTGGGTCAAGATTCCTGGCACTGTAATCCTTCAAGTGTCTTGGATTCCAGTCCGCTATGATGATGTGTTTGCCCGGTAAGTATTTTGCAGTGACCTAAATCTTTGGTCCAAGCAGAAGTGCCAAAAGTCTTAGGTGAGGTCCACCAAAACCAGTGATCTTGTTCCACCGAGATATATTGAGTCACAGATATATTGTCGATCTTTAGAAGTATGAAGCATGGCATTCGATCTCTTGTGCGAACACACTGCGAAGGATCCTGCAAGCAGTTCTAATCAGTTAAAGTGCAACCTGCTTTCCTGCTGCGACCTAGGGCCTCTGGCAGGGACTTCTCTGCAACAGGCCCCCCCCCCCCCCCCAGCCCGACAGGCTCCATCTGATTTTTTTCACCATGTCCGAAGCTGAACTGAAGATGGCCTTGCTGTTATATCAATCAATCAAGATACTTATAAAGCGCACTACATACACATGAGGGTCTCAAGGCGCTGGGCGGAGGAGGGGGTGCTGCTACTGATCGAAGAGCCAGGCCTTGAGCAGTCTTCTGAAGGCCAGTAGGTCTTGGGTCTGCTGTAGGTTGGTGGGGAGGGTGTTCCAGGTCTTGGCGGCGAGGTGGGAGAAGGATCTGCCGCCGCCGGTCGTTCTTCGGATGCGGGGGACTGTGGCGAGGGCGAGGTCGGCGGAGCGGAGCTGGCGGGTGGGGGTGTAGAAGCTGAGACGTCTGTTGAGGTATGCTGAGCCGGTGTTGTGGAGACCTTTGTGTGCGTGGATGAGGAGCTTGAAGGTTATTCCCTGGTTGACGGGGAGCCAGTGCAGGTCTCTCAAGTGGGGTGTGATGTGGCTACGGCAGGGGATGTGTTGCAGTCATCCCAGGAGCTTGGCCGACGCTCCTGCGTAGACGGCGTTTCCGTAGTCCAGTCTGCTGGTGGAGAGGGCCTGGGTGACTGTTCTTCGAGTTTCGATAGGGATCCACTTAAAGATCCTGCGGAGCATTCGGAGAGTGTTGAAGCAGGATGAGGAGATGGCGTTGACCTGTTTAGTCATGGAGCAGGTGGAGTCGAGGATGACCCCTAGGTTGCGTGCGTGGTCGGTGGGTGTTGGGGCGGTTCCCAGTGCGGTCGGCTACCAGGATTCGTCCCAGGCCGAAGGGGTGTTTCCGAGGATGAGGACCTCCGTCTTGTCCAAGTTCAGCTTCAGTCGGCTGTTCCTCATCCATTCGGCGACGGCCTTCATGCCTTCGTGGAGGATCAGCTGAGTGTCGTCAGCATAGGAGATGATGTTGAGGTCGTGCTGTCGGGCGACGTGGGTGAGGGGTGCCATGTAGATGTTGAACAGCGCCGGGCTGAGGGAAGAGCTCTGGGGTACGCCGCAGATGATCTCGGTGGCCCTGGAGCGGAAGGGGGGAGGCGGACCCTCTGGGTTCTGCCAGAGAGGAAGGACGTGGTCCAGTCCAGGGCCTTCTCTCGGATTCCGGCGGCGTGGAGGCGTGTGCGTAGTGTGTTGTGGCAGACCGTGTCGAAGGCGGCTGACAGGTCCAGGAGGATGAGGGCCGCTGTTTCTCCGTTGTCAAGCAGGGACCTGATGTCATCGGTGGCGGCAATGAGGGCGGTTTCGGTGCTGTGGTTGCTGCAGAACCCGGACTGGGATGGGTCCAGGATGCTGTTCTCTTCGAGGTAGCGGGTCAGTTGTTTATTGACGATTTTCACGGTGACCTTCACCGGGAACGGGAGCAGGGAGTTGGGTCGGAAGTTATTGAGGTCCTTGGAGTCTGCCTTGGGTTTCTTGAGTAAGGCGTTGATCTCGGCGTGCTTCCAGCTTTCTGGGAAGGTTGCTGTCTCGAAGGAGATGTTGATTACTTTCCGGAGATGGGGTCCGATGGCTGTGCAGGCCTTGTTGAAGACGTGGTGAGGGCATGGGTCTAGCGGTGATCCGGAGTGGATTGTGTTCATGATCTCGCTGGTGTCCTCGTCGTTGATGCTGGTCCAGGAGAGCAGGCAGTTGGTGTGGGTGGTGGTCGTGGGGGCGGTGGTTGTCGGGGCAGTCGTGGCGTTGAAGCTGTCGTGGATGTCGGCGATCTTGCGGTGGAAGAAGGTGGCCAGCGAGTCGCAGAGGTCTTGCGAGGGCGGGATGTCGTTGGGGTTGGAGCTGGGGTTGGAGAGTTCTTTCACGGTGTTGAAGAGCTCCTTGCTGTTGTGTGCATTGTTATCTAGGCAGTCTTTGAATGGGGCCCTCTTGGCAGTTCTGATGAGTTGAAGGTGCCTGCGTGTGGCGTTCTTGTGGGCTGCGTGGCTGTCCGGTGTTCGTTCGCGAAGCCAGTTCTTCTCCAGTTTTCGGCATAATCGTTTGGAGGCCTAGAGGTATTTGGTGAACCAGGTGGCTTTCTTGCTGGTGTGGCTGTTGGAGGGTGTCTTGAGTGGCGTGAGGGTGTTGGCGCAGTTGTCGATCCATTGTCTGAGGTTGCGAGCGGCAGTGTTTTGGTCGGTGGAGTCGGCAAGTGGGTTCTGGGTGAGGTTGGTGGTTAGCTGGTCTTCGGTGACTTTGCTCCAGCCACGTCGAGGCATCTGTTGGGTGCGGTGCTGCGTGGTGGGCTTCCTGAAGGTGAAGTGGATGCAGTGGCGGTCGGTCCAGTGGGGTGCAGTGGTGTGGTTGAAGGTGACGTGGGGGCTTGTGGTGAAGATTGGGTCGAGCGTGTGGCCAGCGGCATGGGTGGGTGTTGTCACGAGCTGTCTGAGTCCGAGGTTGGCGAGGTTGTCGATCAGGGTTTTGGTGTTGCTGTCGTTGTTGTTCTAGAGGTGGAAGTTCAGGTCCCCGAGGAGGATGTAGTCCGTGGAGATGAGGGCGTGTGTGTTGATGAAGTCGGCGATGGAGTTGCTGAACTGCGGTCGGGGTGGTCTGTAGACGAGGGTTCCTCTGAGGGTGGTGTTGGGGTCAGTGTGGATTTGGAAGTACATGTGTTCGGCTGTGCTGAGGGTGTCTTCGGTGTTGGTCGAGACTCTGAGGTTGTTCCTGTGGACGATGGCGATTCCTCCTCCAACGCCTGCGGGTGATCTTGTAGCCTTCCGGATTGGCTATGGCGATGTCGGGAGCTGAGGTAGGGTTCAGCCAGGTCTCTGACAGGAAGGCGACGTCTGGGGAGGTAGAGTCGAGAAGGTCCCAGAGTTCGACGGCATGGTTGCGGGTGGAGCGGGTGTTGAGAAGAGTGCATCTCAGGTAGTTGAGTTTTTTGGTTGGTGGTTTGGTGGGCCGGATGCTGGTGAAGCTGCAGTTCCGGCAGGTGAAGGGTCCTTGGGTGCGCTTCGGGTGGCCTGGTAGCAGGTGTTTTCTTGTCTGGGGTTGAGTGCGTGGAGGGTGCTGGCATCATAGCGGAGTCGGGCGTTGTGGTGTTTGCGGGCCAGGGGTTCTGGCACTGGGCGCGGTCCAGGCGTGGACGGGTGCAGACGGGCTTGCCTTAGACGCACCTTTGGCGCGGCCGCGCAGCGGCCACCATAAGAAGGGGAGGTGGGAGGGAGGAGCAGCTGGGAGGGGGGAAGGACGAATGGGTGAGCGGGGTGTGGGGATACAGCGGCGGGGAAAGTGGCAGAGAGTGGCAAGCGGGGAGAAACGTTTACAGAAGCGGAAAATACACTACAATAAGGGCGGTCACAGAAGCAAATGGAGCACAATACAAGATACAATACAGATGTAAGACTGGAATGACGAGAGGGCGAGCGGGAGGGCGGGCCGTGGGGGAAGCAGCGGCAGGGAGAGTGGCAATAGCACGTGGGAAGGACGGTCACAAAATACAGGCACAGAATACAATGGAAGACGGTCACTGGCAGATGGGGCACAATGCAAGTACAATACAGAGCAAGTCTAGAGCAGGTGGGGCGGGGCCGCAGGGGAAGCAGCGGCGGGTAGAGTGGCAGTAGCACGCGGTAGGACGGTCACAAAATACAGGCACAGAACACAATAGAAGACGGTCACAAGCAGAAGGGGCACAATGCAAGTACAATATAGAGCAAGTCTAGGGCAGGAAAGCAAACCTATGGCCTACCACTGGCCACCAGGGATGAGGCGCAGGTGGTAGCCTGCGGGTGGAGGCGGGCCTCGATTTCCCTCAGCGGCAGCTGGGCAGATACACGAGCAGAGACACGGGCGCAGTCAGGTGGGGCTGCGCGGCGTGGGGGGCGACCTCCCTGCAGACAGGCCACTTTGTGGCTCATCCACCACTGGAGCTCTGAACTGGCTTTTCCGATAACCAGACTCTAGTCGTGTAATCAAGGCCTTTATGCAAATCAACTGCTTTCAGACGTGGAAGTTCTCTGTATGTGACTGTGAATACCGCTTGAATAGAAGATATTAGAAGCCCTACTATCCTTGCCAGAAATCTGAGTGAAACATGTTCTTTTTTCAGAGACTGTTGCAGTTTTTTCCTGATTAGAGTCTTCTTCTACCTAAATTGTAGGAAACTGCGATGTGGCTAAAAGATTGGGATTGGGAAGTAGGTGTCCTTAAGGTCTGTAATTAACATCCAATTTCCCGAAGGTAGAATGTCTTGCAATAAATGAAGGCTTCCATCTTGGAGTAGCAGTGCCCACCCCCGTTGAACTTTATTTATTTTATCACCGAATTTAGGCCCTTGTTTTGCTTTTTGACTAAGAAAAGAATGCCAAGGAACCCACAAGGGATTAAGAGGCTGTCTGCGTCTAAGAAAACAAGGTGTTCTTGGTCTGTGTCTTTGTACTAGAGTTCTGTCAAACTTTATCTGAAAACCTGATACTGTTTGTCACACCAAGGCATCCCCTATAACTTCCCTCCAGTTGTTATGAAGAAGCAGCCCCATTTCCCGCCCACTTTGGTTGGGAAAATGGGGTACTTCTTAAATGAGGCGCTGCTAGGAGCATTGGCAGCACAGGAAATGGATCCTCTGCCTGCACGTCCTTGACCTCCACCTCTGGTCGGTAAGAAGCCTCCAACTCACTTCAGTCTTGGAACTGGTATTAAAGATCTCCTTGGAACTTATGGGAGTTTGGGTAATAGGGGCGGCTGAAAGAGCTCCCCCTGCCTCTACAAGTTCCGTCAAAACCTGTTTTCTGAAAGCCCTCTCCATAGATTGTTGGGCTTTGTCCAATGAGGAAAAGATGGTATTGAATTTACCAAGTTCTTTCATGAAAGGCTTTTTGAAGAGGTCGCCATCCATCACTGCCCAGCCTCCGAAGTGGCTAGTTCCCCCAATGTTGGATTGATTTTATTCATCAGCGGACATCGTCTCTTTGTAGAGAGGGCATTGTTAGCATTACCTAGGAAACATATGACCCATTGGGTCCACCCTGAGATATTCTCTGGAGAAATGAGGTTGCCGGTGTCTTTTGCCTCTTCTGCCATCTCCAGAATTGTTCATAAAAGGCCTTGGGACATAAACAGGCGGCCCCTCACCTCTTTATCCATTGGTTTGCGAATATGATTGGCTAAATATTGAGCCCCTTTTGCTGCTCGAACACACTCTGTGGATCGAGGATGATAGATGTTTCCGGGTTTAGAAAGCCTTTCAGTTCTACTGACCCCCATGCTTCCGTATTAAGAGGAAAATCTAGCCTGGGACATTTGGTGTCTACTTCCGGCCTCCAAGGTCTGCTAGACCCTGACTTGTTAAAGTCATCTTGCTCAGGATCCTCGTCGTCTATAGCCTCAGAAGGAGGCCAGTGGTCTATCAGGCGACTGGTCTGGCGTTTCATGAATGTCAACCTAAGCCACCCTAGGTGTATTTAGGAGGAGAGGACAGTCCTTTAGTTGTAGCTTTACCAGGCACCTTGGAGACCTCCTGAGGTTCTAGTTTCCACCAGGGCCTAGTTCTTCTTCCAACTGGGGGAGGTACGGTTCATGCTGCACTGCACGGCTAGCAAGAGTGAGTGTCTGATCAGGGGTTATACAGCTGTGGGCATGGCCTGCTGTAACATCGACCACATTAACAAACTCCTCATATAGAGAAAATGGTATGGGATCCGTCCTGGTTCCTGCCATTGCACTCAGGAACAGTAGGATATTATACTGGCAATGGTCACAATACAACTGAAGCCGAACTGTGGGAGTGGCGTGGCGTGGTGTGGCGTGGTTAGTCCCACTGTATAACATACCAATCATAAATTGGTCTTGGAACTCACTAGGCCTGGGTGACCGATGGAAGCCACTGGGAAATTTGAGTGAGCTATTGCTTGCAACTGACAAATGGACCCAGTGCACAGGTGTGTAGTCTAGAGAATTACCCCTGAACAACCTGAGCATGAGATGTGGAGCAGGAATTCTAAAACAAGAGACTGGGAACCACAGATGGAACGACGCATAGTTCACCTGCTCACAATCCGATCGGATGTTGAACGTGCAAGACAGGAGCGCAAGCGTCTGCGTTGTTAACCCCCTAGCAGCGCTGGCGGGTAACCACACTCCATGGCCTGCAAGTGGGAGGGCCCACCCATGTGGATGCTTAGTTGCCCCAAGCAGTGTAGCAGACATGGAAGAAAAAAACACTGGTATGGCGGCACCGGATAGCAGTGAGGGTAGAGCGCTGAGTCCTGTTCATGGTAAGCACCCGCGTTGAAGGGCCCGAATACCCAAGGCCAGAATGGTATGTCGCAGAGTACTAAAGTAAGTGATCAGAATGGCACTGAAAACAGTTATTAGTACATTTAAATAGCTTTAGAAGTAACATCATATTAATTTTAAACCATATTAACATTCACAAGGAAGAGCACTTATCTGTGTGCTGAGCAGCAAAGAAAGAGGAAGTGCTGTTCCTTGGGGATGTTCTTATCCAGTGACCGGTCAATGTGATTGGCGAACAGGAATGTTTATACTGGGACTCATGGGATTTCTAGTCCTTAGTTTTCAATGTTATGCTGATTTTTTTTTTTTTTTTTTTTTAAAAACCTTTATTCAAAGAATTCAAGGTACACAGCAGAGAGCCTACAACCATTATGGCCGGCCGCGATAAATATACTTGCATAGGTCTCGAATCACACAGCCCTATGCCGTCAACCCGGAGGTACGGCGGCGTTTAAGGATACACGTGTACCAAGGTGTGACCTGTGACCAAAATGTGGCAGGTCCAGTGTCCTTCAGAACGTCCACAGAGATATGGGCAGAGTGCCCCAAGTTGCATTAAGGTGCCAAACAACCAAACTCCCCCCCCCCCCCTCCCACCCATTAACTACCGGTCAACACTACGCTCGTCTCACTTGTCCAAGGCTCTGGGCTGCCGCCGCCGCCACCCTCCCAGCACCCCAGCCGCAACAGCAGGATACTATACATCTCCTGGTTCTTCCTGCGCGATGGCAGGAGGTTCACAAATGCCGCCCCTATAATCGTTCCACTTGGTCCATACCTCAACCCACTTACGAGGGCACCCTCTCGCCACATACACAGTTCTCTCCTGCAGCATGCACCAGTCCATATCGTTGTTCCAATCTGCTAATGTTATGCTGATTAAAGTGGTTGCTGAGCGAAAGAAAGAAAAAAATAATAATCCAAGCCTCCGGTCTAGACATATAACCCCAGTCAATTATTTGTTTTTTTAGAGCATATCTTTGTTTTTCATACTTACGGAGCATTTATGTACATCTCTTAAACTTTTCCATTCTCTAGACGTGAACTGAGTGTTTAGGTATGTGCCCCATTTATTCTCATATGCCCAGTTTTCAGACAGGAATGTCTTCTTTAGTAGCTTTTGCATTTTTTAGATTGTTCACCTCAGTCCAATTATCTTCTCTGTTATCTTTTAAAATTGCATCTTAATCTTTGTGGCACCTTCCCTTTTCTCAGGATTCATAATCAGGACATGATCTGTGCCTAGCACAGTTTTCCGGTCTCTGTCAAACTAAACTCTGTTTTACAGTAATTAAACATTTTGATATTTAAAAAAAAAACCAAAAAAAACACACACAAATTATTTTATTCTCTCCTTTCTTCCATTGGCCAAATTAACTCAGATCCATTGCCAGAGTTAAATTTGCATTGTAATGGTTAGGTGTGTATCGGAGTGGAATGTGATCACACCTCTCAGCGACGTAATCCCAGATAGTCCAAGTCATAGCCTCTGGGGTGGAAAGATATGCATTTCTGGATCTGAGTTACTTTCTGAGCCATATCAGATCCCATAGGGTCTACTCATAGCTAAATGCTCCATGAAACCCCAAATGTTATCTGTGACATGCCTAGACCCTTCAGTAATTACCCGCAACTGTGCAGCCCAATAACATGCAATAAAATCTGATAGGGCAAGCTCATCACCCTATCTGATTTGGTGCAGCAATCTCAACGGCACCTCAACTTAGGCTCCCTTCCACACAAATCTATTTACTGCTTTCTGTAGCTTTCTGAAAAAGTATTTATCTTGATAGGGAGGGCCTGGAACAGATACAGCACCCTAGGTAATACAGTTATCTTAACTGTGCAGATGTGGGCTGTTCATTTAAAAAACAATTGTATTTCTATTGAGCAGTATAAACCAGTAACAATACAAAGACTGGATAAAAAAGAGAAATTTCAAATAGGGGAGGGCATTCATGTTTCACGTAGATTAGCATTCTAAAATTCATCAACCCAGTCCAAATTTAAGTGGCGATGTGCAAATGGTAGGATTTGCAATCAATACATTAGTCTATAATGACATAATGCTAGATGATTAAAAAGTGACTTTGATATAAAAATTAAACAATGAGCCTGGGCATGCTGTGCCCCGCTGCTGGACCTTAGACCATCTTGGAAAGGGACCTCTCCTGCCTGTGCCACACACCTTGTAGGTGGAGGCTGAGAGTGCACCCCTGCCAGCGTTACCTCCACCCACGTCCAGGACTCTCCACCAGCATTCAAGTTCCAACGCTTTGGCACACATTGGGAAGCCATTCATCATACTTTCATGACACTAGGTACATCAGCTAAAGAGAACCCCAGCAGCCAAAGCAGAGATAACACTGTCATCGTTATGTGGCAGAAGGCACCCCCTGCTAATATGGACCCCCTCGGGTGCTACACCCACGGGATACGGGTCTGATGACGCCCCAACTGTGCCCATCACGCAGGCCTATACGAGCACATTTTTACAGGAAATCAGATCCGAAAGTAGGATCACTAAAATCAGATGTCAAGTCTTGACGTCCGGTCACTGAAGTAGGTGGTCGCATGGCTGAGTTGGAACGTACTGTTGATACCCGCTCAGAGGAACACGAGACACTATGGCGCAGAGTATCTGTCCCATGAAGAACAGCTAATCGAATGGCAGTTGAAGCAGGAGGACCTGGAGAACAGAAGCAGGAAGAGCAACATTCGCATGAGGGGCCTTCCGCGGGGCGAAGAGGGCACGAACTTAATGACCTTCACGGGTGGGCCTCCTACACGCCATCAGGGGCATTGACAATGCCTCCCTACCGGCTTTGGACAGAGCCCACCGGGTGGTTCTGGTTCCAGGCCGCCCTGATGCCGCTCCAGACATCCTATCGAGGGTGCATTTTGTCATCAAAAAAGAGGCCATCCTTCAAGCCTCGAGGAAGAAGGCGAGCATAGTCTTTCGAGGGCACAAAATCCAACTTTTCCAGGACCTCGTGCTGATCACTGTACGGAGGCGCAGAGTCTGCAAGCCCTTCACTGATAAACTATGGGACCTTAATGTCTGCTAACAGTGGGGCCATTCCTCCATTATCATTTTCACCTGGGTGGGCAGGCACAAGGTCATCCAATCCTTACGAGAGGCCAAACAACTCCTGGGCTTGACACCTGACTCAGAGGTTGATGATCAACTCCCAACTTGTTCCCCCAGCAGGTACCCCCTGAAACCACAGTGGGCTACAGTACAGACCTCACGCTCCCACAAAAACAACAGGAACCAGGCCTCCCAAGAAGCCGAACAGGATATCCAGCATATCCACAACATGGAGAGCGGACCCTCACCTAGCCCCTCAATCTCTGGATCTGGGGCCCGACTGGCGACATGTATCTGGATGCCCTCCCCGAGACCTGCTCAACCAAGTAACCATAACCGGGAAGCTGTTCGAGCACCTGCCACCAACCCTTGAGACCAGACTATTGCTCCCTCGATCTATCGCATGGCCCTTTGGACTACACTTGGCAGCAATGGACTCAGAAGAGAACGACATAGTCTGGCACTCCAGAACTGCTGCTGCTCCTTAGTGGACTGCTTCCTACCTCGGCTGTCGCAGGCAGTAGGACTGGTAGCCCCTGAGACTCCATTCCTCTTCACGCCCCCACTGATTCATGCCGCAGGAGAGTGACTTCTCCTGAATGGCCTGTGGGAGTACTGGCCGTTCCAGGACTTGAATGGAACAGTTTAGCCGAGCTGGCCATGTCATCTGGTTTTGTTTAGCTTCTTTTCTTTCCCTCTTAGGTCGTTAAGCATGCTGATGATCTCCTTTCTGCAACACCTATTCCCCTATCCCCCCCCTCCCCCTTTGACTTACAAGGCATGAAGGTTGCCAAACAGTTGCTCCCCGGACCTCATCCTTTGGGCCCCTGTCTACACCTCTCTGCACAGCTCCTCTACTATCCTTGTGCACACTCCGAAGGCACATATTACTCCTGTCTTCCATGGCTGGCAATCCACAAATTAAACTCTTATTTCTTAGCACACAGGGGCTAAATGCGCCTAACAAACGACGCAAGGTATGGTGCTAACTTCTTATGCAAGACCCCGATGTTATATTCCTGCAGAAGACCCACCTACTCTGCCGAGACAACCCCTGCATGTCCCACCCAAAATATCTTATTAGCTATTGGGCATACACCACAACTAAAACTCTTGTGTGACGACAATGGCTGCTTCCTGAAGCTCATTGTCCAATGAGGCTCTCGATCCCTTACGCTCCTAACCAAGCCCAAGATGCCTACCTCTGAATTACCTTACAGGAACATAAGACATAAATTAGCAGGGACATGGTAGTGGAGGGCGACTTTAATCTAGTGTGGGATCTTGAACAGTACCATAGTGCCGCTTCCTTTCAGGGGGTGGGAGCGATGGCCACTTCTCTTAAGCGCGACCTCACAAACCTGGGCCTAGAACATGCCTGGGGATATAGTAACCCAGGGGTTCAGAACTTTTCTTTCCATTCACAGGTCCACTCCTCCTTCTTGTGCATCGATTATTTCTTTCTCACCCTGACACTGCTGCGGAACCTGGAGTCTGCTCGCCTCAGGTTTTCCCATCTACGATCATGCCCGCTTTCAAGGCAGGACTCGCCGCACCCGCTTGCCCCAAGGCGCCTTCCGCCCCACTTGCTCAGGGACACTGTTGATGTCGATGAAATTTAAATAGAAATGGTTGCTTAATTCAATACCACTGCGCTTCCGGAGATCTCAGGACACACTTTCTGGCATGGCTTTAAAGCCTCAATACGGGAGACCATCTCCTCTATAGCCATTCCCCGTGCACAGCGCAGATCCGGTTAGAGCATGTATCTTGGTCACTTTTTGACTACTCTTTTTAGACTTTTTGTCTCCCCTTTTTTCTCCTGGTGCATGTAGGGATGCCTGGGTTTAAGTCTTGTGGGGCCTGCCGTCGCAATATGTTGGTGGCGGACCCCTACGATGTCTGCCTCTACTGCCTGGAGACCGGCCACGACTCCTGGTCCTGCTGGGATTGTCGGGCCATGGCCCCGAAGGCCTTGAGGGAGTGGCGCCGCAAGCTGCTGGAGGCCTGGCACTTGTCCCCGTGCCGTTCCAGATCCAGGGACCGTTCCCGGGATCACTCGCGGGGCCGCAGTCGTCGTTCCACAGGCTCCAAGTCTTCGCCCTCAGATTCCGGTAAGCGACATCATAAAAAGAAGTCGAAGAAGCGTGCTCGCTCTCCGACGTCCCCTGTCGTTCCTCGGATGCAGTCGGTCCTTTGGAGCCTGGGAGTCCCGCGGCCTAACCGCCTTACCCGGGTCCGTCGGCAACTCCCGAATAGGTGCAAGAGTTTCTTGCCACCATGGACCGCCATTTTAGGCCTCGGCTCCCGCTGGCGCGCCTTCGGGCCCCACGGTCCCTTGTCCAGATCCTGTTGGGCCGTCGGCGCTGCCGGCGGATCCAGCTTCGGCGCCACAGGATCCTGCCGCGTTGGCTCTGGCCCCGGCGGCACGTGGTCTGACGCTGCCGGCTCCGGCCCCAGCGCCGCCCTCGGCTCCGCCTCTGGTGCCGCAGTGGGTGCAGTTTGTTCCGCCCTTGCTCCGGTTCAGGACCATTTTGTTGCTGCCTGGGATCTGCATCGGGATACGGCGCCGGGCCGAACCCGGCCACCGCCGTTCATGGCGCCATTTCCGACGCCGTATGTTCCTTCTCCAGCTCTACCGCCGCGCCCGATTCCTCCTGCAACGGAGGTGGAGGAGGACTGGGAGGGGTCCAAGGACCCGCTTGCTCGTCAGTGTGACTCTGAGCAGGACTGGGAGGACGACCTGGAGGACGCTGGCGACCTCGATGTCTCCTCTGACCCGGGGTTTGCCTCTCCTCCCCCCTACTATGGAGGAAGGCGCTTCCTACACGATGGTGCTCCGTCGGGCGGCTGAGGTCCTCAATCTTGACCTCCCTACGGTGGCCCTCAAGACTAATCTCCTCACTGAGGTGCTCCAGACGGCGTCAACTTCGTCGGAGCCCCTGCTTCCCTTCAAAGATGCCCTCACTGACGTCTTATTGTTCACTTGGTCAAGGCCACAGGGGCTCTTGTGGATAACGATGTCGCCTGGGGACCCAGCGTTTCTGACCACTCATCCTACGCCTGAGAGTCTGGTCATCCAGGCCTCGACATCGCAGAGTGCCTTTCCCACGGCTCCGCCGGATAAGGACTCTAAGAAGCTGGAACAGTTCAGAAAGCGGTTGTTCTCTTCGGCCAGCTTGGGGCTGCGGTCGGTGAACAGCGCCTGCTTGTTGGGCCGCTATTCCCATTCGGTATGGGATATTGTTGCTGAGGTGTTGGCTCAATGTACTAAGGAGGTCCACGCTGTGCTGTCCCAACCAGTTGCTGAGGGTAAAGATGCGGCTAAGTTCGCCATTCGGTGTGGTTTGGACACCGCTGACTCACTCGGCAGGGCGATTTCTACGATGGTGGCACTTCGTCGCCACGCCTGGCTGAGATCCACCGGGTTCTCGTCTGATGTTCAGAGCTCGCTCATGGACATGCCCTTTGATGGCACTCGCCTGTTTGGCGATAACACCGACAGTGCTCTGGAGCGCTTTAAGGACTCGCGGGCCACGGCCAAGTCCTTGGGTCTTTCTGCAAAAAGCCCGGCCACTCCTGGGTTTCGTTCCTTTCGTGGCCATGGCAGAGGCGCCCAGGCACGTTCATTCGGCAAGCCTGTGCAGAACCAGCCTCAGTGCGGACGCGGCTTCTGCAGGGGCGGGTCTGGGAATCAGCGTGGGGGTCAGTCCACCTCCACCCCCACTGCTTCTACCTCCAAACCTTCCTAATCCGAGCTTTGTGGAGCACCCCACGCCGGTGGGTAGCAGGATCCGCCACCACCTCCCCCACTATCACATCCGATAAGTGGGTGTTGCAGATCATCTGCAGGGGTTATTCTCTTTCCTTTCAGTCCTCCCCTCCAGCCATGCCACCTCGATGCCTCCGCATGTCGGGGGATCACTTGGTGCTTCTCCAGCAGGAAGTCACGGCCCTCTTGGCCAAGGGGGCCATCGAGCGCGTTCCTGGGCCAGAAGTAGGACGTGGTTGTTATTCCCACTACTTTCTGGTCCCCAAGAAAGACAAAGGGGGCCTGCGCCCCATCTTGGACCTCAGGAACGTCAATCGCTTCCTCCGGAAGGAGTTCAAGATGTTGACTCTGGCTCAGGTCTTGGCTGCCCTCGACCCTGGAGACTGGATGGTAGCGTTGGACTTGCAGGACGCATATTTTCACATCCCCATCCTGCCGGCCCACCGGCGTTACCTGCGGTTCACGGTAGACCACGAGCATTTTCAATTTGCCGTGCTCCCCTTCGGCCTTACCAGCGCCCCTCGGGTGTTCACGAAAGTGATGGCGTTGGTCGCAGCTCATCTGTGCAGGTCAGGGGTGTCAGTCTTCCCCTACCTCGATGACTGGTTGTTGAAGGCGGGCTTGCCCCAGACAGCATTTGCTGGGGTTCTCCATCAACGTGCCGAAGTCGCTCCTGAGTCCCTCTCAGAAGCTCCCCGGTTCTGGATTCGACGCTGTTTTGGGTTTATCCTCCCAAGCAGCGAGTCTGGGATATTCAGGCTATGATTCCGATCTTTCAGCCTCTGTCCCGGTTTTCCGTCAGGATGACCCTCCGGCTCCAGGGCCCAATGGCCTCCTGCATCCTGCTAGTGCAACATGCCAGATGGCATATGCGGGCTCTGCAGTGGGACCTGAAGTTCCAGTGGGCGCAGCATCAGGGCAACCTGTCCGATCATGTCCAGATCTCGGAGGGCACTGCACGACAATTGCAGTGGTGGCTCACGAATCGCGATTGGGTCAGTGGCAGATTTCTCTCCCTTCCCCAACCGGAGCACACAGTGGTGACGGATGCGTCCCTCCTGGGATGGGGAGGCCACCACCGCCATGTGGTATTGCAACAAACAGGGCGGGGTGGGGTCCTGGACCCTATGTCAGGAGGCTCTGCGCCTCTGGATATGGCTGGTACATCAAGGCATTACCATGGTGGTTCAACACCTGGCAGGTTCTCTGAATGCCTGGGCGGAGGAACTCAGCTGCCGGTGCTTGATGGATCACGAAGGGCGTCTGCACTCGGACGTGGCGCAAGGTCTCTTTCACCAGTAGGGAGAGCCTTGGTTAGATCTATTCGCTACCGAAGAGAACGCGCAATGTCATCAGTTCTGCGCGTTGGAATTTCCAAGGCGGCACTCGCTAGGCGACGCTTTTCGTTGCGAGTGGAGTTGCGGTCTGTTGTACGCCTTTCTGCCTATACCACTTCTGCCCAGAGTGCTGAAGAAGATTCGGCACGACCGGGTCCAAGTCATCCTTGTGGCTCCGGATTGGACACAAAGATACTGGTATCCTGAGCTACTCAGCATGCCGATCGATCCCCGATCCGACTGCCTCTTCGGGAGGATCTTCTGTCACAGCAGCAGGGGACGGTCCTCCACCCGAACCTGTCCAGCCTCCACCTCCATGCGTGGAGATTGAGCTGCGACAGTTGACAGCTTTTGATCTTCCTCCCGAAGTCTGTGATGTCATTCTGGCAGCCAGGCGCCCCTTCACTAAAACGGTATACCCCTGCAGATGGAACAAGTTTGTGGCATGGTGCACAGCAAAGTCTGTGGATCCCCTTTCTGCCCCTCTTTCCGAAGTCCTTCTATTCCTTCTTTCTTTGGCCCAGCAGGGCTCTGATCTGGGCACTATCAAAGGTTATCTTTCAGCCATCTCCACCTTTCTAAGGCTTCCAGATCAGCCTTCTCTTTTTAAGTCCCCGGTTGTTAACCGTTTCCTGAAGGCATTACCCACATGTTTCCTCCCGTGCCTTTCATAATGCCTCAATGGGACTTGAATCTTGTCTTGACCTTTCTGATGTGTGCTCCTTTTGAGCCCCTTCATCGCTGTCCTTTGCGTCTTCACACTCTAAAGACGGCTTTCCTGGTAGCGGATTGAGTTTGTGTCCTTTACCCCGTTGTCGGGGACTGTGGTGTCATCTCTTCCAAGGGATGCTCTCAGGAGGAAGATGGGATTTAATTGCTCCTCCGGAGGAAGGCGATTGTTCTGGTTCCATTGCAGGGAGGGGACAGGGCATTTATTCTGTCCTGTTCCAGGTCCCAAAGGTTAAAGAAGGCTCCAGATAGTGATCACCCTCAGGTCATTGAACCGTTATGTCAGGAAGATTCCATTCTAGGTGGGGACCCTGCAGAGGATTATCCTGTTGATTCAGGCGGGTTTTCTGTTGGCTACATTGTATCTCCAAGATGCCTGCCTCCATGCTCCAGTGTCATTGAGGTGCCAGGAATGTCTATGTTTCTCACTGGGGGAGGGTCATAATTGGCAGATTTGTCTACTCCCGTTCGGCCTCCGCTATTCGCCCTGAGGCTTCACCAAGGTGGTGGCCCCTCTGATGGCTCACCTTCATCTCCAGTGGGTCTCTGTATATCTGTCCCTGGATGACCGGCTGGTCCAGGCCCCTTCTGTTCAGGTTATGTAGCCACATCTGGGCTTGACCATACGTACTCTGAAGAACCACGGTTTCCTCCTGAATTTTCCAAAGTTTGGTCTCAGGCCTTCAACCATAAAGTCTGTCAATGTGGCTGTGTTCGAGACTGTTCTGGCAAAAATGTTCCTGCTGCAATCCAGGATCTAGCAGCTGCAAGGGTTGGTGCTGTCTGTGTTGTTTTAGACGTCTACTACGCTAGCTCAATGGATTTTATTTTTTATTTTATTTATTTTGAAAGTTTTATATAGCGCGGACAAGACTCTTGCGAGTAACAGAGCGCTTAACAGGTTAAAGGTGCAGTTCTGAAAGTCATAAAGCTTAAGCTATACATAGTGACAACTGAAGAGTAACAAACAAACAAACAAACACCAAACATAATATACAGAAAACCGCAACAAAGTTCATGTGAATTTAGCCATGAGGATCGCTTTCACTTCTTTTTTGAAAGTGGCAGAAGAAGGGTTCATTCTTGTTTCACTGGGTAATGCATTCCAGATCCTAGGAGCCATGCCAGAGAAGGATCGGTTATAGGTTTTTTTTTTTGGCAAATCTTTGTGGTTTCAGAAGAAGAGTCTTGGCACTCCTGGAGGCTCTGTTGCCCAAAGAGCGCACCAATTTCTGAGCTAGGTAGTGGGGGGCATTGTGGTGGAGGGCCTTGTGGGTCATACAAGCGATTTTCAGATGGATTCTGGCTTCAAACGGAAGCCAGTTGAGTGTTTTAAAGTCTGGTGAAATGTGAGAGTTTCTTTTTGAGCCCGTGATGAGTCTCGCAGCAGAGTTGATCGTGGCTCTTAGAGGGGCTGTCGATGCCCTCGGAAGATCGCAAAGGGTAACTGCCCCGTATTCCACACAAGGGATTACTAGTGCTTGGACTGCTAGTTTGAGATCTTGGGCCGGTAAAAAGGGTTTTAGTTTACGAAGAGTCTTCAGATGGAAGTTAGCTCCTTTTGTGGCGGCGCTGATATGTTTCTGCATCTTTAGGTTGCTGTCAAGCGTGACCCCCAGAGATTTTGCAGAGTCCACGACTAGCGGATGACCATTAAGAGCTGTAAGGTGTTTCATCCATTCCAGTATGATTGGAGATTTGTTGGGGGGAGCGATTAGGAGGAATTCAGTTTTGAGGGAGTTTAGTTTCAAGTGGTTTTCGGCCAGCCAGGTTTGGGTTTTTTGTAGTGTGGAGTTGAGTGATTTGATGTCTTCCAGAGAATGAATCTTGATGTATATTTGGGTATCGTCAGCGTACATGTGAAAGTGAATTTCGGCAAGGCTGAGAAGATCGGTGAGTGTTTCCATAAAGAGGTTGAAAAGGGTGGGAGAGAGAGAAGAGCCTTGTGGAACTCCTAGCGTGACTGGCATGGGGTTGGACAGAGATTGGTTGACCTTGAAGCTTTGGGATCTATTTTGCAGGAAGGAGGTGAACCAGTTAAAAACAGAACCCGAAATTCCCATTCTATTTTTCAGGAGAGTGAGCAGGTTGTCGTGTTTGATGGTGTCAAAAGCTGAGGATAGATCGAGTAGAATTAGTAAACAGGCTTCGTTTTGGTCTAGGATTTTTAGCGCGTCGTCAAGAATATGTGTCATAGCCGATTCAGTGCTATGATCTGCTCGGAAGCCTGATTGAAACTGGTTGGATGGAGGTGCAGGGGCACATGGCGGCTTCTGTTTTCACGGGGCCGTGGGCCAGGTTACACCTTTGACCATTACTGTGGTACCTTCATTGTTTTGTGCCGTTCCCAATTCTGGATCTGTCCTTGGATGTCCCAGTTCCTCCAGGTCTTGTGCACAGCCTGCAGTGGTTACTGGGCTCATCGAATCTCATGAGATTGTTACATCCTTCTCCGACTGTGCTGCAATGGATGCCAGTACTCTGGGTTGGGGCACTGCTGTGGGTCCTTTGTCCGTTCAGGCTTGTTGGACCAGGCTGGAGTCCCTTCATTCCTCTGTCTAGAGGAAGCTATTGGCTGTGGGGAGGGCCCTTCGATTTTTAGAACCACGCTTGTTAGGTGCAATGTTCTGGTGCCGTCCGACAACACGGTTCCTGGGGCATATGTGAACCATTGGACCAGCACTAGCAGTTGTTGCTTCCATCAGGTGGGTTGTGTTGTGGCGAGTTGTGTGGAGCTCCATCTCCAGGCCATTTCTGCTCAACACATCAGGGGCACTGCCAATGTGGTGGCGGCTGCTCTGAGCCACGTGTTTCTGTCCTCCTGCATCACTCTCTCTCGCCCAGGGTGTTTGCATAGTCTGCCGGAGGTTCGGTTGTCTGAATTGCGGTCAGGACCAATGCTCTTCTGCTGACCTTTGCTCCAGGATTCCAGAGGTGGGAGCCTAGGGTGTGGCTGCCTTGTCGATCCCTTGGCCTCTTCTGTTGCTGTATGCTTTCCATTCTTTTCTCCTTCTTCAGGCATTTGTTGAACGTCCAACAGTTGAAGGCACATGTGATGGCAGTTCTTCCATTTTGGCCTCGAACGTCATGGTTCCCGTTGTTGACGGCTGTGGTGTTGATCCACCTGATGTTGCCTCAGAGGCTCTCTCCTCTCCAGTCCTCAACCGCTGGTCCCGCTGTCCTTGGTGGTCTGGAGGTTGAGCGGCAGACCCTGGAGAAGCTGGGTTTGCCTGCCCACATTCTTTCGTTGGTCCAGGGTTTTCATAGGGGTTCTACTTTCTCATCTTTTCTTCAGTTCTATTTTGATAGCTTTCTTGGGGCTATGCTCTTTCTCCTTTGAAGGATCAGTGGTTGGCTATTCAAGCTTTCAGGGATTCTGTTTCCTTTTCTTTGGATGCCGGGCTTTTGATTATCCAGTTTTTCTGAGTTTTTCTCTCACTTCCCCTGCAGACTACTCTCCTGTCCCTACATTGGGTCTCTCTCTGGTCCCTCACGCTCTTCAGTCCTCTCGTATTTGAGCCTTTGCTTCCAGTGAATTTGATTTTCCTTTCCTTTAAGGTGATTTTCCTATAGCTGTTACATTGGCCAGGAGATTGGGGGAGCTTTCTGCTTTGAGTTTTTCTCCTCCTTCTCTGCGGTTCTCAGAGGATGCTGTGGTTTTACGTTTGGATACCGGCTTTCTCCCTGAGGTTCGGTCTCATTTTCCTTCCTCTCAGGAACTGATAATGCGTCCTTTCTGTCCTTCTCCTTCTCCTGAAAGCAGTTGTTGCACACCCTTGATGTTAGACATGCTTTTTCTGCTTATGAGAACAGAGCTGCTGTTTTTCGTACTTCTGACAGTCTGTTTGTGACTTTTGGTCTTGCGGCGCTTGGGAAGGCGGCTTCAACTCTGGGGCGTTGGATTGAGGGCACTATCTCTTTGGCATATCGGACTTGCCTTGTCCTTCCAATGTCCAGGCGAGGACCTCTAGGGGAAGTGTCGGCTTTGTGGGCCTCTTTCGAGGGCGTACCCTTGGATGTAATCTGTGGTGCGGGGACTTGGGCATCTGAACATATGTTTATCAGTCATTTCCATTTGAATTGTGCTCGCCCTGTTTGTTAGATTTTTGGGAGTTGTGTTTTATAGGCTGTGGTTCCTCCTGTTCCTGTTTGGTCCTAGGGTGTGGCATTTAATCACTATGGTGTGCTTATGTCCTGTGTGGTTTTTGTTGTCTGATGGTATGTCAAAGGCCTGCTGTTTGGGTGTCTGCTTTGGTATACCTCATTTGTTATGACTGGGTCGAGGGACGTAGAGGTAATGGCCTGATTACTTACCTGTAATCCTCATTACTCTTAGTCCTAATCGTCCTCGACCCAGCCATACTTCCCAACCACCCTCCCAGTATCAGCCTTTGTTTTGCTTTAGTATTTCATGAAGTGCTAAGGGTTGGCTATTGTATTGTAGGCCTTTGCATGAGGGTGGGTGGGGTTAGCAAGCGTTTCCTGTGTTTTTTTCTTCTCTGATTTGATAATGCCTGGTTCGAGGACGAGTAGTACTAAGAGTAATGAGGATTACAGGCAAGTAATCAGGGCAGTTCAAATGTATACACTGATTCATTCAAGAGAAGGCGGAATTTTCCGCCCGTCCATAACAAGAGAGTTATATTCTGGTAAAGATCTGACCCCTTCCTTTCATATTTAACAAGTAGAAATTGGGATACATCTGCAAAATAGATGATTTTTTAATGACTCTGAAGGAAGCATCATGCGTTTCATTTGGGGAAACAGATTTTACTTCTGCGAAGAACGTACAATTGGTTCAAATCTTTACAGTACATGTCTTTGAAGATGTCCTATAGTTAGAAACATTTAACTAAATGAGCATTACACTTTGCTTTTTTGCGATTACTTTACATATTTATTTTTAATATGTTTCTTTTTTGCAGATCATTTCCTTGTTGGATTTGCTGAGATATTGCGCTGGTGTCTGCATACAGATTGCTGGTCATCTACAAATACGCGTGTTCAGCATTCCATTTCATCCAGTCCCTGAGCAGGTTGAAACCCATAATGACTGACTAGTGGCCCAGGTGGAGGAGGAGATACACATGGGAGACAAAACCAAGGAAACCACCCCTGTTTCCAGCAATCCAGATGAAGGAGCATTTAATAAACATGAAATCAGTGAAAATCTAGTTGATTTGGGTAACTCTACTGAACCTAAGTAGATCACGTAGAGCTAGAATGAAATAGGAGAAAAAAAACTCACACTTCTTGTGATTAAGCCTTAAAACATTCTAAATTCTTAATTGCCATGCATCATGTAAAGCATTTGTAATAGTTGTCAATAAGTGATGAAACATCATTTTTGCTTTCCTGTAGAAACACTTTAATTACGAACTGCACGAAAAAGTTACTACAGTGAACCAGCAAACATATCTCGGGTAATTAGGTTATATACAGTTTTCTGTTTCATGGATTCGTGTGGCCTTCTGCCCCAGTTTTTATTCAATTCCAAGAGTAGTCTATTTTGCGCAATCTTAAGGTGCCGAAGATAAGAGGGAGTCGCATCGCTTGATGTAAACGCTGTGATATGGAGGCTCAAATTCACAATTTTGCAAGCGTGAGTCATACACACTCGTGGGGAGAAGCCGTACGATCCGGGCTCATATCAACTGCACATTGGTCTAATTAACCCAAAGAGAAAGGGAATTCTGTTTCTGAAAGAATGGGTTCGCACGGGAGGATCTTTGATGCCAAAATAAAACCACCGGGTCCGGAACTGAAACAGTAACTGAATTAAGGGTGGGCCCACCAGGCAGAAGGGCTGGGGAACAGAAGCTCTGTGACATGCGACCCAAAGGTGGTTAATAGTCGATGGCTGGTCTTGGATTAAGAGAGAACGACAACTAACTAGAGGAAAAGTAGTAGGTGTTTTTTAGATTCGAATAAAACGACGTCCTCGAAACATAACCGTCAAGCTTTTTCCACGAGTTAGCTTTAGAATTGTGACAGTGACACAAATATATCAGTGCACTGCATTGTGATTAGTAGCCTCCAGTTGTAAAATCTCTTTGGGTAGTTTGCTATGTTTTCTTTGAAGATGTAGAGCAACGCAGTAAGAGGAAAGGAACACTTCAGCTGAAAACTAGAGAGTGCAAGACTCCCCTTGACATAAAGAGCTCTGAAACAGTACCATCAAAGTGAACCATTTGTAAACTATATAATCTGTGCACAAAACTCAGTCTCACACTGGAACAAAAGAAGATAGGTTATTGTATCATAGATCTGTTTGGATTCACTGAACTTTCAAAGAGAGCTCATAAGATACAACTCTGCAGAAAAAAATGAATATACATTTCAATGTTAGTGCACAGCCAAGATACGGGGTGTATGTCCAGCGTTACAGAAAAAGTAAAGTGTACAAATTGTACTGCGGATAAACATCTTACAAGGGTGTGGGGGGAGGCATCGAGCATCTCTCCCACCATCCTCATGCTCCCCACCATTCTGCATTGAATAATCTAGCTCGAAATGCCCAAATTATGGTTAATGCTGATAGTAGATATTAGACCCAATATGGACCCCTGCGCCTAAAGAGTCTACAGGAAAGTAAATTGAATAATGTAACACATACATGTTATCGGAATGAATATATTAATGACAAAATGTTATGTTTTGCGTGGCAATTTGTGTTTTTTAATCGAATTGAGGAAACATGACCAAAAGTCTCTTCTCCTTCAAATGGGCACACTAATTAACTATTATTACTGCAAGGATAAATGCTAGTCTTGTAAGTTAATGCAAAACGGCACGCTACCTAACAACCATTTCTATTTTTTATACATCCAATGAAAGTATTTATGATGATTTATGGAATTATTTTGACTAAAGCATTGTAAAATATATTTGTGTTTATTAATGAATTATATGTAAATTCTTGTACGTATGCCATACACTTTGAGCATTCTTCTAGAAATAGCATGTTATTTCCAAATGGTGGTTGCATCATGATGGCTTTATGCCGACCCCCAAATCCTGCTGGTCTAGGTATTTGTGCCTTTGTAGGTACAAGGTGGGGCAATTCAAATGTTACCCTTTTTCTTTTTTAAATGAAACTTTTAAATGGGCAGGGCACAATTATCTTGCAAAATGCATGAGGTGGCAAGACCTACTCCACATGACTTGCCATGGTATATAAACATCCACCTACCCATCTTCTATGACTGGCCTATCAATGATGGTGAGCTGCCATGCACAGCACTCGATGTTGTATGAAGTTTTGAACTGAGTAGGGTTGGGCTGACCCATAACGCCCTGCAGAAGAGATTTAGCCATCAAGTATATTTACAAGACAGTGACACTCTGCTGGGAGAAAATATTTGATTTCAACTGTTAACAAATGTTGAGAGAACTAAAGAATAAAAAAAAGCCCAAATACTAATTTGTAAAACAGTACCTTTCAAATGGAAAAAGTTTTTGTGGGCGACCAAGGTAAATGTTAATGGCAAGACCACTTAATAATTCTCTCATTGGAGTCAAAATATTCAACATACAGCTATGGAAATGTGCTATCACCATTATACATCATCTATAGCTTGCTGATATATTGAGAACTGACTCCATATCGAGCATTATATATTCTGCAGATGTAATTATGTTTAGGTTTTAACAATTTGTTCTAAGAGAACTGTAAATAAATTATTTGTAGTTTGAGTCTACCTGTTTCTGTCTATTTAAATGTCTGTAAACTTCGTTACTTAATTGCACAGATTTCATATCATTGGTGCATTATTCTTCGAAAGGCATTTTCTATTCTGTCTAATACAAGACATTTTAATTTAACATGTTTTGCTTAAAACTAAATAATGTTATTTTAATATCAGAAAACCTGCACATATGCGTATGCTTACCCCATTCAGCATCAGGATAATAGGACACCTCAGGACCAATGCGGTATTTCAAAATTTACCCATAACATTGTTCAAAAGTATTTGCCTTCTTTGTCTTGTTTGGTGCCGTGACAATTTAATCATTGTTCCCTGTATTATCGGAGGTATTTATTGGTGCAACACTCATTGGCACTTTATTTGCACAGACAAGATGTAAGGCAGATTTGCAAAATATATTAACAGAATGTAACTGTACTTTGTTGTGTTTCTTAGACAGAGAAACATACATTTTAGAACACACAAATTGTCCTACATTTTCCAGTTTTATGGTAGTTGTGGTCTGACTTACACATATCGGCAACTAATAGCTGAAACGGTAAACAGACAAATTATCTAGTTTAAATTATCGACCTACCAGAACATCGATGTTGAAATATCGTCATGCCAGAATATCGTTGACAAGAATATCGAGTTGAAGGGAAGAAATATCGTTTTTTTAAATATCGATGTTAAAAATGTTTTTTTAGTTAGTGTTATGTATGTTAGTATTTAATTTAAATATGTGTTTCTATATTTTTGTGCAGGTATTGGTTTTGTATTTTAATATATGTGTTAAATTTGTATAAGTTAATAATTTGTTTTAAACAACATTTTGCTTTTTAGTTCCGTAGCGGGTTGTGGGTTTATAGGGGAATAGGGTGGGAAGTAATTTAATTATAATATATTTATTAATCATTTTTAGAAGCTATTCATTATTTTTTAATTAAATGTTGCATTTTATTTCCCTTGTGGGTTTATAGGGGAATAAGGTGGGAAGTGATTTAATTATTGATTATTTTGTATTAATTAATATTTATGCATCTAATACTTTATATTGTTAATTGTGGTAATTAATGTAATATTAATGATTCATTAATTGGTTATTAATATTTAATTGTTAAATATGTTAATTGTCTCCTTTTCTAGTAGTGGGTTGTGGGTTTATAAGGGAGTGGGGTGGGAAGTAATTTAATTATAATTAATTAATGTGTTTATTAATTCATATTTGTGTTTAATTTTATATTGTTAAATGTAGTTATTAATGTATTAATAATTATTAATAAATAATTGTTAATTGTGCCTTTTTTAAAGAGTTTGTGCGTTGATAGGGAAGTAGGGTGGGAAGTAATTTAATTTTAATAACTTTTTTTTTATTAATAATTTAAAGTTATTTTATAGTGTTAATTGTGTGAACTAATTTATTAGTGATTGATTTTAATTTGCTTGTTAATTGTTAGTTAATTGTCAATTAATTATGTTAATTTTGTCATGTTTTACAATATTGGTGGTGTCGTTTATAGGGGAATATGGTGGGAGGTAAATTATTTTTGAATAATAATTTATTTGTTAATAAATGTTAATTATTTTGCTGGAGTGGGAATACTAAATTATTCCCCTCCGCTATCCAACACTTTCCCTACTGTTGCATTTGCTGGAGTGGAAATAGTAAATTATTCCCCTCCGCTATCCAACACTTTCCTACTGTTGCACTCGCTGGAGTGGGAATGGTCATTTTTACCCACCCGCTATCCAACACTTTCCCTACTGTTGCACTCACTGGAGTGGGAATAGTAATTTTTACCTACCCTCTATCCAACACTTTCCCTACTGTTGCAATCACTGGAGTGGGAACAGCAATTCCCCCCCCTCCCCCCCGGCTATCCAACACTTTCCTACTGTTGCACCTACTGGAGTGGGAATAGTAATTTTTACCCCTCCACTATCCAACAATTTCCCTACTGTTACACTTGTTGGAGTGGGAATAGTAATTTTTACCCCTCCACTATCCAACAATTTCCCTACTGTTACACTTGTTGGAGTGGGAATATTTATTTTTACTTCCCCGCTATCCAACACTTTCCCTGCTGATGAACGCACTGGAGTGGGAATAGTAATTTTTACTCACCCGCTATCCAACACTTTCCCTACTGTTGCACTTGCTGGAGTGAGAATAGTAATTTTTACCCTCCCGCTATCCAACACTTTTACTACTGTTGTACTCACTGTAGTGGGAACAGTAATTTTAACCTATGCGCTATCCAACACTTTCCCAACTTTTACACTCGTTGGAGTGGGAATAGTAATTTTTACCTCCCCGTTATCCAACACTTTCCCTACTGTTGCACTCACTGGAGTGGGAATAGTAATTTTTACCCCTCCGCTATCCAACACTTTCCCTACTTTTGTACTAAATTATTATTTAAAATTGTATTAATATTTTATATATTAAAATTATAATATATATTTTTTTATTTATAATATTTGTTACAGGTGTTTGTGTATATATATTTAATTGTATTTTGTGATATATTTCTAATATGTTCTAATTAGATAAAAATATTTATTAAATATTTTAAAGTAAATATATATATTAAATTACAAATCTGTATGTTTATCTTTTTAATTAAATATAATATTTATAAATTGTTACATTTACAAATAAAATGAAAATATTTTTTTAAGTTAATATTATTTTTACCTTATTTTACAATATTTTTTCAACATTTAAAAAAAACCCGATATATTTAGCTTTGATATTTTAAACAACGATATTTTTTTTCAATATTTTTGTACTTACCATGTTGTAGATAGGATGTCGATATTCTGGACGTCGATATTCTTTACATCAATATTCTTGACACGATATTCTGGTTGGTCGATATTGTCGTCGATATTATGTCAGTGATCCAGCTGAAACACAGGTTATGTAAAGCATTTTCCATTGCTAAATATAATTGCCAACGGTGATTAGGACAAAAAAATATGTTTTCAAGATTTTGCGCATTCTGAATAATCTGCCACCTTCTGTTTGGTTGACCAAAAGACCTTCTGAAAATTGGTTTCCTTTATCATTGAAATTTTTTGCTAGAAGTTTGCAAATTCTATAATAATTTCTGCGTTTCTAACAAAGAAACGCCACATCAAATGAAAAAGAGTTCACATATGCTTTCCTCTAAGTCTCCTGTTTATACCGATACTAGATGTGTTGGTTTCCAGGTGGTAATACAGAAGTAACTTAACAATTGAGGGATTATAAAATTACCATAGCTCACTTTGCCACTGGATTCAGCCTAGCCTGGCTGACCTAAACCAGTCCAGGATGCTTGTTTCCGGTTAAGGAAAGACCTGGCTTGGCAGTTGGGGCTGGGCTGTTCCCATGAGGCACAGGGTCAAGACTGCTTTGCATATAGCTGGGTTGGAACTGAGGTGGCGAAGTGAGCCAAAGAACGATGATGGATTCAACCCAGATCTGTGACTGGGGGTAAGTATCTGAAAGGTTTCAGCGCTCCGTCCATCATCTCCTTGTGTCTGCATTATAAAATTACCTGACATAGTAAAGGTGGTTTGATGGTTCTTAGGTCACATACATCTACTCTGTAATTTGGGCAGCATAGCAAAGTAACAATTACCAGGCTCTGTACACCATAATGAACTAGTCAGAGGGGCCACCGCTCCCTCTAATAGGGTTGCCAAATTATCTGGAAATAGCCTTTCTGTTTATCCTTTTGACTATCTTCATTGCCATAGCTTGGTCAAAAATATTAGGGGAGTGTGAGCCTGAAATATTCCAACAAGCAACAGACTGCCCAACAGAAAAGTACATGTGGTAGACTTGGGCATGATTTGGGGTGAGTGGAGTTAGGGCAATTAGTTTGTAGCTCAAACAACAATTAAGAAATATTCTTAGGAGCATTAATATACAAATAATAGTAAAAAAAATGATGGAGAATATAATATGCCAAGCACATTACATAGTACTGTGTTTACAAAGAGGTACAATGTAATTTCACAATGATGTTGGCTACACTAGTACATTGTGTTACTTCTGTACTATTTTGAGTATTTGGCCTGGGTCACTAAACTGTGCATTTCTTCAACTGGGTTCTATAAAGTGGGAACATTCGGGAGATTCAGAGGTGCACTGAATCCCACAGAAAGAAATGCAGCAACTACAAATAACCTCTACTCCTCAGAGGATTCATCCTGAGGTTGGTACATGAGACCTCAGTGAGCCAAGAGATACTAGCTGACACCCAGCTAGAAACCCCCCAATGGCGCTACTGTGCGCAGAGATGGGTAGAGGCCACATAGTGGAGATGGGCTGCCACAGCACCGGGTCCTGACATCCATTGCCATATAGGATGTGTTTTAATACCCTCTGGCAGGGTTTTTTTGTTTTGTTTGGGTGTTCTGATTGACGTATATTCTTTTGGAACTTTGTAGAACCCTATACTGTTATTGACTCTACATGTCACACCAACATTGTGAACCGGGTGGGAGGTAAGAAAGGACGGTGATGTAGTGCTAGGCATGATGAACCACAGCTGTTAAAATCAATAAAATTTTGCCCAAAAAAAGTATAAATTATGTCTGATCTCTGATGCCCTCAGTCAACTTCCACCATCTCCTGTTGAAAAGCTAGGTATTCCCCAAGGCATTCAGTCAATCAATCAATCAGGGTCGGTAAACCTCAACTACTCACCCGTGAGGGTCTGAAGGCACTGAGGAGGACGGTGGGTGGCTCAGTTGAGTGCTGGGCTCATCTGAAGAGCCAGGTCTAGAGGTCCTTCCTGAACTGCACAGTGTGAGAGATTGCCGGAGGGTGAGAGTGTTCCAGGCTTTGGCTGTGAGGTAGGAGAAGGACTCTCTTCCTGTTCTGGTCCTGTTGATAAGTGAGACGGGGGCCAGAGAGAGCTGGGCTGAGCAGAAATGTCTTTTGGGTGTGTGGAAGGAGAGGCAGCTATTCAGGTATGCAGGTTCGGGTTTGTGAAGGGCCTTGTATGCGTGGGTGAGGAGTTTGAAGGTTATTTCTTCGACTGGAAGCCATTGGAGGTCCTGGAGGTGTTGAGTGACGTGACTGCGACGGGGGATGTCGAAGATCAGTCTGGCTGCGGCATTATGGACATTCTGGAGTTTGTGAAGGAGTTTCTTGTTGATTCTGGCATAGAGAGCATTGCTGTATCCCTGTCTGCTGCTGATGAGTGCGTGCGTGACAGGTTTTCTGATTGTGGTTGGGATCCATGTGAAAGTCTTTTGTAGCATGCGGAGGGTGTTGAAGTAGGTCGAGGGCACGGCGTTGTTCCTTGTGAGGGATGACTCCAGTATGATGCCGAGTTTTTGTTCGTGGTCCGTCGGGGTGGGGGATTTCCGAGGGCGGAGGGCCACCAGGACTCGTCCCATGCAGAGGAGGTGGAGCCAAGAATGAGGACGTCTGTCTTTTCTGAATTGAGTTTCAGGCAGCTGTTCTTCATTCAGGTGGCGACGTCTTTCATCCCTTCTTGAAAGTTGTGTTTGGTGATGTTGGGTTCCTTGGTGAGGTAGAGGATCAGCTGGGTGTTGTCGGCATAAGAGACGATGTTGAGCCTGTGGTTCCTGACGATGGTTACTAGGGGGGCCATGTAGACATTAAAAAGAGTGGGGCTGAAGGAGTAGCCCTGGGGCACTCCACAGTTGGTCTCTGTTGGTTCTGAGAGGTAGGGAGGGAGTCTGACCCGCTGAGTTCTGCCAGTGAGGAAGGAGCGTATTCAGTTGAGGGCCGTGGTGTGAATGCCTGCGTCGTGGTGAAAAGGGTGCAATGGTAGACGGTGTTGAATGTAGCTGAGAGGTCCAGGAGGATGAGGGCTGCCGTTTCGCCCTGGTTGAGGAGGTAGCAGTCAACATAGTTGTATTTGAAGACAGGACAGTGGACTGTTCTCTTCCCTGAACTCAAACTTGTTATGGGCAGGCCCCATTTAAGGTAGGCTAGTCAGTCAGCAAAGGGCCAGGAGAATAGTGGATGATGATTGATGGTGATGTTGTCCACTCCAGGCCCATTCCTTGACACAGCAATGTAGCGCATGTAGGACAAGGAGAGTACACCTAGCACTAGCCTTGGTGTAGCAAAAGTAGCCCTGGTTGATGGGGGCAGCAACAACAGGCTTAGATCAACCTAGTCCAGGCCCAGTAACAGTAGCATACTGGTGGTACAAAAAATCTTTCTGGGGGTAAATCAGAAATATTTGTTAAAGATTTTGCTTGGTAAAAATTGTGAGATAGTAGCAAAAGCTGCACAATACCTAGCAGTATGTAACAGCGTAACACACCCAAAACACCAGGGATAACAGGAGGGATTAAAAGTAGCACAATTTGTTAATGAGCTGTATGCTCTTAAAAGGCACTTGATAACATTTCCAGTACTTCCAAGGAGTACCATGTAAGCTTGACCCTCCCTGGAAGTGTTGTAGATTAATTTGTCCTGAGCTCATTTTCAGAAATTGTTGATAGAAAGGTGCAATTTTCAGCAGAATTTCTAAAAAGCTACAAGTGATAGGGCAATGAACCTTGTATTTTATGAGCGCTATCAGGTACCTTAGCATTTAACTATATTTATACAGTTTGATTCTTTGTTGCACCTTCCAGATTCTCAATTATATGTTTGTAACTGAGAATCTTCTTGAAAGGGGCAGAATAGCAAAGAATTCACTATCTGGAAATCTCAGGCAGTACAGGAGGCCTAGAGCACCATCACACGCATCCATAGCAGACCAGTTACATTATTCTCGCATGGTATGGGTTCTAAAAGATGATAAATAAGTGCCACTGAGTGGTGCATTACTACAAATCGTCCAGCAGACCTTTCATTCCATCTGCATTTAAGCTGATACATGAAGGGTTCCTCATTCCACAATAAAATGTCCATGCATGCAACTTTAAATAGGAGTTTTCACCACTCAGAGGTTAGACATCTGCTACAGCGTACATCTGAAAATCTAAGACTGTGGTAGCTCAATGACCTGTTATGTTATGTAGATTTATACAGTGTACTATCACCCGGGAGGGTATCTTGGCACCAAGCAGGTGTGAGCGCATCCAAACTTAAGGTCTAGTGGAACTACTCAAAAAGACAGCTTCTTGCAGTGTTCAAGAAGGGAGGAGGAGGATTTTATGTGTAGTGGCAGATCGTTCCTAGCTTTAGGACTGATACAGGAGAAAATTTGACCGCCAGATCTGGTTTTCCTTATTAGTAGAATGTGTAGGAGTCCGGACAAGTGGAGTTGTCTAGAAGATTTGTAAAAGCTGATGCGATTTTTAAGGTATGCTGGGCCAGTGTTATGTAGTGCCTTGAAAGTGTGTGAGAGGAGTTTGAATTGTGCTAATTTGTGCATGGGGAGCCTGTGGTGCTCCTTCTGGTGTTGTGTGATGTGAGTGAAGCGTTGGAGGTTGAGAATGTTTCTGGCCACTAAGTTCTGAATGGTCAGGAGCTTTCTGGTGAGATTTTTTGTTTTCATCCTGGCATAAAAGGTGTTCCTGTAGTCCAGTTTGCTGTAGACGAGGGCATGCGTGACGGTTCTCCGGGTGCTGATTGGGAGCCATTTGAGAATCTTCCTCAACATCTTCAGAGTGTGGAAGCATATAGCGGTGACGTCGTGGTCTTAGGATGTTATGTCGAGTTTGCTGATGATGATAATCCAGAGGTACTTGGAAATGGGGTGGTGGGTGACAGTCCTTGCTCTGTTGCCCACTGGCCCTACAGTGAAGTGCTCTTACCGAAAAACGCAATTTTGGTCTTGTTGGTGTTCATCTTTAGACAGTTTGTCTTCATCCAGTTTGAGATTTCAGTCATTCAGACATTGATCTTGATCTGTGTACTGGCTGTCTTATCCGTGAAGGAGAGAATGAGTTGCAAGTCGTCAGCATAGGAAAGGACGTTGATGTTGTGAGTTTGGATGATGGATGCTGGTTAGAGGGATCATGTATGCATTGAAGAGAGTCTGGCTCAGGGAGGATCCTTGCAGACCTCCACAAATGAGGTTGCGATCGTCCGAGGTGTATGATGTCAGGATGACTGATTCCAATCAGGAAGGAGCAGATCTATTACAGTACTTGTCCTTCGATTCCAAAATGGTGTAGGTGTTGGATAAGAATGTGGTGGGTGGCCTTGTCATATGCTGCAGAGGTCCAGGAGGATGAGAGCCGCTGTCAAGTGTCATGTGGAGGTCATCTGTAACGGCAATAAGGGCAGTTCCTGTGCTGTGGTTAGGTATGAAGCCACTTAGTGGTGTTGAGGAGCTTGTGGTCATTTAGGTATTCAGTGAGGTGCATGTTGATTTTATTTTTAAGACCTTGGCTGGGTGTGGTAGCAGGGTGATCGATCTGTATTTGCTGAGCATTGTAGGGTCCACTGAGGGTTTCTTCAGCAATGGGAAGTCAGTTGCGTGTTTCCAAATGTCTGTGTAGGTCACAAAAGAGGTGGAGGCAATAGGAGGAGTGTGATCATGGCGCGGATCAGTTGTAGTCCCCTGGAATAGCAAAACGGGGCACTTCATGGTGGCGGCAAATACTGTTGGGGTGATGGGCCATGTGGTTAGCATTGAATCTTTGGATAAGATCCAGAGGCATTTGTCGAAGTGTGTGAGATCCCGTTGTGTGCTGATGTTGATGTAAATAGCGGTGATTTGGTTCCTGAAGAATTGTTGCAGGGGTCCTGCGAGAGGGTGATTGAATTAGAGGCAGCGATAGTGAGATGAAATCTTTCACAATGGAGAAAATGTATTTGCTTTTGTTGGTGCTGGCATCTATGCGGTCTGCCAGAGTGACATGTTTGGTGGCCCAGATCGTTTGATGGTAGCATCTAGTGTATTATAACATGCTCCAGTCTGCATTGTCCTGGCTCATTCTCCATTTGCCCTCCAGTTGGTTGCAGTGACGTATCTTCAATCTGAGTTGCTCTGTGTACCAACTGGCCTGGGGTCTAGATCTTGTACTGCTGAATTGGAAGGGTGCCAGGGACTTGGCGCAGGAGTTGATCTGTAGGAAGCTGGCTCTGTATATACTATACCAAAATGAGGTATAGTGTGCACAGGGATTCCCCAGAGGTATAGCAGAGGCTAAATTAGGTATGTACTAACGGATCTCTGTGGTAGTGTGGGCGAGCAGTTAGGCTTATCCAGAGGGTGTGTTAACCATTTATTGTATTCACTCAAACAAGGACTGATACACACATTCAGAGACAGAATCCAGAACAGTTAGGTAAGTATAAAAAGGTATACTTATGTTTTATTTTAGAACCAAGCAGAACTTGGTACAGGTAAGTGAAATATACATGTTCAAGGAAATACAGTTGTGCTTGGAATTACAATCGTTACAGGTTTGAAATCAGTTTAAATGACCCAATAATTAATTTTCATTACGTTTGAATTCCTTTGAGTACTGGGGGTGGTTGTCTAGATACCACACCTTAGGATCCCTAAATACAAGGTAAGTACGACTTTATATACTTTGCAATAGGATTCTTTTTTCTGCATACAATGCAATTCAACACTAAGGGGTCGATTATAATGGTAGACGGATCGCCACCGCCCGCCTCCCTTCCGCCCCCCGCCACATTACGATGGCGGGGGGGACCCTGGCGGACGGAAAGACCGTCTGTCGGTTTTCCGCTGGTTGACTCGTCGACCGGGCGGAATAAGGGCATGACATGGATCATGATGCAGGCGGTCTTTAGCCTTTCCATGGTGGCATTGCCGCCATGGAAAGGCTAGCGGTCCTTGCTGTTGCGGGCCCCCAGGGTGTTGGGGGTTGGGGGGTGCACATGGGGGGTACCTATGGTACCCTCCTGCATTTGCATGTACAACATGGCAGGCACCGCGTGGTGCCTGTCATGTTGTGCATTCAAATGCACAACTTGCATTTTTAACCTTGTGGCGGTGCTGCTGCCAGTGTGGCGGGCGCATCCTAATTTCATTGACGGGACCGCCGCACTTATGGCGGGCGGTCCCTTCAGCAGTTGCGTCCACCCGCCATCGCAATCGACCCCTAAGTCAATTTTTAGGCCCCAAATCGCTTTGCATGGGTTCCTATGGACAGTTTTCTTTTAGCCGTTTCACAGGTAAGTATTTGACGTACGAGGGTGAGTTTTGGGGGTTTAGGACCAAGGTTCCCCTTGGTCTAGATGGACACTCAAGTTGCACCACCAGCGGCACTGGGGCGGCCAAGTGCAGGGGGCCCAATGTTCACCAATGGTGCTAAGGGGGCCTTCGGTTAGGGACTGCTGACAGGCAAGCCACTCTGGTGTGGGAGAAAAGCTCATGGGGTCAAGGTCAGCACTGCATGGGCCAACGACCAGCACAGGAGCTTCACCAAAAGCGCACTGGAGCGGGCGGGTGGAAGTCAGACGTCAGGAATCCTGTGCTTTCCAATGGAAACCTTTGGTTTTTCAAATATACTTCAGGCTCGGACAGAGAGGCTTCCTGAAGGCAACCACTGCTGGAGAGGTAAGTTTAGATTTTGGGGGATGCCTGGACACCGTTGGTTGGGCCACCCAAGGCCGTGGGGCATCGGGTCCAGGGGTGTCTTCAGGCACCTGGTTTTCTTACCTGCTGCAGTCGTGGTCGGTGCCACCCTTCAGGTTGAAGCTGCGGGCGTTGGCTTGAGGGAGGTCGGGGATCACCAAATCCCAGGTCATGATCGCGGTAGACCTTCGTTGAGCCTCTCGAATTCGGGCTGTGGGCATCGGGTACAGAGTTGTGCAGAAAATCGCGGAGTCCCCATAATCCGGATTCTGGTGGCGAGTGTTTGGTTGAGCAAATCCGGTGCTCACAGGAGACAGAGTCTGTAGGAGGTTCGCAAGGCAAGTCCTCTGGGCTCTTGGGGCTGCTGGCTGCTGCACTCGCCGGGGTTCTTGCTGTAGGCAGGTTGTAGACGGGACAGGCTGTTATGGCTGAGGCAATGGCAGTTGTGTCCTCCTCTCCCTGGGTCTTCGGTCCTTCTTCTTTCTTCCTTGAATCTGAGGAGGCAAGGTTCAGGGTTGCCCCCTAACTACTAAATTTAGAAGATTTGAGGGATGTGCAGGTCGAGACCAATGGGTCCCTCCCTTGGGGTGGGTACACCTGCTATTATGCTACCCTCCAGTGGGAGGGGGCATGAGCGTCTTCCTAATTGGCTGAGTCCTCTGATCAAGATGTGCTTCACCTCGCCTCCCCCACCTGAGGTGTGGGGTTAGCAAAGGGGGGGGCACACCTATCTTCCTAGCTTGGATTTCCCACCGACTCTCCCGCCCAAAGTGGGGACCAGAACCGGTGGGAGCCAGTTGCTGGGGGTAGCAAAAGTCAGGGACCGCGTCCAAAGGCGGCAGGCCTTTGAAGCTTCCCCTTTCATGGACCCAGCCTATACTGGGGAGGAAGCATTTCACCTCTGTCCGGGATGGGCTTTGTTTCTGGACCCAGAGAGCGTGGGCTTTCTACCCTTGGGTCCAGAAACCTCTATGGTGGTGGCAAATGGCGGGCAGCCATTCAGGATCCACACTAGGGCTCCTGAACCCACACTAGCATCAGTGTGGATTTAATCATACATACCAACATTTTAGGAGAGGGAAGTGGGAGGTTTTTTTTTAAACCAAAATTGGGAGAATGTCATTTCCCCATGGACTTCCATTGAAAAAAATGCAATTTCAGGCAAGAGACAGCGAAAATAAAGCCATTTTTGGCTTAAAAAATCAGGAGTCTCCCGCCTGAATCGGGTCTATTGGCATGTATGGTTTAATGGGCTGAGAAGTTTGCTACCAAAGTTCCCAGTTTTTAGTAAAGTCATTCTGGAGCTGTGGAGTTTGTAATGACCAACTCCCAGACCATATACTCTTTATGGCTTTACTACACTTACAATGTCTAAGAATAGACTTAGACACTGCACGGGTACAGGGCTCATGTTTCTGTACCCTCACCTTAGGGCTAGTGTACCTTGCTAGAGGGGTGACTTACCTAGGCCACAGGCAGTAGATTGCAGGCATTGCACATAGGGATGTGTGCCATAATGACTCTTCACTTTTCTCTGCTCCAAAACACGTGCCCTGCAGTGGCAGTGTGCTAAGGTGCAGGACCTCTAAGGGTGGCACAATGGGTTCTGCAGCCCTTACAGGCCTTGTTACC
Source organism: Triturus cristatus (assembly GCF_964204655.1). Classification (NCBI taxonomy): domain Eukaryota; kingdom Metazoa; phylum Chordata; class Amphibia; order Caudata; family Salamandridae; genus Triturus; species Triturus cristatus. The sequence goes on along the minus strand of NC_140585.1, from coordinate 750,411,079 downwards.
CATGGTACCTTTTACAAGGGGCTTGCCTGTGGCCAGGGATGTCAGTTGTGGATCCAAAGGTATAGTCTTTGGAAAGAACAGAGGCCCTGGGAACCTGATTGGCAGGAACCCAGGGCACAGCAAGTCAAGTTGCATCAGATATCAGGCTAAAGTGGGGGGTAACCATGCAAAAAGGGGCACTTTCCTACATGTTCCAATTGTTGAAATTCTTGATGACTTTCGGGAGGCTGACCTGAACCTCAAGAGTCAAACCCCAACTGTCAACCAGGCTACTCTGATTCACACTGGAGAATAACTTTACCATGAAGGAACATGTCACCAAGAAAAACAAGACAACTTGCTACCAGCTTTTCCTACTTAAAAAAATGAAACCATTCCTCTCAGAAAGCTCACCAGCTCTGGACCCACACACATCCGAACTGGAGATGACATAGTGCAAAAAATAATAAACAAGGCATCAGTCCTCTCCATCTGTGAACTCAGGATCTAGCAAAACAACCACATATCTGTAGGAACCAGCCTAACCATGCCTCAATTAAGAAAAGAACTGAAGACATCTCTTTAGAGAAAACTATTTTATGACAGTGTAATTGTCCACTTCTGCTTTTTAAAACTCTCCAGCTCTAAGTACTTGTTAGCTATACCTTTCCAAACAGTGCTCTACTACTCTTTGGCTAGGTTTGCATTATCCAAGCACTGATTGCAAACAGCAGGGAAGTTGGTAATGCAGAGACCCAACTGACGCTGGACTGTGCTGCAGAAATAATAGAGAAATATGCCTCTGTCCAGACTCCCTTGATTCGACTCAGTGAGCCTACCTTTCTTATCCCTGAACCATGTGTACCTTGCAGGCCCAGCTGCCTGAATCATGGATAAGATATTGTGGTGCAGGTAAAAAGGAATACCTGCCGACATCATGCACTGTGTTCTTGTGTGTGCCCCCTATCATTGTTCTCTGTAATGTTTTGTGATGGATCACTGTCCCTGGGACTGTCCAACACACAGTATCTCATCACAGGAGCATCCTGTCCTGAGCCTCGTCACATCGTTCTTTACAGCCGGAGGCAGAGTCAATTTGTGAGGTGACCCAACCAGCCAGTCAGCTGAGGAATAGTCCAGATTGACTGAAACTATTGGGGTGGGTGTTCCACCCCGCACCCTGCACCCCCCACTCACCCCTACCCCTCTATCTTGTACAAGAACAAGGCTCTCCATTTTTTTTTTAATTCTTTATTGGTCTTTTCATATTTTTCCATTTTCTTATATTACATCGCAAAACAGAAATGTCAAGAGCATTATTCCATCCGCATATTACAATATCGCAACAGTACTATTGTGAATCAACTACTCATGTTACAGCAGCTTGCTTTCCAATGTGTGATAAGACACCAACGTATCATAAATAGACCGTCTCTTAAGAACAAGGCTATCCATGGTCAATATGGTGATACGTAGTAGTCCTCTGTGTCATGTAACTGAAGGGATTATCAGCATTTAATGTTTTAGCACCTTTCTGGTCCATACATACATTAATACAAACACAACATATAACCGCAGTTTTTACTTTCAGTTTTTTGAATAGTGGTTTACACCTTCTATATTGCACTGCATATCTTGTTGATAATATTTCTTCCATATTACATTTGTTTCATTACAGAAGAATTCTTAGTAATTAAAATATATAAACCTCTTAAGCCAGGGCATTAGAGTTTGCAGAATCCACTCTATGTTGGCACCAAACAACTGTTTGCCCCAAAATTGAGCATAAAGTGAGTGGAGGTTATAGTTATGAACCTGGAGAAGAAATGTATTATAATATGTTTAAGGCCGAAGAGAATGCGGATTGGAGCAGGGGTGGGATCACAAATGTAGGACCAGGAAGTTTGCAGATGCAATAGTGACCTCTGAGATCTGTGCACAGGTAGGACCTCTTTAGCATCTCAAGAATAAACTACATTTTCAATAGAAAAATTGGAGTGTTTTCATTATGGCTCATTCTGAACCCTGGGGCAGCGGGTGACGAGATGTAGCCCAAACTCCCCCATCACGATCAACTATGTCTGCTTAACCACAGAAACTAGATCTCAGTGAGTGTTCTGGCTGAAGCGCACCATGCTGCCCTCGATGCTAACTCTTCTTGGGAAATTCATTAGAATCTCAGCCTCCAGCCAACAAGAAAAAAATAAAGACAGCTCCTCCAACACTATTGTGTGATAAACCATCCTCTGGCTCTCTCAAAATAGCCAAAGGGAGACAAAAAAGATCAGTTGAGGACATACAAGGACAACTGATGGAACATTAGTATTCTAGAGTGGAATGTTTGGTATAAAAACCATTTGATAAATGTTTCAAAAGAATAGGAGCTATCAAGAATATTCTTCAAGATTTAGCCTCTCAGAGTGAGAAGCACTTGCCATAATGGGCAATAATGAGACTGTATATATAAAAAACTTGATGGCCCGCACTACGAATGTAGTCCAGATGAGTTCTTGTAACCTAGAAATGTCTGTGGGTGACTATTTGATTCAATACAATACTCCCACCAAGGGGACAGCTCTAAATGACATTCAAGTCAACAAGGTGTCCTATAGCTATTTTGTCCCAGTTATTGCTTCCGTAAATGTAACCATTAATCTCCCGTCCGATGTAATACCTACTGTAGTGGTCTTGAGTAATGTTTCCCCCTTACAGGATTGATTGCGGGAGAATTATTGCCAGTTAAAAACAAAGCTATTCGTTGGATGAGTAGATATGTTGATAGGGGAGCCCAGTTAACTCAAAATAATATTATGTTTAAGAGGATGAGTTGGATTGGACTCGGATCAAAAATGTTTTGATAGTGACAGTCTTTTGGTAAACTTAAAACAATTTTGGTGTTGCAGCTTGAATATTGGCTAAATCTTCTGTCAAAAAGAAGTCTGGCTCTGTCATCACTGTGCTGCCGCTGGGATTTTCTTATAGACTCATCATGGTCTTTGCTAACCCCCCTCACTTATCCACTATGAGATCGCAAGGTTATAATGCGGGCCAGTATCAATGGTACAATCCCACTGTGTAACAGGTTTGAGCCTATGAACTGATTGACAAACTGTGATTGACAGTTCACAGACCACTGGTTTGTGCAGTGTTCCTGTGGTAAATCTTGAGTGAGGGGTACTGATATTCATTGTTTTGAGATGAGTCAGAACATAGCGGGTCTTAATAATAAAATTGGATCATAATTGATTTTACTTTATCAGCATTTTATTATGTTTGCAGAAAACATAGGACACCTCAACTAACTTTTGTCTAGATGGATACGTTTTTTTATTTTTTTTAATCGGCTATTCGATCTTACATTGGTAGAGCCAAAGAGGCCTGATTACTTTGATCTCACTTTCGCTCAATGCTAAGCTCATGGAGGTCACTACAGGTTCAGCGAGTATCCAGGTGGTGCAGATCATCTTTGCCAAATCTGTTACTTTGTTATTGATTCATTTTTATAATGCTAATTTATTAGTGCATAATTTGGATGTCTTACAATCATTTTGGGACTGTTTTGATGAACAGAAATCCGGTCTGATTCATAATTTGTTTTTAAGTGATCTTAGCATCCATTTATGTGAAGGAACCTTGTTAGGCCCTAATTCAATTTTGACCTGTCCCCTTAATACTGGTGCATTACAAATGGAACACATACACCAGGGGAAACCTTAAATTATCTCATTCACCAATTTGATCTGTGTATTTTGTTAAAGAAATTAATTATTCAAGGTCTTACCATTATACCCCCTAATTTTACAGTTAATGGCTGTTCCTCTATTACTGATTTTATTTTGTTTCTTCTTCATTGTTTAGATCTTTCTCAAGGTTAAAGATTCCAGACACTGTATTTAGTGATTTGATTAGTATTTCTTTGGGGTGGAGTCAGCCAAGTAAGAGAGACCAAAGTAAAGTAAGCAGTGGGGTGACTTCAGTAGATATGAGGAGAATACAATGGGCTACTATAGTAGCTATGTATTTTCAGGCAAAGTTGATATGTTGTTGTGCCTCAGACCTTGCAATAAGTCTAGAGGTCGAATCGTAGGGCAAAGATATTTTAAGAGCTTTTGCCCTCAATAGCCGGTAACGTTTGTCATCTTTTGACCAGACCGTCTTTTACTACTTGTAGACAAAACATCAGATGATTCGATAATTCTAGCCCCAGAGCTCATAGAAGCTTGCAGAAAGCGCTAAAGACCTAAAAAACGCTAAAGACCTCACCTAGAGACACTTTGTTGATAGTGACCTGCTGTTCAAAATATAAACCATCACAGGCCCAGCGCGCTGTCTCCTGCTTTTGCCTCGTTTTACTACTTTCTCCTTCCTTTACCCCTGTTTTTATAAGTACGTCTTCCTGCTTTCTCCCTCCTTTCTCTCATATTTCTAAGTACTTCCTCCTGCTTTCTGCTTCATTGTACTGATTTCTCCCTCTTGTCCCCCTGTTATTCTAAGTGCTCCCTCCTCCTTTCTGCTTCGTCTTTTCACTGCTTTTTCTTTGTTATTCCCATTTGCCGCTCCCGCCTCCAACCGTTTTCCTGCCTAACCTCGCCCACTTCCTCCAAGCACCCCTCCCTCCATCCAGGACCTACTTAATGGAGGCCGCAGCGCGACCCCATTGAGCAGGTTCCAGGCCCAGCTCTCCCGTGCTGCTGCATCACTCTCTTCTGCTTTTCTGAGTGCTTCCTCCTGCTTTCTGCCTCATTTTTACTGCTTTCTCCCTCCTTTCCCCCTGTTTTTAGGTCAAGCCTATGCAGCGCTTGGGCTGTTAGACGATCTGTTATCTCTACTTTGGGTCTAACTACTCCCACACTTTGAATTGGCTTTTTTGTGTGTCATTTCAAAATGGTAGAACGCAATGGCTAATCGTGGGTGCATGTCCCACCTTTTCTGGGAAATTCACTCCCATATAGTATTGCCTTGGGCACGAGCAGGGATGTACATGTAGTCCCTACAAGCAGGATCGCTATTGAAGATCAACACTGCTATTGTTTACATGCCCAGGTTTTATATGCAAACAGAACAATTGAGGGACAGAATGCAGAGCAATGTCATACATTCACCCCAATACAGAGATCTGGGCTTAAATCCATCATTATTTTGCTCCCCATTCCATTCCAAATTAACCCAGCCATATGCAAATCAGTCTTGACCCTGTGCTCAATGGGAACAGTCCAGCCCAAACTGCCAGGCCTGGTCCTCCCTGGACCGGAAACAAGCATTCTAGGACCGTTTTCGGGGTTTCACCCCTCATCAGCCAAGATAGCTTGACTCCAGTGGCATGGAGAGCATGGGACCCACGTCTGGGCATACCCATCCACCTCGGAGTGACAAAGGCAAAAAGAACAATTGATGGACAGAATGAAGAACAATGTCATACATTCACCCCAGTACACAGATCTGGGCCTAAATCCATAGTTTTTGTGCTCCCCATGCCATTCCAGTTGCAACCCAGCGATATGCAAATCAGTCTTGAACCTATGGCCAATGGGAATAGTCCAGCCCGAAATGCCAGGCCTGGTTTTCCCTGGACTGGAAACAAGCATCCTAGGACCGGTTTTGGGGTTTCACCCCTCATCAGCCAGGGTAGCTTGAATCCAGGTTTTATATGCATCATCCCTCACGAAGTTCAAAAGAAACTTAGTATATGTTTGAATGCACATCCGGTTTCTCTGCATTTTGATCTCAAGAATATCTGCTTTGTGTTTGCCCGCCCCCACCACCCCTCCCAGATCGCTGTTTTTTTTTATTTTCAGCGCGCGCACTCCACATGCCAGACACTGTTTAATTTTTGGGGGGCCGTTTCCCCTTAAGGGATACTTCAGATCGTAATTGAAGATAAACACTGCTATTGTTTACATGCCCAGGTTTTATATGCATCATCCTTTTACCAAGTTCAAAAGAAATGTAAGTATACATTTAAACGCACATCCGGTTTCTCTGTGTTTTGATCTCAAGAATACTTACACTGCATTTTCTCAGTGAGAGAAAGAAGTATTTGTTGTAACAGGCTCAATGCCAGTGCTGTCTCCTCTGGTCAGCTGCAAAAACAACAATTGATGGACAGAATGCAGAACAATGTCATACATTCACCCCAGTACAGAGATCTGGGCCTAAATCCATCGTTTTTTTGCTCACCATGCCTTTCCAGTTTGAACCCAGCCATATGCAAATCAGTCTTGACCCTGTGCCTCATGTGAACAGTCCAGCCCAAACTGCCAAGCCAGGTCCTCCCTGGACTGGAAACAAGCATCCTAGGACCGGTTTCGGGGTTTCACCCCTCTTCAGCCGGGATAGCTTGATTCCAGTGGCATGGAGAGCACGGGACCCACGTCTGGGCATACCCTTCCCACTCGAGGTGACAAATGCAAAAACAACAATTGATGGACAGAATGCAGAACAATGTCATACATTCACCCCAGTACAGAGATCTGGGCCTAAATCCATCGTTTTTTTGCTCACCATGCCTTTCCAGTTTGAACCCAGCCATATGCAAATCAGTCTTGACCCTGTGCCTCATGGGAACAGTCCAGCCCGAACTGCCAAGCCAGGTCCTCCCTGGACTGGAAACAAGCATCCTAGGACCGGTTTCGGGGTTTCACCCCTCTTCAGCCAGGATAGCTCGATTCCAGTGGCATGGAGAGCACGGGACCCACTTCTGGGCATACCCTTCCCACTCGAGGTGACAAATGCAAAAACAACAATTGATGGACAGAATGCAGAACAATGTCATACATTCACCCCAGTACAGAGATCTGGGCCTAAATCCATCGTTTTTTTGCTCACCATGCCTTTCCAGTTTGAACCCAGCCATATGCAAATCAGTCTTGACCCTGTGCCTCATGGGAACAGTCCAGCCCGAACTGCCAAGCCAGGTCCTCCCTGGACTGGAAACAAGCATCCTAGGACCGGTTTCGGGGTTTCACCCCTCTTCAGCCAGGATAGCTTGATTCCAGTGGCATGGAGAGCACGGGACCCACGTCTGGGCATACCCTTCCTACTCGAGGTGACAAATGCAAAAACAACAATTGATGGACAGAATGCAGAACAATGTCATACATTCACCCCAGTACAGAGATCTGGGCTTAAATCCATCATTATTTTGCTCCCCATTCCATTCCAAATTAACCCAGCCATATGCAAATCAGTCTTGACCCTGTGCTCAATGGGAACAGTCCAGCCCAAACTGCCAGGCCTGGTCCTCCCTGGACCGGAAACAAGCATTCTAGGACCGTTTTCGGGGTTTCACCCCTCATCAGCCAGGATAGCTTGACTCCAGTGGCATGGAGAGCATGGGACCCACGTCTGGGCATACCCATCCACCTCGGAGTGACAAAGGCAAAAAGAACAATTGATGGACAGAATGAAGAACAATGTCATACATTCACCCCAGTACACAGATCTGGGCCTAAATCCATAGTTTTTGTGCTCCCCATGCCATTCCAGTTTGAACCCAGTCATATGCAAATCAGTCTTGACCCTGTGCCTCATGGGAACAGTCCAGCCCGAACTGCCAAGCCAGGTCCTCAAATGGATGGATTTAACCCAGATCTCTTGACTGGGGGAGAATGTCTGCATTGTCAGCATTACGTCCATCATTTGTTTGTTGTAACGCTTTTTTCCCCTAAGTGGGATGGGCATGCCCAGACGTGGGTCCCGTGCTCACTACGCCACTGGAGTCAAGCTATCCTGGCTGATGACGGCTGATTGCCAGAAACCGGTCCTAGGATGCTTGATTCCGGTCCAGGGAAGACATGGCTTGGCAGTTCGGGCTGGACTGTTCCCATGAGGCACAGGGTCAAGACTGATTTGCATATGGCCATGTCTGAACTGGGGTGGCGTAGTGGGCAAAAGAACAATGGATTTAACCCAGATCTCTTGACTGGGGGAGAATGTCTGCATTGTCAGCATTCCGTCCATCATTTGTTTGTTGTAACGTCTCCTCTGGTCAGGGCACTGAACGCCAGGACATTCTATTAAAATGTTGCCTTTTTCAGAGTATGGTTGCCTACACGACGAGTTTGGGAAGATTTCAATTTTGAATACGTTCGTTTTTAGTCCAAGGGGCTCCCTTCTTTACTCGGTCATTAACTCTTTCAGCGCTCCTTCATTATTAATGAAGGAGCGCTGAAAGAGTTAATGCCTTCAGTGTTCATGAACACCTGTCTGGCAAGCAGCTGCACTACCCGCATTCTGCACCTTGTACTGTCCTCTTACGAAAAATACTGTTTTCCAAACTGAGCACTTCCTCCTGTGGGCAAGAGCTCCACCAACCTTCACAATCGTTGCTGTACAAACACCAAGCTTACTGCGGGATCGGGCTGTTTAATCCAATACTCAAAAATAAACATTGAAGTTTGAGCTGGAGTCTGGCTCCTCAACATCTCTGCTGCTTCCAGGCGCACTGAAGCCCTGGCAGGAGTTAGGCTTTCTGTGAAGCGCACCTTCACTGCCAGAGGCCTCGTGGGCAGCATTAAGAGACTCCCACTGAAACACATCAATGTGCACTCATCTAATGCTGGCCTTCATCCCAGGTGAGTTCATGCACCTAATGTCATAATTTTATAAGGTTATATTGAGTTATTGACCTCACTGTTTGTGAGTTGTGGTTTGGTGAAATAATAGCTTGGCTGACTCGGCTGTTCATTCTGCTATTCAGTTGGATGATACTAATCACCATTTTATTATAGTTCTTTGAGAAATTGAATATTGACATAGTGCTACAAAAGCTTAGATTATTACTACGTCTGTGCTTTCAAGTACACTTCTTAAGGACAGACTACCAGTCAGGAAGAACGGAATTACTGTGTAGAATTTTGCTGCATTCGGTCACGAGTGGGGTGGTGGTGTCACATCTAGTTTTCCCCGGTGTGGGAATACCAGAACTGATTTTACCAGGTGGCAATTCCGTCTGGTAACACCGCAGGAGGCTTTAGCTGCAACAGCAGCCAAACTTCATCCCCTGACTTTGCCTTCTTGCAGGGAGCATATTTGACCCCCACCAGGAGTAATCTGCCTCCCTTACTCTCTACTCCCCTCTCGCTCTCACTTCACTCTCACCTCCAACAGAATCTGCCACACACATTGATCACCTTCTCAGAGCAGCTGGTTAAAGTTTGCGTCAAACCCCAGGGAATCAGAAATTCTATGTGGTTTTATGCCTAGTAATTCCGGGTCCACAGTTATTCCCCAGCCTGTGGTTTAACTCATACCGGCACAGTGTCACTGCATGTGAGCACACATTTCACTTGCAGAGTTTGCACTCCGCCAGTACCAGCTAACTTATAATCAGGCCCTTGAAAACATCCATTTTTGTTTTTAATCCTTTCTTCTCACATATGCCATTTCGCAGAAAATATTTCAGCCTAAAACTTCATATGTATATGTCATATTAATTAGTGCAGCACCACCACTTCAGAATGATTAAGCACCACCACAGCATCACTCAGCACCACCCCAACATCACTCAGCCCCACCTAACCATCAGCACAGCACCACCACAGCACCATCCCAGCATCAGGACAATACCACCTGCTCATCAGTGCACCAACACCAGTGTAGCACCCTCTCAGCATCAGTGCAGCACCAGCTCAACATCAGCACCACCTCTGCATCAGTGCACCACCACTAGCGCAGGCCTACCTCAGCACCAGTTCAGCCCCCACCTCAGCAGCAACTCAGCACCACTTTAGCATCACAGCATCATCTCGGCACAGCACCAACTCAGCATCACTCAGCACCACCAGAGCTCCAGCTAAGCAATGTCTGAGCACCAGCTCAGCACTACCACCTCAGCATGACTCCGCATCAACACAGCATCACCACCTTAGCATCAGTGCAGCACCACCTCAGCATCACTCAGCACCACCTGAGCACCAGCATAGCACTACCTGAGTACCACCTCAACATCCGCACAGCACCATCTCAGTATTAGCACAGCTCCTCATCAGTGCACCACCACCAATGCAGCACCAACTCAGCATCAGCACAGCCCCACCTCAGCAGCACGTCCGCACCAATAGAGCACCACTTCAGCATCAGCGCAGCATCACCTCATCCCAGCACCAACTCAGCACCACCTGAAAACTGGCTGAGCACCAGTGTAGCACTGCCACCTCAGCATGACTCCACACCACAGCATCACTCAGCAGCACCTCAACATCACTCAGCACCATCTCAGTGTCACTCAGCATCACCTGAGCATCACATACGCACCCAAACACCAACACCTCAGCATCACTCAGCACCACCTGAGAATCATTCAGCATCACCTGAGTATCACCTCCGCACCAGCACACCACCATCTCAGCATCCCTCAGCACCACCTCAGTCTGCCCTCGGAATCTGGCATCTGTTGGTTCTCCCCTAGTGTCTGTCCGCTGCTCATGTTGCAATTTGGGTACTATTTCTCAACCTCCACTCTCCTGTTGTTTATGTCTCTCTCCCCCCCGCCCCCTCAAGCAAAAAAAGCAATAACAAACAAGCATTAGAACAGGCAGGAAGAAATTACAAGGGCCAAAAAAAAATTGTATGCCAATTCTTTTATAACTGGGTCGTTCAGTTTTACATAATGTCTTCTTGGTTATATATAAGGTAGCAAAATGCGTATAACATTCTTTTATTAAAACGTTTCCTCACTGCTCTACAACATAGCTTAAAGACATTGACAAAGCCAATAGCTCTGGCTAAACACTTATAAGGTCCCAAGGGCGAGACCTATTGGCTATGCCAATGCTTGTTCTAAGTGCTACCTCCTGCTTTCTGCCTCATTTTTTCACTGCTTTTTTCTTGTTTTTCCCATTTGACGCTCCCGCCTGCCACTTGTTTTCCTGCCTAGCCTCGCCCACCTCCTCCCAGCACCCCTCCCTCCTTCCAGAACCTACTTAATGGATGCTGCAGCGCGCCCCAATTGAGCAGGTCCTAGGCCCAGCTCTCCTGTGCTGCTGCATCGCCCTCTCCTGCTTTGCCTCATTTTACTGCTTTCTTCTTCCTTTGTCTCTGTTTTTCTAAGAGTTTCCTCCTGCTTTCTGCCTCCTTTTTACTGCTTCCTCCCTCCTTTCCCCTCGTTTTCCTAAATGCATCCTCCTGTTTTCTGACTAATTTTTTTACTGCTTTTTCCTTGTTTTCGAAGTGCTTCCTCGTGCCTTCTGCCTTTTTTTTTCACTGTTTTTTTTCTTGATTTCCTCATTTGCCTCTCCAGGCTGCTGCCCGTTTTCCCACCTCGTGTCTATCCCCGCCCACCGCCTCCCAGCAACCCTCCCACCTCCCAGGACCATCTTAATGGAGGCCGCAGCGTGACCCTATTTAGCAGGTCCCAGGCCCAGCCCTCCCGTGCTGCTGTATCGCTCTCACCTGCTTTTGCCTCATTTTACTGCTTTCTTTCCCCCCATTTTTAGGTCGAGCCTAGGCAGCGCATGCGCTGTCTCTCCGAGACCTGCTGTAATGAGTCTGTAGGCTGCCAGCCAGCTGATTGCCTTGCGATCGGCCCCTTTTTCGTCAGTCAAAAAAGCTTCTTTGCTATTGGGTAATCCGTGGGCTTTGTCCCACCTTTTATTTTCCCTTTATCCCGGGAGCAACGGCCAATTACCACTAACCTTGTTCTTTGCTTTGTGTCTGTTCGTTTTCTGCACTATTTTCATTTTGGGTTGCGGGTCCTTTTTGTGGAAGCTTGTCTTTATTGTTGCTTCATTCCACCCATCTCTGCAACCCCCTCCCACAACATTGCTTGTGCCGCCCACATCACCCCTCCCAGGCTTTCTGTGTGCATACAGTGTTGATCTCTGCAACCCCCTCCCACAACACTTCTTGTGCCGCCCCCATCACCCCTGCCAAGCTATCTATATCCATATGGCATTGATCTGAATGCACTTGCACAAAGACGTGGCATGGCAGCTGATTCCAGCACGCACAGTCGCAGAGAAATTAGTATGGTATTTGTAATACACGAGTCGAGCGCTGACTTATTTGCCTGTGGATGGTGTTTCCCTTGGGACACTTTAAGCTGTGCAGTTTGACCGCTGTTTCTTTCATGCATTTTCATGTTTCAACATGTTAACGGCAGAAAAACAATAGGGACACATTTTTAAGCGCAGACTATTATTACACTAGAAAACAAAATTTCAAAGCGCCAAGAAGTGTGTTTGCGCGCCGTTGGGAACAGCACGCAGCGCTGCCTGTAATGCCGAAAAGGCTAAACAGAATTTTCCTACAAAGAGGATATGAACAAAGACATCCCGATCGCAGCAAGGGCACTGGCCTGGCAGCATGGGCTGGCTGTGACCACATCCCCTGCCCACCCGTCCCCACCCCACCCCGACAGAAAAGTTTAGAGAGGCTACTTATTTTCTATTCCGCTTCTGCTGATCCGCTTGCAAAGGCTCTCTCGCCCAGAGCGTGACTTTATAACAGTCTCTAAATGATGAACTCAGCTGTGACATGTTGCAGCTGTTAATTGGTCCACTACTTACATTTTGCAACATTTCCCCCATCTAAGGTTTACCCTCAGTTTAACACTGCATCTGTTTCAGAAAGGTACTTTAATGTAAAAAGTATCCTAGAGCACTTGGGCAGACCCATACCTCACCTAAACACTTTTTGCAACTCTTACCAAACAACGCCAGCTCGCTCCTGTCTCTATGATCCATGGCAATTCCCCCTCCACAGTCCTCGACTTCATTCTGGGAAAGACTCTCCTGGATGCGAGACTTCAACTCAAAAATAGGGCATGTTTCATAGGGAGGTATGGCGGCTGTGGCAATCAGAGATTAATTTGTGTGAAAGTAGGCTTTTCAAAATCGTCTATTTGCCAGTGTGCCACAGTGCTTCAGGAAATATGGGATGCAGCGTGGGGCAATTTGGTATTAACCTAGTGTGACTTCTGCTAGCAAAAGAGATTAGGACTTTTGCTCATACTAAATAAAGTCCAGGCAAACGTTTTTACAACTTCCAATATTTTGTCTAAGAGGTATAAATAACAGACGTCTAGTGCTATACTTCTTTATATACATGCTGCAAAGCTGGAGGTTGTAGTATTTTCATAACAAAATTTAGGATAATACAATTCCACCAAAATGTCTCCCTTTAAATCACTGGCTGCTGCGATTTGAGCACACCGTTTTGCTTTCAAACCCTTGATATTTGTTGAAATGTACATGCTGAAAATATCTCATACAGGCTTACATTGTAGGTTGGAACAATATGCAGCTGTGTAAAATGTGTACTTTTACAAAAACAAGGGAACCCAGAAGGTAGATAAGGACCTTGGGTAACAGTTTAGTATTAGAACAGTGGTCCTTAAACGCAACAGTTAAGTAAACAGGATAATTATAGACTTGAATCAGTACTATAATGCAAGTGTCCAGCCAGACAATCAATTTAATAAATCAAAATTGTCAAAGGACAAAAATACAAACGTAGCAATTACGTGGGACACAATCCTGCATCCTACATGAACACATGACAAATACATTTAGAACAAAAACATATCAGGCAAGACTGGGTAGCTTGTGGAATATTGAGCACAATTTCTAACAAGCTTAGAGAAACACAAACTGCACTTTTTTTATCATGTGCAATGAACGTGCAAACTGTTTACATTACTAGACAATGTTTCGATCCTTTAAAAACAATAATAGGATCATCATTAGGACAGTTAAGGTGCAAGCCTGAATCAATGAAAATAGCCTGTGGAAAATGAGGAAAAGGGAGGAGATTAGGGAACGTCTAATACAGAGCCGTAAAACATTGTGCCAGCCGTGGGGCAGTCAAGGTGTGAAGCAGACGCAACATGCACGTGGTTGAGTGCACTTCGACCATGAAATGGCGTATGGTTAGACTTAGGAAGGTGATGCACGGTGACAATTAATGAAGTGCCTATATAAAGGATAAAATGTAATGTCTGTGATTTTACCATGGAAGGCAAAGAATTCATCTTCAATAATGTGATAAATCAAATCAAGGCTATTGCCTCTGTTTCAGATTTTGCTTCCAGACTGAAAAAGAAACCGTTGCAAGGTCTCCTTAAGATCTATCATGCAACATGTACCTCTATAGTTGCTATAGGGCCCCTCCTACCTGCATGACTTATTAACCCCCTACTCACCGACCCGGCAACTAAGATCTAGCGGGACGGGTCAGGTGTATGTCCCTACCATCAAGAGAGCAAGGATGGGTGGCCGCTCCTTCCGCTACTTGGCAGCACAGCAGTGGAACAAACTCCCCCAGAGCCTCCGGCTGGAGGGCTCTGAGATTACCTTTCGGAAAAGATTGAAAACATACCTCTTCCCTTCTGTGTAGACCCCCCTTGCTATGTCCCGATTTTTAGCTCCCCTCTTTTGATACCGAGTGTAGCTGGTACCTCAGTGCGGGGACACACTAGCCTAGTGTAACCAGGCGCTTTATAAATGTGATTATTATTAATATTATGAAAGCTATATTAGGGATATATTGACATCTCTGTTTTTCAGATAGTAGAAAAACAAATATCTTAGATGTCTTTTGAGCGTTCTACAGTGCACCCCTGGGTATATTGATCATCAAGAATTAGGAGTTAATTATTTGAAACACTTGCCCTCAACCCACTCTTAAAATGAATTTTAACCTGGCTAAGGCCTGAGATGAAACTAAACCGGATGATGATGCTGGATTGTCTATCCCTTGATAATGCTCATAAAATACCTTGGTTAAAATTTATTATGAACTCCTTTTCTTTGGGCCGTAATAATCTGTTTGACAGCACTGAGCTGATGAGGAAAACGGGTCTAAATTGGACACTGAAAGCTTTTCTACCTTTGTCATGCCAATAGAGAAGAGCCTTCTGCCCGAGAGTGTATACCATTAAGAAGTATTTGTATAATGGAACCTTATCTCTCAATTCTGTATCTAATTGCAATCATTGTTTTTAGCTGAGCTGGTTTAGGATAAATCAACTTCAACGCCTGTTAGCATTTTCTATGAGGGAACAATTTAGGACTTTGTGGCTGTGACCATTTGTCTCCACAAGATACACTTCATTTTGTTATGTTCTGTGGTTTTTACACCCAGCCCGAAGAGCTTTTATCATACCACTTATCAAAAATCAACATTTTAACGTCCTGCGAGGATATTTTTACAATTGTTGAATGATGGTTTTATATGTTGTTCAATAGCCTGTTTTTTTCTCTGCTGTTAAAATCAGACAGACGTACAGTGGTTCTGCCACAACACACTTTTCTAAATCAAAGTTTCTTCAAATTTCTTATGCAATTAATGTAAAAGACACACAATTGCCTAAACACATGTCATGCTTAGAAAGCACAAACGAATTGTGTTAGTTTAAATACTTCCAAAGTTTTTATGAAGAAATCATATATGTTTAGAGTACAAGATATATACACAAAATCAAAGTGATAATGGGGGAAGTGGGATGTGAGATACATATATCACAACAAATTACAAATAGGTACAAAACAATATTGACAACATTACATTCAGGGATAGAGTGAGAACATATTTTTGATCTCAAGATGACCTAGAAATGCATTCTTTTTGTTTCGGTCATATCGGATCGTAATGCTTCTAGTTATGCGTTGACGTTTCGACCCTAGTTCAAGTGCTAATTAGGAGCATCAAACTCGGGTCTTCCTCGGGAAGAAGAGAGAAGGGTGTCTTGTGTATAGCCTACTGAACGTTTGCTTCCAATAGCTGTATAGGATGCTTGTTAATTGCTAACTCCTGTAGCTGAGAAAATCTTCATGGACGGGCACTCAAACCCTGTGTTTAGACAATTGTGTGTCTTTTACATTAATTGTATAAGAAATTTGAAGAAACTTTGGTTTAGATAAGTGTGTTGTGGCAGAACCACTGCACGTCTAAAGCATAGTCCCCAGGTTCTGCACGGTACTGGGTATCCCCATTGATGAATACTGATTTAAAATCAGACAGTCATTTGATGAAGGATTATTGTATTGATGTTTTATATATTATAATCTCTTATGGATTTTTATAAACTCTTAAATAAAGGTCATTCAAGACCCGAAGGGCCACTATATGATCCATTTTATTAAAACGAAAAGAAGTGGACCTGATGTGCCATAATCTGCTATGTGCTGTGAGGAAAACAATGGTCTATTGGGCCTTGTATGTTTTATATCTCAATCTTAACTTGATCCTTATTATATAGATCGTGTGTAGATTTCCAGGTGAGGCTGCAGAAATCTATATGTAACATTTAAAGCGTACGTTTATTGTTTATGCCTTTTTCAAAAAAATAATTTTGAAGCTCAGCATGGTTACCCTTTTCCGACTCTTACAATACATTTTCTCTAGCAGTTTCTTGATGACATATCCATATGTTAGTGACTGCCCCTGGGGAACACGTTTTCCACAGACCATAGGAAGCTGCTAATTACATTGAATAATGGGGTCTGTTCTTCGGGGTCTTGTGGCAAACATCTTACACCAGATAGATGTGCTACCTTCCATTAACTCGTAGGTGAACGTTCAAATTGATCCCTCTAGTTATGGTAGAGGAATAACCTACAATAAGTGTTTGCAGGACCAATTTTGGAAACTGAAATCAGTGTGGCACATGAATTAGGGTAGCCACAAGCCAGCTTACCCAAGGACTGGGAATGTAACACTGCAGAAAACATGGACTGCAGTCTGCTGGAGCATCTGGGAGAACCCATTTCTATTTTTTATGAAGGTACAGTGAGGTACTTTGCCTGCTGTTGGTGCCTTGACTGTACTTCCTATTGGAGCTATACACGCTTAGAAGCCTGAGAGGTGTTCCTGGTAGTTGGTGTTTCCAGCATGATAAAAGAGCCAGTAAAGGTGAATGTTTACAGCATAGCTATCCAGGACGATCTGAAGTTTGGTTCGGCTCTTCTTGGTGCTTGTCAAGTGTTGTGTTGTGTACTTGTTTACAAGGTCACCAATAGCAATTACCATTTCTTTTTTTAACTTTTATTTCGAGATATATATATATAGCAGCAATACACAGCCCGATCACATGCAAAAACACATTGTGCATAGTGAATGACAAATCGAGATGAGGTTCGTGGGGTAAACACTCACCTTGACATAGAATGCAACTGAAAATGCTAAAGGCACTGCATAGCCCCAGTAGGTGAAACAATGGTGCAGAAAAAAAAAATCTTTTAAAAACTTGACAGCGATTGACAGAGCAGTACGTCGCATATATCCCCTAATAACATAGACTGGCTTCATCATACATCTGTATCCGTCCCGCTTTCCCCTTTGGATGGTCCCATAGTATAATCGGTAACCGGTAGACAAGGCCATGCCCCAAGGCTCCCCTCATTATGTGTGGTTAGTCGGTGTCCTAGATTTATAGATGTTATAACCACTACCCGCAAGTTACCTGATGACCCTTGTCTCCCTGCTGAGGCCAGTCCGGTGACCCCACCCCTCAAACCTATCCGTTCACGCTAACAGGTGGTGTCTAAGTGGTCAGGGTGTATGGTATCTCCTATTGCTTGTGACTCAGAGTTCCCCATCTGTGGGAGTGTGTCTGCTTCCCCATCTGTCTGCCAGACTGTCTGCTGTTTCTCCAGTAGTATCCCCCATGCTTCCAGGTCTGTCAGCATTCTCATCTGTACAAACTAGACGCAGCCGTCACTCCTCCGCACTCTCCATTCATGCATGTCAGCTCTCCATTTAGATAGCCTTGGGGGCACAGGATGCATCCAATGGATTGCGATGCAGCTCTTTGCCAATACCAGTCCCAATATCATACATTTGTATTGCATTCTTGTCTTAGCTTTAGGGATTGGTAGAACCTGAAGAGACAATGCTTGATTGTTGCCTCGACCTGAAATATCTCCAACACCCCTGAGCAATATATTTGGGTCCGAGGACAGACCCACATCATATGGGTTTAACATTGCTGGCTTGACCCCGTAATAGGGACACCCAGGCGAATGCACCACACTAAACTTTGCCTATCTGTGGGGGGTCAGGTACGTGTGGTGCAAGTAGTGGAATTGTTTAAGTTTGAAGCAAGTCTGAATTCAACTGTCGCAGAACCCTAACCCAGTTCCGTGACAGTCTAATTCGGACAGCGTGGTTACTACACGCCACTTACGAGCTTGCAAGCGTACTCGCTTTTAGGTACCATAATTTCTGCAGAGAAGCTTTGGAAGGGAAACTTACCCAGTAAATATTTTGAGTAGCGGAGACGGAAGCACATGATTACTAGACGAGAGAGGTGTTGAATTAAGATTCTTGGATTGGGACTTTCAATATCACTTGATACTGACAGAAACGAGGAACAGGGACAATATACAGTGATTTGTCAGGACGGAATTTAAACCGGGTTGAAGGACTGATCCAACATAAGATCCAGGAGAAGACAACCCTGAAGAAGTCGAGAGGTAATCCCTACATGACGAAACACGTGTTGGCTGGCTAAAAGAAGGAAGAAAACAAAGAAAAATCATTGTGTTTTAATTATCCGCGTATTTTGTGATAATTTCAAGCGTGTGCTTAGGAGTTTGGTGTTTAAGATAATAAAGCTGCAAGTCTGGGAGGTCCAGTCCCCCCAGATCCATGTCCAGCTTCGAATCTCTAATTTTACCCTGCTACGCCTCACTGCCCGCACCACAGAGATTAGGGGGCTATTAAGGGTCTTGAAGGTGGTTCTGGGAATCGTGCAGAGAATTCCGGAAGACATAACGGCAGCATGGCAACAAGATCATCTGGGCCAAGGCCACACGACTCATGATAAATGCAAAAAGAAGAATTGATGAACAGAATGCTGCACAATGGCAAACATTCACCCCAGTACAGAGATCTGGGCCTAAATCCATAGTTTTTTGCCCCCCCGTGCCATTCCAATTCAGACAGTCATATGCAAATCAGTCTTGACCCTGTTCTCCATGGGAACAGTCAGCCCTAACTGCTATGCCTGGTCCTCCCTGGACTCAAAACAAGCATCCTGGGACCAGTTTCGGGGCATCACCCCTCATCAGTCAGGCTAGCTTGACTCCAGTGGCATGGAGAGCACTGGACCCACGTCTGGGCATACCTGTCGCACTCGTTCTGACAAATAGAAAAAGAACAATTGATGGACAGAAAGCTGCACAATCTCAAACATTCACCCCAGTACTGAGATCTGGGCCTAAATCCATCGTTTTTTTGTTCCCCATGCCATTCCAGTTCAGACCCAACCATATACAAATCAGTCTTGACCCTCAGTCCGAACTGTCAGGCCAGGTCCTTCCCAGGACTAGAAACAAGCATCTTGGAGCTGGTTTCGGGACATCACAACTCATCAGTCAGGCTGCTTGAGTCCAGCGGTATGGAAAGAATAGGATCCATGTCTGGCCATACCCGTCCACTTGGGGTGACAAATGCAAAAAGAACAATTGATAGACAGAATGCTGCACAATGTTGAGCATTCACCCCAGTACAGCGATCTGCGCCTAAATCCATCGTCTTTTGCTCCCCATGCCATTCCTGTTCAGACCCAGCCATATACAAATCAGTCTTGACCTTGTTCCCCATGGGGAACAGTCCAGCCTGAACTGCCATGCCAGGTCCTCCCTGGACTGGAAACAAGCATCCTGGGACCGGTTTTGTGGCATCACCCTTCATCAGCCAGGCTAGTTTGACTCCAGTGTCATGAAAAGCACGGGACCCTCGTTTGGGCATGCCCATCCAACTCTTGACTGGGGATGAATGTTTGATTTGCTTTACACTGCCCAGGAGAGACAGGGGAAGGCGATTCCAAAAGCCAATCGAGGACTTCAAACCTGCGAGAACTGCTCCCATATTCAATGCATATTGCACTTCGGCTGAATGCTCCACTTGGATTCCTAGGTAACGGAAATGGTTGCATTCCCATCTGAACTCCAGCGGGGAAGGTCAGCTATCTCCCTGCCGACCAGTGCAGCAAGCAGGAAAATAACCGCTTTCTGATTATTAACTTTCAGTTCCAGCACCGCATCAAATCCCGATTGGACTTCCAAAAGAGCATGCAGTGCCTCCTCTGGGTGGGTCACATAGAGTAGGGCTTCATCAGCGTATACGGATATGACATGAACACGGCCTCCTACAACGACACCCCAACAAGCCATGTCTCGCCGCAATTGGATTGCCTATGACTCCATCGCTAGTGTGAAAAGGAGAATGCGACAGCATGCAGCCCTGTCTCTTGCCCCGTTCGATAGAGAGAATGTCGGAAATCACACCACCATTTCGAACCCTAGCAGTCGGTAGACAGTACAAGAGACGCACACCGGAAATAAATTCCTGGCCGAGGCCCATTTGTGCCAGCACCTCCCACAGGTAGTCCCACCTCCAGAGTGTCGAAGGCCTTTTCAATATCTAGGGCCAGGGTGGCCATGGTCTCCATGGCGTGCAGGCTGAGATAACCTTTGCAAGTTCGTATGCGTACCGCGTCCTGGCATAAAACCGCATTGAACCGTGTGGACCAGATGGGTTAGTACTCTACCTAAATGCAATGTCAATACTTTAGCCAGTATCTTAGTTTCGAAACCTTGCATTGCTAAAGGCTGATCACTTCCCAGAATGCACAGGTCCTTCCCTGGTTTAGGAAGCATCACAATTAGGGCATACCTCATCGATGGTGTTAGAAATCCCACCGGCTTGGCCTCCTGTAGGGTTTCCAGCAGGTGGGGAAGTTGGAGGTCTGCATAGGTCTAGAAATACTCCACCGGTAGGCTATCGGGGCCTGGAGATTTGCAGTGGACCATGTTGGTAACTGTTTCTTTCAGGTCTTCCAAGCGAATTTCTTCACTGAGACCTTAACGTTGGCCTTCTGTGAGGCTGAGGAGTTCAAGGTCATCTAAGAATCTCCCCAGTATAGCTGGGTCCACTTCCTCTCTATACACATCAATGATAGGTGAGCGTATATTAGAGAATTAATACCATATTGTGTAGACATGTGGCTACCATCAACTGCCAGAGCATGAGAATGAGCGAGGGGTGTTCGTGCTTAAGGAGCCATGCCAGTAAGTGACCTGATTTGTCCTCCTCCTGGTAAAGTAGTTGCGATATTCACGCTGGACCAGGCAGTCTAGCCTATCCCATATTTCTCCTACCCTATGTTGGGCACACAATAGTGCCTCCCTGTCGGGCTCTGCTTCCTGCAATTTAGCCAGAGTGTCTTCCGCCGTAGTTAGGGCTCTCTCCAATGATCTTCTCAGCCCGTCCACCTTGGAGCAGCATTCCCCACGTGTCACCACTTTTAGGGCTTCCCATTCAGTCCCCCTTCTAGTAGTGGATTCCCACTTGTTAGCAAAGTAATAACTGGTCACATCTCTTAGCTCCCCCTAAATATGTTGTTCGTTAAAGCATCTGTCTGCAGTCGCCACAGAGGAACCTGCGTTACCCCGCTCCTCATCCCCCACTCCAAGAGCACAGGCGCATGGTCCAAGTCAGCGTCTGCATTGCCATCGCAGCAGCCTCTTCAGAGAGCAGGGATCACTCCAACCTTCAAAAATTTGTATGTGGCGATGGTACAGGTGTATCTCCCCCTACCCAGAGTGCATTGTGTGTCATGCGTCTGTACAACCCAGTGGTTCCATAACCCCCTGAGAGCAGGCGTCATGTTAGATTTGCGATCAAAATTAAAAATGAGGGATACTTTACACAATTGGCATGCCAGATCCAAAATCTGCAAAACAACAAAAGTGGCATTCTAACTCTGCAAGGCTGCACAAGGACGGATTTTCCAAAGCAAGTACCCACCTTGCACTCTAGTGGTACTAGATCCTACTCAGACCTTTCATATCTGGGCCGACGGTTTGTTGTAAAGCAAAGAAGCCTTGTTCAGGTTGCACCACTGACCAGCCTGTTTCAAAATGCTAAGATCTTTAAAAGCTGCAGCTGATGCACCAACGGTTAGAAGCTGCCTTGAACATACGCCAAACAATCACCATTTCACCCACAGCTCAGTCTATCCAGTGTTGAGGGCCCTCACTGCATTTGAAATTGTATTTCTTAAACGTCTGCCACAAAAAAACGTATTTAATGATGCCTTGCTTCATACAGTTCTACTCCCAATACAAAGCAGATTCGTCCACTTGATCCGGCCTCTCCCTTTATCTGATCTCACTAAAAGGCCCACAACAATTCAGACAGTTTTCTGTTCCTTTCTCATATTTTTCCCTTGACTAACATTGTAACAGCCTCATTAACTTTAATGATAAACAGGTAATTGTATTGGTATTAAGGGAATGTAATCAACTTTTTTGTGGTAATACTTATTCTTGGTATTTAGTTTGGTCGAGATGTTCTTTATTCATTTGCTTGTATTGCTTTTATAAATTAATGATGTTTGTATTCTTCAACATTTTTCTTAAAGTAGCCAACTCAACCAAAAGATGATGTATTAAGCCTGCCTCTCTCTCTTGGGCATACCATTCCTCGTACATAATCTTTCAGAAACGTTTGTAAAATGTGTTGGTGCATCACTGCTCTTTGTTATTGACATCCATAAGGAAGGCCCTCACACTAGCTTTGTGGGTGACAATATGTATTCTACAGGTGCTGAACTGATAACTAGACTGAAAAGTGTTGCACCCACTCAGAACCCTCAGAAGTCTTATCCTGCTTGCTGTGTGCTGCGGGGCAAAGTATGAAACTGTGATCAAACCTCTCTTCTTTCTTATGTCATTGTGGAACACTACACATGTCAACAAAAAGGTTTTGCTGAGTTGTAGAGCACCCCATTTAAAGTTCTTCCAGGGTAAGCATATTCTGTACCCATCTCCAGGAGCTGAAAGTAAAGGTGACCATCTGCAAGTCCGCCTGTTCCACATCCAGTGTATTTTTCAGAATTCTCTGATTTAGGGCAGATCTCCTTTGACAACAGCTATAGGCTATTGGACATAGGGAAATGGCAAACTATGTTATTAAATCTTGCATATACAAATAAAACTGCTGGTGTGTGGCAGACCTCTCCCCCCCCCCCCCCATAACTCTCTGTAAAACTGCTACCCTATCCCCTAAAGCTAACTGCCAATGAACTCTCCGGGAAATGACAGCTATATAGCCTTGGTCCATAGTCCAATACAACAAGCATTTGCAATGGGATAGGTCTCGCATTTACGCGATTTTGAGCTATTGACATTGCAAATAACAATGCCTTTAAATTTTGTTTTTAAAACATAAATAAAAGGGATTGTCACAATCTGTCCTGGCAGATTTCACAACATTTAACACGTTCGGTTTTCAGACGACTAAACACAGGAGGCAAGTTTCCTTGTGTTCTAATACTTAATTGGTTAGCTGCCCTTATCAGAAAACTATTTAATTAGCACAGATGATACTGTGAGCATATGACGACCCCTTATGCCTCATTGCCTGTATTATCTATGTTTACTGCACTGTTAATAAAGCATTTCCATGTCCGCCCATGAATGCAAATGGTAGTCCTATTTCTAGGTTTGTGGAAAGTCTCGATTTTAGTTTTTTTTTTAAAATCTAGTCACCCTCAAAGTGCCTGCCGTTGGTAGCAGTTTTGCTTTCTACATTATCACAGTATTCAAGTCCGGATTGCTTGAGCACTAGTAGCAACAAAAAAAACACCAACAATAAAATAAATAAATAGCCGTTAATTGTTAAAAGTGCTACTGCTGCGCCTGGCAGAGAAAAGTTGTCCGCTTTGGCGAAATTGTGCTCTTATGGTGAGGCATCATTTAGAAAACAAAAATCCTAAAACACGATAAATCATGGCCAGAGATGTTAATCTTTAAAGCGTGGCAATTCTAGCCTGCGAGCACTTTATCTAAATGTGGGTAATTGTGGTCTATTTACCCCCCAAAGAAGTCTTCTGTAAAATAATTATCAATGTTGTAAAGGGGGTTTGAAAAGCACCATTTTAAATGTGACGAAATGGAAAATGTAACTCCGAGATAATGACGCGGTTAAAACGCACAATCTAGCATTTTAAATAACACAATCAGCAAAAACGGGAAGTGCAACTCTGGTGCACAATCACCCCAAGTCTCGCTGCAATACGGCAGATGTCCGCCATAACACAATGGGTGTACGACAGCTACTGCAATGACCCCTGAGGGATGAGCGCCTTAAGTGTTCCAGCTGAGCTGACTTGAACTATCACAGTACGATGAAAATACTTGCTTTGTAAAATATTGCTTGCAACTAAACGAGATGACTAGAAAATTGATCTAAGCAAGGTATTATATACCCAGCGTGGAGCGCACAGCATCTTGTCCTTTGCAAATTTTTTTATTTTTGCTTTAAATTTGTGTTTGTATAGAGGTAACATGGGTCCGTCCAATGTGCCCCACCCCCTCCCGACGCTGCCTATAACCTCGAAAATGGAGTCCGTTTGGAAGAGAGAGAAGAGGTCGATTAAGCTTTGGGGTAACCACAAAACTGTTTTTTGTTTAATTTAAACAATCTTGAGAAAAAAACAGACCAATTGAACGGTGCGTTTTTTAGAGAGTAGATCAAGGGCTTGTTTATTGTTTGAGGTCACAACGAAAAATCAACTCCGATTACTGTAAGGGGGTTGCTTGCAACGCGATAAAATAAATAATACGTCAAGAATTCCCTTGGCGCGTCATTTTCTTTTTTTAAATGAACACTAATGCAGGTTAGGCTAGGCCACTGGGGAGGCGGGGTTGGAAAGCGGGCGGGGTAAAGAAAACAACAAACGATTAAAAGGGGTCTACTGCAAAAGAATACAAGCAAAAGCGAAAGCACGTGACCCAGGAGGAATGCAGCTGCCACCCTGTGCGCCGCTGCTGGCTCCCAAGAGCAAAACACCGTGGGAGTTAACATTTGCAAAAGAGGTGGGACAGGCGCCCGCCTTTAGCCATTCGCAGCCTCCTATTTCAAATTAACTCAGCTAACAGCCAACCAAATGTGTGTGGGGGGGGGGGGAGTCAGATCCACACAGAAAAGTTTTGAGTGATTACATATGAAGCCTCTCATAGAGCAACGCATGCGCGCTGCGCTAGGCTCGACCTAAAAAGTGACATATCCCCACATCCTGCTCATCTTAAATCCTATCTGTGGCGGACCTTCTTCCTTCTGACTGTACTTTAGACCTATCTGAATATGGAGCCCCTGCTTTTTATATCAAATTAACCAAAAGCTCGCATTTCTTTTTGAACGTCCTTATACAGGAAAAGGAGGATACAAATGTGTTACCCTGGAGTCTCTCAGTGCTGGATTTGTATACATTGGTTAGGAATTCTGTACTACATCTGCACAAATTAACGTATCTGCCTACTATTCCTTTTTATACTATGCTACTCTCACCCACTATATTACATTCCATACACCCTATATTATTGTAAGTTTTCAGCTCCCTCAATAATTTAACCTCGGATAAAAGCTATCTTTTCCTTAGTTGGCTATATCCAAAATAATCATTTTTTTGAGTGTAGTAATCAGACTTGTTTATGTGTGCCTCAGAACTGGGAACCCGAGTCCTCCAGTGGTTGCTTGTTGGGTGAAGTTTAGGTTCAGTTCCTCCGCTCCTAAGTTAAGGAATAATAATGATATTTTTGTAACTAAACATAACACAACATGCTGTGTGCACTTCACTGTATGTGTTCTGTGTCCATTGGTATTTATTTACCTTGGTGTATTGGTGGTCTGGTTAAAAAATAAATAATTTTCGTGTGTGTTGGGCGGACCTGAATTCCTCGTTCTGTGTGGAATATTGTTTTTAGCTAATATTTGGGTGTGAGAAGCTTGGCATACAGGTTATCTGCTGGTGCACACGAGTGCTCATTGTGTGCATCCAACAGTTACAAGACAGTCCCCCTCGCAAATATCATTTGGACTTTGCATGTGTGTGGGTGTGTACAATGAATGGATCAGTTTGTTTGATCTCGGCACCTAAAAATCATCCACATACTAACACACAGACCTCATTGTAGAGTTCCCTTAATTTTTTAAGTGTGTTGGTGCTTGTGTGGTTGTGTCTAGGATAGCACCCGGACACACAGCATATTTTTTAGTGTGGTGTTTTGAAATACTGGTTGAGGGATACGTGTATGTGTTTTTTTAAACCAATGTCACATACAAATATGTACCCCCCCCCCACACACACACCAATAAGCACAGCCTTATAGTGCCTGTTTATAACTGGTCAGTTTTATTTTTAATTGGAATCACGTGTGTGGGTGTGTGTGCAGGCACATGCTCAAACATCCACTCAGCTTCCACTTTAATTGCCTCCTGCTCTGTCTCAGACCCTTCCCTTGCTTACTGCTCTTTTCCTGAGTATTTCGCTGCTCCACATGTCCAGTTTTTTCTACTGAGTGCTCCTGCATCTGCATTTGTGTGCCTGTGATTATTTCTCTTCTGTCCACCCTTCTCTGACCCTTCTAGCTCCGTCCTTGGTTGTGCTCTCCCTTTGGGATCCTTGTCTTCCTCATTCTGTCCCTGCTGCATTTCTCACTGTAGCCCCATCTGTCTCCTATCTTTTCCCGCTTCCTGTTGTCTGAGCCATTCCCACCTTCTGATTCTGCTTTTTAGACTGAGAGAGAAAGTAGAATAACACAGAGGGCTGGAAGGCCTGGGTGAATGAGGAGTTAGATAAGACACTGGAGGATGAGCTTGGAGGAAAAACTGTTTAACTTTGCAGTAGTACATATGCTGTATATTGCCATTTTTAGGTCTCGCCGCGTCTTCCAGACATGGACTTGAAGCTATGCCCATTTTCCGCCCACCTTTTCAATTGGCTCCTGTTACTGTCCATTCTAAATCGTTGCTTTTGATTAATGAATGGGCTTAATGGATCCTTCTTAGTACAGCCTTTTCTTCTTTTGTAACCTACCATGAGGACTGGCCCTTGTACTTGTGCTGATACTCACTATGTCTCATTTACAGTCTGAGCACTATTTTCTTAAATGATTTGCTCCTATTGCAGACACAACATCTTTTCTACAACGGTGCCCGCTTTTCCACTTTTAGCGCCGTCCTGCCTCTAGACGCCATGCTGTAGGTTTCAGCAAGGCGCCTGCTTTTATATTTTTATTTTTAGTAATGGCAGCAGCGCATTATTGCGGCTTGCCCAACTTTCACCTTTGCAGCGCGGCACAAGTGGCATACTGCGCTGCTTACCAAAAGCTTACACTATTGAAAAAATAGACTTTGTCGAGCCGCGCCTTTCTTTTTATCAGTGCGGCTCGCCAAAGTCTATGCAATAGGTCTTGCATTTGTTAGCGTTGGCGTTATTGGCATTATAAATGCTAATGTTTTTTTTTTTTACCTAGCCATTTTGCAGTACCATATGTTGCCAAAAGAGGTCCCATATGATCTCTTTTGGCCACATATGGTATTGCACCCTGCAACATGGCTAGTTAAAAAAAATTAGCATTTATAATGCCAATAACTCCAACTCCAACAAATACGAGACCTATTGCATTTACAAAGCTTGTTGAGTGTGGGGGCAGCTATGACTCAAGAGGCGTAGCCTCAAGTGGGTCATGATGCCCTTCCCCGTCCTCACACTCATCATCAGATGCTAGAAACCCATTAATAGATGCCCACACACGCCCATGATCAGACACACAAGCATGGAATCCGATACTCTCAGACTCTCGTACACATCAGAGATTCCCATGCACACCAATACACATGGAAACCATCAAGCACCTGTACGTTATCAGACACTCAGAAGCACCATCAAACACATGCATCATTAGACTCCCACACACTAAACAGATTCTTACAATAACTCTCTCGGACACCAGCACACACCATTAAACACACATACACACAAACACACTACCCAGCATCCCTTTACTGTGGTTAAAAACAATACACTTTGACCCACTAGAGCACACTTTGCGAATGGCCCAACAGAATGGTGGGTAGAGGTGCCCAAAACAGGTGATTGTGACCCAGGTGCATATTTACAACTGCAAAGACGTCATTTGACCAGTTGTCTCTGGCCTACTCAACACTCCAGGAACTTGAGGATGAAGGAGACCTGGGCTAGCCGACAGCAATGCATAAACAAAATAGTGATAGGGCAGGTTAAGCTGCCCTGGTCACAATCTGCCAGTGCCATTTTGCAGACCTTGGACAGTGGCAGCTGTCTTTGTGCCATGGTCACAAATGCAAACAGGCACCGGTCCAGAAGTCAGTTGTCCCATGCGACCTTCGTCCTCTGAAAAAGGTGAGTTAAAAATGCCCTGAACACCTGAAAGATGTCCGGACACATTGTTTGCAACAGCAAACAGGCCACCGTGGTAAAGTTCTCAGCTGAACTGTTATGGAAGCTGTATAACCATAAAAAAAACTATGGAATTCCCTGAAAAAAACAAAGTTGAAGGGAAGTTCTGGTTGGCAGGGCCAATAGTAGAGCAACACAGAACATAAAAGACCAAAAATTCACAAGTTCTAATAATACCTTGCCCTTGCTGTACTAGCTTGTTTAAAAACAAAATCATCTCTATTAGGGCTTTTTAGCACGAATAAAACAGTACATATGCCGATACATCAGCTGTATAAACATATTAATATAAAGTGAATTTCATCACGTTGACAATCATGTTTTGCGTTTTAGCATCACTCAGGAGATGTAGGTTCCTTAAATCAACAAATATGGAACAAATTAAACTATACACCCAAAATGCAGCTGATATACCGTGTACATCCCAAGGTGTTGGAACAAGTCCTTCAAACCCTCAATTTGTGGGCCCCGTGTAATCACCTTCCCAATACAGAATAATCTGTCATCTAGTAGGTGTAAATGCATGATCCGTAGCCTCGCTATGCTCTCCGCCCCTTTAGTCTCTGGAACCTTCTAAAAAAAGAAGGAGGTATCATGTTCCAAAGCAATGTTCTCAGTCGTGTACAGTAAGGTCCTCTTGAGGTGTCTGCAAAGGGTCGAGCAACCCCTCCCAATTCACTGCAATTGCCTCTTATGCAGTCCCTGTGCCTTCTCCCACCTCAGCACCATTACCACC
The DNA here is from genome assembly GCF_964204655.1 of Triturus cristatus. Taxonomy (NCBI): domain Eukaryota; kingdom Metazoa; phylum Chordata; class Amphibia; order Caudata; family Salamandridae; genus Triturus; species Triturus cristatus. The sequence goes on along the minus strand of NC_140585.1, from coordinate 750,382,133 downwards.
GCTCTACCCCACTTGAGTGTCACTGCGCAATGCTCAATCCCAGGAATGAACTATTTTTCTAATGCATGGGATCAGTCTATGGACCATCAGCATCGCAAAGTGTATAAATCGGGTGGTATCGCCCCGTGTGTCTGCGCCCATACAATCCCAGCAGGCCACTAGCCATGTTATGTAGCTCAGAGAGACCTATTAGCTCAGTGAGTTTATTTGTAACCGCCAACCATAGCTAGCTTGCTATTGGGGAATTCTAGAACATGTGTGCCTCAGGTGCCTTACACCTCGGACAGACTGAGGATTCGGGAAAGATTCTAAGGAGCCTTGCCGGAGTGAGGTAAGCCCTATGTAGAATACTGTGCATTCTGGGATACCTTTCGCGGATATAGAAGGGCCCTGTCCCACTCCTTCTGTGTTACTTCTTGGCCTATGTCCTCCTCCCTCGCCCGTCGAATGGTAGTAGAGGACCTTGCACTAAATGCGTCAGGGCTCGGGTCGCCATGTTAATAGCCGACAGTCATCGCCTACAGTGTGCATGGTATATATGAGCAGGGATTTGCCACAGCCGTCCAAGCTCAGCCAAAGGTCAGCCACAAGCCAGGAAATGCCCCATTGATAGGTCCCTATTATCTTGCAGCTGCTCAAAAGGAACTAATTCACCATCCTGGAACAAGTCTGCCAAGGTTCCCACCCCAGCCACCGCCCATTTCGCCACTCCCTCCCTCCCAAGCAGCTCCCTAAACGTTCGGATGGGACCTAAACTGATCCTAGCTGCATATTGAGGCATATTCGGCATTAGACTTAGGCTCCTCTGAACGCTCCTGTAGGCTACCCGCAGTAAGCCACAAGCCTGCCAAGTTATCTGTTCCCGTGGCAGGAAAGCCTCCTCTTCAGCATTTTAGCATGGGGCCCGGAGCCTCGCCCCAGCTCCTCCAGGCACCTGCCTACCAACCAGCGGGTGGGGCGATTGCAGTTGTGCTGCCAGGTAATTGTGTTCGAAATTAGGAGCCCCAAGGCCACCCCTCTCCACTGGAAGCTGCATTGTGAACAGCGCTATTTGTCGCCTACCTTTGTTCCATAGGAAGACCCCCAGCATTGCATGGAAAGTACGAAAGATGCTACGGGGACAGTCAACGGGAGATTATGGAAATAATATAAAAGCTGAGGCAATATCACCATTTTCGACAGGGCCATTCTAACCTGCACTGCAAGTAAAAGCGTTCTCCAGAATACAATCTGCTGGGTGAGCGAGGCAAAGGCTTTTGTGAGATTACCATCTATAAGGGTTGAGGGTGGCGTGATAGATGTTAATGCCCAGGTACCGAAAGCTGCTCAATTCCCAACAGAGTGGATGTGTATCAACCTCAGCTATGGTGGGCATTCAGGTGAACTGTAAACAAACCACGTTCTTTGCCTAGTTGACCCCCCAACCCGACTCGGCACGGTATTACAACAATTTGTCCGTAACCAAATCTAGGCCCGCATGTATATCCTGCACATAGATCAGTATGTTGTCCGCATAGAACGAGGCCACATTCATTGTCCATTCCAATGATAAACCTCAAGTCTGTCCCTCTTGCCTCAGCCTGTGTGCCAGCGAGAAGTTCCATCACAAGGGCAAACAGCAGCAGGGAGAGAGGACATCCCTGACGGGTGCCTTTGCTTACTTTGAAGGGGGCAGAGATGTACTGCCCTATATTCACTCGCGCTGTGGACTCTGAATAAAGTAGCCAGATAAGTCTCTGCAGTCTTCCATCTATGCCCAGTGCTGTCAGGGCTGCAAACATGTTCCCTTAGTCAACAATATTGAATGCTTTCTCCAGGACCAGCACTAAGCATGCTGCGTAGGGCCACCTAGCTGGCACTTTTTCAAGCACTCGATAAAGTCTACGGATGTTAAGCATAGTAGATCGACCCAGTGTAAAACCATTCTGGTCCAGAAGGACTAGGTGCTGAAGGGGTTCAGGTAGTCTCACTGCAGTGATCTTGCCCAGGATCTTATAGTCTATACTGAACATTGATAAGGATCGGTAGGACGCCATCTCTAAGGGATCCATGTTTTGGAAGCAAAACCAGTAATGCCTCTTGGAGGGTTGAGGGTAATTGCCCTGTGGCGAAAGCATCATTATACAATTCCGCAGGGCCTCAGACGCCTTGTAAAAAACTCCACGGGTAATCCATCCAACCCGTAGATCTTACTTGTAGCAGCTTCCTAGATGGCACCCAGGATTTCCTGTTCCACAATGGGGGCACTAAGCTCCTCCTTCCTTATCGGTTTAATGACGAGTAGAAGAATTGCGTTGAGGAAGTCCTGGATCGAGGCGAGATGATCAACTAAGGGGAATCATAGAGAGATCGATAGTGTGCGGTGAACACCATGTGTATGTCAACATGGTTTGTGGCGAGTTGTGTTGGAGACTTTCGTATTGCAGTAATAGGGGTGGACGCCACAGCGCTTTTCAACAAGCAGACACATAGGCGGCCTGGTTTGACACCATCCAAATGCATCATAGCTTGGTGCACTCTGTGGTCCAAGCACCTCAGTAATTCTATAAATTGGCATGTTGCTCTCTCACTGTGGTCAAGGCAGGTTTCTCAGCCGGATCACCATACACTTCAGTTTCAAGGGCTCCCAGCGAAGCCTCTATCAGAACCAGATCATGATGCAGGGCAACACGCCTGTGCCGATCACTGCGTGAATGCACGGGCACCTCAACACTACATTTATGGCCTCCCATTCAAGTGATCTGTAGGTTGTGGGTGCTGTTTGTGGAGTCCAGGAATACCGGATCCTCCCATGCAGCAGGCTGTAATCGCCAGGTTGGCACCAGGAGAAGTGGGGCACCTTACATTAATTGGAGATGTAGTGGATAATGATCCAACAGAGTTCTCCCTAATTATTCAGCCCCCAAGGTCTGTAGCTATGTAGCAGGGTGACATAGGATGTGATCCAGTCTCACACGGAGGTCGTGCAGCAACGAGTAATATGAATACTCCTTGGTGTCTGGGTGCAGTATGTGCCAGCTGTCTACCAGGGACCAATGCGTTAGCTACTGGGACAGATAAGGTGCAGCGGACATCACAGGAGAGGCCAGCGGGGGGTGTTATCGGTCCAGCTGTAGGTTCAGCACACAATTCAAATCACCCCTTATATCCAAGGGTATATGCGCCCATTTAGTCAGTATGGTAGATAGGCGTGCAACAAATTATTGTACACCAAGTCTAGGGCATAAACACTCCCCAATAACAGGGGCTTGCCATCCAGGTGTCCTTCCACAAAGACATATCGCCCTTTTGGATCTATATCAGCTGCTGTGTCCTTAAATGGCACTGTCTGTCTTACCCTTAAAAAGGCCCCTTGAGCAATCCCAGAGTATGTGGTGCCATAACACTGACCCTGCCACCATTTCTGTAATTGAATATCTTCCCCTTTGAACATGTGTGTTTCCTCAAGGAATGCAATATGGGCATTCCTCCTCTTGAAGTATTGTTGTACTGCATGTCTCTTATCTGTTGTTCCAATTCCCCTGACATTCCAGGTGATAAAGTGCAATCTAGTCATACTAGCCGTTGTCAAAAGGGTTAAAATACGACAAAGGGATCAGAGATGCACTCCCAAGTTGCCCCAAGACAGACGGTAGGCAGTTCTCAGAGCTGGTGTCAATCATGGTGCAAGCCTAAAATAGAATTCCCAACTCTCAATCCCAGTGCGGCAGAGCAACCTCTAACTGCCCAAACAAATAACATACAGTCCCATGTGCAGGGTCTTCCAGTCTGCGTGCCGTGGCAGATAACAGCTTACCTGGAGAGTTAGGGGGGGGTGGCAACACAACCAGCTTCGCATAGAGCCAGAATATATCTGGATAAGAGAGAAAAAGGAAGGGGGTGGTCAAACTTTTTGAGAAGACAATCTTTGCATTGATGTGAAAAGTCATCCAGGTCAGTCCCACCGTGTTCTTCCAGTAAGCACAACAGGACCGCAGTGTACTACAGGTGAAGTCAGGCAATATCATCCGCTGTCTGCGGGGTGATCGTCAGCAGGACCACTGATGCCTCTGTCTGCGGGGTGATCGTCAGCAGGACCATAGAGGCATCAGTTCGCTCGGATGCGCTGGAACTTGTCTTGTACTGTATCTCTTCCAGTACCTGCTCAGAAGGGGAGTACCTCTCCTCCCACAGTTTGTTGGCCATCGACAACGCCTGTATCTACTCCTCGCAAGCCTGAGCCGAAGCATGGGCTCCACCAATCATCACATCCCAACTCCCATAGCTTCAGCTTCTCTGTCCACGATACGCACTGAGCGGCCGCTTCCCGGCTGTTGGTGTCGGGGGTTTGGAGGATTCGTAGCGACATTGCTCCACCCAGCCCCAATCATCTGTAGGTTCAGTGAAGAAGTAGCTAGAGTGATTCACCTTGAGCCTAGCCGGGAGCAACAATGGATAAGTGAGGCCAGCTGATCGCAACCTCTTTGTTACACTGAGGAACGAGGCTCTGTGACGTTGAACAGCTAGGGTGTAATCAGGGAATATGAATATACCGGTGTTCACATAAGCAAGAGGACCTTTTGTACGTGCAGCCTGCAGTATGGTCTCTTTTCTCTGTAGTTCATTAAGCGGGTCACGAACAGCTGAGGCGGTTCGCCTGTCAGGGGTCGCCTCGCCAGCACCAAATGCACCACCTCGACCAGGTAGTGAGGTGATAGTCCCAAGGGCGACATCACCCCGCCAACCATGGGTCAAAGAACGCCACCAGGTGTGATCCTTTCCGCAAGCCAACAATACATATATTATTTCAGCGCAGCCTCGCCTTCGAGTCCTTGGCTCTGGTCTTTAGCAAATGTCCTTAGCCGCAAGGGTCTTCACCCTACATTCAAGCTCTGTAATTGAAGGTTGAAGCGTACCAAGTGTGCCCTCGACCTGCACTACGTGTGCTGCAAGCTTCCTCTGATCATCTCGGAGCAGTCCAAGTTCCACTGCAACCGCATCCAACCTGCCTCACAGATTTTGCCTAGTGTCAGCAATAGCTGCCAGGAATTTGTCTAGTCTGGCGTCTCTGGGAACAATCCCTGTTCCAATCTGCAGCATGTCTGCATAGTCCAGGCTGCGGCCTTCAGCCTCCAGGTGCGTTCCCTGCTCCCCAGGTGCGTTCCCTTTCTTCGCTGCCCCATGTAGGAGAAGAGTGCCGTCCTCAATCCAGCCAATCTCAGTGTCCAGTACAAATAAGGTACGGAAGGAGGGAACAAAACACAGCCACTCCACCGAGACCATCCGTTGGTCTCCAATTCTCACGGGCCCGCCATTCCTCTGGACTTGTCACGAGAACACTTTACAAGGGTGGCACGAGCAGTCCAGGCAGCGAAGGTCCCTACCCTTCAGGAATGGCAAAGGGGTCAGAGCGATGTAGTTTCATACAGACCGGGAAGGACACATCTGCGTCAGGTTCTGGTTCCGCCTCACCTCCCAGGCCATCAGGACATCACCCATCAGTCCCAGAGGGGGCACAAGCAGTCCGGCAGCACCAGCTAACCAGGGCCGAGTGGGGCCATTACAGTGGGTAGGCAGTTCTCCGCGGCCTCTTGCAGTTCCCCCTGTGCAGGGGAAGGCCCACTCCAGCAAAATGTACTGCCTGGTCGGCCAGTATCAGTCAAGTCTGCGCCTGTTAGACCCGCCTCACCCCTCGATTAGTTATACAGATAATGCTAGTCCATAAGGGGGGCACGAGCAGTTTTGGGGCAGAGTAGCGGACTTCAACGCCTTCTGAGAAGGCCACACTCACTATCGTATGATCTGGCCCAGATGCTTCCCAGGGGGATCTCGCAGAGCTAATACATTGCCACTGCATCTACTCCATTCCCCCTTGGTACTGCACACCTCCCAGTGCACTCCAGTGTTCCAGGAAGTCAATCCACACAAAAAAGAGGCAGGGATAAGCACCCCACAGTCAGGCCGCATGCTGGTAGGGGGGGCACCTCTCTTCAACCTTAGTGCATGCAGGGGGCTACGTGGTGGGGGCTCCATGCCTTCCTGCCACCCACCGCAGCATTTCACCCCAGTATGCCTCCACTCACCCAGCTTTCTCGGTAGGACTGCTCACAGGGCCGGACTGGGAACTTAAAACAGTCCTAACAAAAATTCTAACTTCAGACCCCATGTGCAGACGTGCTAATGTGTGCTAGAACCAGAGCAACCTTTTACAGTTGCTGCTGGAATCGCGTAACGTGCACCACTACTCCTGGAGGCCGAAACCAGCCTCCAAGTGTCAAAACCAGCCTCCTGGGGCTCCAGCTTCCCGGGGGATTGTCCACTTGCCCGGCTGGCCAGTCAGGCCATGACTGCTCAGCTCGGGCAGTCTTTAGCCCTCATGCCTGTCCCCCAAGTGCAGTGCGGCACATCCCTGCAGGTCTGCCTCCTCTCGGCCGGTTGTACGGCCCAGGCCCCTGCACTTGCCAGGTGGTGTGCCAGCCTCAAATTGACCCCCCACCCGAGGGGGGACTCCAGCAAGACTCATTACGTGGCCCACAGACCACCCACACTCCCGACCGCCACGCTCAGCCACAGGGGCCTACCCGGCTCGTGTCCATGGGCATTTAGCGGCTCCTCCAGCAGTACCAATTGGGAGCAAGGCCCACCACTCGTCTCAGGCCTCCTCTCATATAACCCCTCACAGCTTATGGGGCTTGTCGGTGTGGGCCGATGGCAGGATGGGGCCAAATGACTAACCACGCCTCCCGTACTAACTTAAGGTTAACTACCCACCTCTAGGCTTTCATATCAATATCAAACACAGTTTCACACAAAAATGATGCAGTATATATTGTATAATGTCTTAAATGGCATCTATAATAAATACACATATATGGGTACCAAATTCTAGAGGCCGACAACATGAATTACAACTATGCAGTGCACTGTTACAAACTGTTATATAAGGTGTTTGTTAACACTTGATAACATGCATTCATATCGAACTCAAACATGCTTACACACACAGAAAATACCATATTACAAAATCTACAATCTCCATAAATTATATATTAATTAATTACATATAGATTAAAACCAAGATGTGATCAACAAAGGTGTGTAACATCATGCAGAAGGTCCTGTAGGAGTAAGGAACTCTTGCTGTTGAAGCTATTGGCTTGCAGACATTGAAACGAGGAAGCCATGGTCACCCTAAAAGGAAACAAAAGCAAAGGTTCTTTTGGTGCTGGCAGGTCAGAGTAGGGAAATTAACTGTTTACCATTCTGGCTGTCGGTATTAAAGCATGTCATGTTTCTTAGAACCTACAGTTTTTGTCACCATCATCAAAATAAAACAAACCCCAGTTCTTATACCAAGATTGTACTAACCATACCTAATGGTTAGTTATCCCGCTTAGTAAGGCCATTAATGTGAACTCCGTCTTGTGCATAAATGTCCCCACAAGCACTTCCTTGACCCCACAGACTGTGACTGGAGAGAACTCAATGCGGTGATTTCCTTGGTTACTGTATCCAGGAGGGATGCTTCTGGATCTGAGTGGTGGTCCAGCTGCTGGCAGGGATGTGATGTTGCTTTGGCATCCTGTTTCTTGCGGTTATCGTTTTCTTTGGCTTTTTCCATCATTTTGCAGTAAATGGCATTAACTGTCCTTCCTGTCTCTCTGACATTAAAGGTTTGGCTCCTGTCATTGTCTTCTTCCTTATTATGATTGGTGTACAGCATCTTCTATGTTGCTCTAGTGTCTGTAGTCTTGATTGACAGTCTTCTCTTTGTTGTCCATCCCTCCTTTGTAGCCACAATCTTGTTATTAGGAGTGAACCTTAAATGCTTCTGGGACAAGTTGGATCTCCCCTAAAATAGGGTGGTACCTGACTTCTGCCATTGTTGTTGTTTCATATCCTGCTCAGGCCTGACTCAGAGGAGGAAATGAGTAGTAAAATCATGATAAGAAACCCTAAGGCAGGGCAAAGTCAGAAGGTAAAATCTTTACCCCAACCTCGTCCAGCGGCTCCCCAACGACACCACCTCTTCTACACCCCCTGCTGCCTTGCCCTGCTGAACTCTACCTTCTCAGAAACGTTTATTTAAAATTTCTTTTAAATTCGAAGGTAAGCTGAGACTGAGACCAATCCACCTTGTGTATCAGACTCGTTCTCCAACGAGATATGCCTTAACTTTTGAATTTGCCCCAATCTCACACACCAAGATACCAGAGGATGGCGCTTTGATATTTAAGGCTCTATTTTGCACTTAAAACTTTAAAAATTCAAAAGTCTACTGATTGAATAAAATAATATTTTGTGTCATTTCATTCATTAAAATGTACTTTATTTTTCTAAATTGGTTTCGGATTTTTTTGCTTTCCCTTTATTACTGTTTGAGTGCTGCAGAAAAACTTTACACATTGCCTCTAAGTTCAGCCTGACTACCTTTGTACAAGGCTACTAGAGGGTTAAGCACAGGTTAATTCAGTGACGTTTGTGGTTCACCATGACAAGGATTGTGGTTGTTGCCTGAGTGGGGCTTCCACACCCCTCAACCAATAACCCAGTTTCTTACATTAGTTTTCAGCGGTGAGATCCTGTACTTGTGTTTTTGCAGTGACACTCAGTGATTTTGTGTAACCCTAAAATCCCAAAATAATTTGACATCAAATTAAAAACAAAATCCCCAAATTCTCTTTTGTTTTGGATCCGGCCATTTTTCCTATTTCCCAATGTAAGTCTTGCTTTACATCCTTTTTTGCTACAATGGACATGGAGCTGAGCCACACTGACAGCCTCAGCAAGGTAGAGCTGCAGAGGCTCTGCAAGGAGAGCTGGCTGATAGGGGGAAGGAAGGCCATCAACGTGGACCTCCAGATAGCCCTCAGAGCCTTGAGGAAATTAGGAGGATGCAGGGCACCCCGGAGGTGCAGGAGGAGGATGGACTATGAGGACGGGAAGGTGGACATAACAGAGGATGGTCTGGCCATGGCTCCAGCACACTCAGGAGATGGAGGACAGATTACCCACAGGAGTGAAGTCCCCTGCGAGGGCAGGGAGCAGTGTGTCCTCCCGCAGCATGTCCCCTGAGGAACTGGAGGACAGGGAGGCTGGGAGGGAGATCAAGCTGCAGCTGGCCAAATTGAAGCTGTAGGCTGCCAAGGAGGAGGCACTGGAGGAGAGGAGATTGGCCTTGGAGGAGAAGAAGGCTGAAAGGGCCTTCGAGGAGAGAAAGAAATCTTGGTTGCTCATTAAATGAGTCTCAAAGAGCTGGACCTAATGGTCAAGCAGCATAGAGTGCAGTAATAATGGTGGCAGCAGTAATCAAATGTCCAGTGGAGACAGTAGGGCCCACATTCCCAAAGACCTAGTGCCTAACTTTGTTGTGGGGGGATGACATTGACAGGTGGTTTGACGCTTTTGACATTGCCTTAGAAATGCACTGGGTCCCTGAGGAGTACTGAGGAGCCAGTCTTTGGAGGCACTTTCCCCAATGAGAGGAGGGATTCACTACTGACCCTGATGAAGGGCGACAGGATGAAGTATCCCCTCATGAAAGAAGCACTTGTCAAGAAGTATGGCCTTGCCCCTGAGAAGTGTAGGCTGAAGTTATGGGGCAGTGAGAAGTCCTGGGCAGATTGTGTGGATTACTTCTGCAAGCTGATGTTTGGTTGGCTGTATGGCAGTGATGTGAGTGATTACAGTTGCTGTACAATTTAGTTTCCAGAAAGCACATGTTCAGTAGTTGTTTTCCAGCCCTCACCAACACCTAGTGGTTAGCAAATCACTGAACTCCAGGGAGCTTGCCCAGGAGGTGGACCACTTACTCAGCACCAGGATCCACAAGAAGGTATCTGGGGGGTATCACCAAAAAGTTGGAAAGAGTCCCCACCAGAAGAAAGAGGGGAGAGACTAAAATAAAAATTGTTCTCTCAAGGCCATCAAAATGGTTCACAGGGGAAGGATTCCAAGTCCCAACCTGACCAAAAGAAGAATGGGTTACCTGAAAAGAAGTCCTCAAGTGGTGCTATGAGTGCTACAGATATGAGCACATCAAAGGGAGTGCCAAATGTCCCAAGAGGGCACAGTCTTCCACTGATGGACAGACACCAGTGTTGGGTAGTGTAGTGCTTGGGGAAGAGCCTGTCTCAGTTAGCATGGGGAATGGTACCAATACTTCAAACTATAGACAGGGGGTCACCATAAATGGGCAACGGGTGGAGGCTCTAAGAGACATAGGAGCCTGTATGACTACTGTAATGTGGCATCTGGTGTCCTCAGAGAAGGTAATTCGTAATGTATTCCTCCAGGTTGTAGTAGTAGACAACCTTGAGAGTCACTATCCAGTGGCTCTTGTTCTGGCAGGGCAGGAGGCTTGGGAACCCCACCCCAAAAAAATCCCATGGTCTGGGAGGAGACCGAGCCTGATGGTGATGTCCCAGAGCCTAGAGGGGAGGACATTGCTGCCCTGCAGGACTTACCTGAACTGGCGTGGCTGGTTGGCAAGCTGACAGAGGGCCCACCAGGGAAATGTTCTGCAAAGCTCAGAAGAAGTGCCCTACTCCTGAGGGCCTAAGGTGACAGATCGAGGCCCAGGCAGCCGGACACATCTAAAGATCACCTGATAGTCTCCTGTATAGAAAACCTAAGGTTTCTGAGCCCGGGGTAACCCAGGTTGTATGTCCCCAGTGCTAAAGAGACTTCCTACTGGGTCTGGCTCATGATGTACCCCTGGCAGGACATCTGGGGCAAGACGACTTTTGCCAGACTTGTCACCCACTTTTACTCACCCTGGATGAGAGTTACCTCAATTGCATTGTGAGGTAACTCTACCGGCCCGTCTGCAGTTTCCAGAGATCCTGTGCCAAAAGTAGACTTGTCCTGCAGTCCGCGACCTCCAGAACCCCTGGGAGGACTGACTACCATCAACAAAGACTGGATGTCCTGCAAGCAGCAGCTCTCTTCCAAAGAAACTCCAAAGAAAAACTCTGAGCCTGCTGAGGACGAAGAAACTCAATGCCTGGAACCACCACTGCACCTGTCGCCTATGGCCTGAGTCTAAATGGTGTCCCAGCGCTCCAGAGTCTGAGTTAGCCATGGGTTGACCCCTCAAGGACTCCCTGGTGTCGCTTGCAGCCTCTGCATGGAGACAACCCGAACTGCGAGTGGCCCGGTAAGGTGAAATCCGTCCTCAAAAGGCACCCCTGCATCCTGCCACCCTGCGACCTGGAGCAAGGGGACCTGAGGTGCACCAATGTCCCCGAGCCCTCCAACTTACCTGCCCTGCTGTTGGTTCCTCTCGGAAGACTTCCTGGACCAAGCCTGCAGCCAAAATCCCAAACCAGACTTCTCCTTTTCCGCCCCCAGTGCCTTGCCACTTGTCTTTTGGTCAGAAGCGTGGGCACCTCCACTAGCTTGCGGTTGCATTTCTGCAGTCTTGCGCTCAGTTCCAATAGGCACTGTTGCGGGGAACACTCCACCCGCTCTAGCACCATCTCTGACATCATAGCAGCCACCTTGGACCAAAAATGATATACAGGGGTGCTATGCCAGGCGAGGTGTATAAAGTCACCATCTGCTCTACCACATCAGACACAGCATGAATCGCCCCTAAGTCCATATCTGCACAGTTGACTGGGTGTATAATATGTTTGTTGTAAGTATTTGAAAGGTATTATTCTAAGGCTGCAATTCGCAGTTATATGTCCTGTTAACGCACAGTAAGCCACTCAAGTCTGTGTGGTCAATAGTGTGTCGAACACTGCGTTCCATTTGTCTAAGACACCCCCAGATCATCCTTTTTATCTTTAATCGACACTTTGTATAGTCTGGTTATGAGGCCCTTCCATGAACTGCACGTCAACAGCCCGTTACACCGTTAGTGGTGCTGGTGCATCCGGGGATTGGGGATTCAATGTCCTCATAGTGGCCCGGAGTTTGGCATATACAAATATTGATAGCGCATTTGAAGGCTGCTTAGCGGTAGATACATCTAGCGTTAAGAATTTACCATCTAGGTATAGATCCCCCAATGTAGCTAGTCCTGCTTTAGCCAAAATAGCCATTGTCAAGGGTCCATGAGTGACCGAAATTTCTGGGTGATCCACGAGGGGTAGCGCTGCCACATAAATAGTGTTTTGCCCTGCTCCCACACTCAGTCTATGCCATGGTCTCAAGGTGCTGCGCATAGTATTTATCTCAGATCGTGCGATCTCCAGTCGCCTATGTAGCAGGATAGCTGAGAGGGGCACTGGATGAGCGTTGTCGCTCTCGACCGCTAAGTGCAGCAGGGATCGGACCGGGTGGTACCAGAAGTGCACGAACTGCGCCTGGGGACATAGGTAGTATAATTTCATATCTGGGGCTCCAAACCCGCCCCCCCTCAGCTTATATGGTTTTGTCAGTACATCCCAGCTACATCTCAGTTGTTTGCCAGCCCAAGCTAGTTTTATCATGCATGACTTGAGCGTTTTGAAAAATACATCAGGCAGCGCTATCGGTATGTTGATAAACATATATAAAAATGTGGGCAGAATGACCATCTTCATAATGGCGATACGATCTGCCAGCGATAAGAGTAATCTGATCCATATCGATACATGTTTCGTTAAATTTGTGATTGCGTGGTCGTAGTTCGCACAAACCACGATCTCTGAGTCTCTGTGACCCACACACCTAGATACCTAACCGGGTCCGCACACCACAAGAGGGAATTCCATATCATGTGGGTTAGTGTTCAATGTGAGTGGAAAAATAGCAGACTTGCCCCAGTTTATACTAACCCCTGAATATGGCTCATATTTAATATATTCGCGTATGAGAGGTGCCAAATTTATTTCTGGGTTCCGCACATACAGTACTGTGTCATCCGCGCATAGTGAGATGGCAAGCGGGCATAATCTAAACCGCAGGGCCGCCATTGCATGTCTCTGGCACAACACACATGCCAATGGTTCTAAAGTAATAGAGAATAGTATCTGTGACAATGGGCATCCTTGCCTGGTGCCCCTACAGATTCCAACAGGATCAGAGATATATTTATTTTACCAGATTCTAGCTATTGGGCTGTTCTGCAAAAGTCTAATCCACTGTAGAAAGGCTTGCGGCATGCCCATGCGAAGCAATATCGTGAACATGTATCCCCACTGTATGGAGTCAAAAGCCTTGGCAGCATCAAGTAACACTGCCACAGCCTTCATCTCCAGCTGATGTAAAATGGCAAACATTGTACGCAAATGATATGAGGTTGATCGCTCAGGGACAAATCCGACTGGTCAGGTAGTACCAGACGCAGGACAAGCAACTGCAGTGTAGCAGCGATAATGTTTGCTAGTATTTTGGTGTCTATATTTACGGGAGAGCGGTCTGTATGATTCACATCTATTTGAGGCCTTGCCAGGTTTCAATATTGTAACTGTGAGGGCCTCGTGGAGTGATGGGGGCAGCCTATTCTTTTTGTAGTCTTCAAGGTACATTGCATGCATATGTGGGGCTAGCTGCTCCATGTATGTCTTATAAAATTCATTGGAAAGTCCAACCCCACCTGCCTCCCTCCCATTGGGTAGTGTATGTATGGCCTCCTGAACATCCTCAAGCTTTATTGGCTGTTCTAGGTATTCTTTCTGTCCTGGGGATAGCCAGGCCAAGGCTACATCATCTAAGTACGCAGCTATCTTAGCATCAGATGCTCCCTCCCACAGACCAGTTAGATTTGCGTAAAACTCCACAAATGCAGAGACAATTTCCGGTGTGATGTAGCGTGGTACCTAGGTTCCTATCTAATATCTCTACTATGTGCGTTTGTGACATGGGCTCTGCTATTTTGGAAGCTAAAGTGCAACCTGGTCCCCCGCTCTCCCATACGCACTTGCCTTCCATCATCTAGACATATGCCACACTTCCTGCTCAGCTACTTCATTGTATTCACTTATCAACTCCCTTATTTGAGCCAGTGTAGCACCTTAATGACACTGCATGTAGCTTCACTCCAGTCGCTGTAAGGTGTTATTAATATATTTAAGCCTGCTGCGGAGTGCCTTGAGAACCCCGGCCTGGACTCCCATACATTCGCCTCGAATGGAGACCTTGAATGCTTCCCATAACGTCCCCATCTCATCCACTGATCCCACATTTTCTTGAATAAAATGTGTTATTGTCCCGCTTATAATATCCTTAAACACCAGATCAACCAGCGAGGAGGGCTGCAGCCTCAACTGATATGTTGGTCGATTCTGAGTGGGCATCGCCATCTCTAGCAAGACCGGAGTATGGTCAGACAATGTCCTAGCCAAATGAGATACTGTTTTAGTCCAGATGCTAGCTTGCCCCGACACAAGCCAATAGTCTAGCCCAGACCATGTGCAATGCACTGATGATGTGTATGTCCCCTCCTTCGTGTTCGGGTGCCGTGTCCTCCACACATCTACTAACCCAAGCGTTTCCATAATAGCATGAATAGAGCCGGCCACCTGTTTTCCATGACAGTCAGTGGTTGCTTTGCGAACCATTTGAGGGTATAAATATGTATTAAGGTATCTTCCCCATATCACCACCGAGGGCTCTAGGGCTTCCAGGCGTTCCCAGATCCTGTTGTAGAACTCCGGGTCATCCACATTGGGACCATACGTATTGACCATCGTTACCATAGTGCCCCCCAAGTCACCATTTATTATTAGACTGCAGGTGTACTTAGAACAGCTGTAGAAATCCTTTTAGTTTAATGAACACCACAGGAAAGTATGATTCTTGTTGGTGCAAACAGTTGGTAATGTTGCCTTTCTGTAACCTGATGCCCGAGTTTAAACATACAAAGATAAAAAAAAAAAAGATAAAGAATAGAGAGAAAAGAGCAATGGCAAAGTTAAGGATTGGCACACCAACCTAGCACCAAAGTGTGCTGCTTTTGGGTGGATGTGCACATCTAATGACGAAAAAAGGCACTCACTGGAAGTGCTAGAGGTGTAGTGTAGTAGGCAGAATCAAAATGTGAATGACAGACCAGTGGATGAAAAAGACTAATCTAAAGCCGCTCTAGGCATGTATATATGTATTTTTTGCTTATGAATGTCGTTGATTGCATGAGGCTAGCAAGACAGCTAAAGCTAGTTCTAGGTCAGATCACAAAACTGTTCTCTAGTGAGGGTATGTATATCAAGATATTTGTTTTTAATAACTAATGCTTTTAATTGGATGATTTTAGAATACTAACTTTTTTTGACTGTTTTGGTGGCAAGGGGCAGTTGTAATTTCTGAAAACCCAGCTATATTTGAACAATACATCAGCCCACACTGGCAATCTTTCTTACAGGCAAGCACACCTTCTCATTCTAACAAGACGACGTTGGGAAGCTCTCCTACAACTAATGAAGAAACAAACGTTGGAGAATCATTGTTACAAGTTAGTGATGTTTTCCTCTATTATTGTATCTTCCAGAGTATTTAGTGTTCACAATAGATTATTAAGAAACCCCGACCCAAAGGAGGCTAAATGCAGAAGAGAATATATTTTTACAAGTAATTGCGGCATCTCAGAAAGGGTGTCCTAAAAATGGTTTCTAAAACTTGTGGAGTTTGAGTGTTGTAAAAAACATACACAAGACATGCTAGCAGCCGCGGTTCATGCAGGTAACAGTGGTGGGGCTGCGTCGGCGGTATTTTGAGGGACGATGCAGAGGGAAAATTAAATAAATAATTAATTTTCCCTATGCATCGTTCCTCGAAATACCCCCCACGCGGCCCACTGCTGTTTCTGCACGGACCGCGGCTGCATCCTAGTAGGGGCATAGTTCATCTAAGGGTGCATTAGGCTATGGACAAGGAAAATATTTGATTTGTGTGCCTGTGAACAGGCTGTTGAGTTTACAGGACGAAAGCCCATACCCACCTTGAGCTGGTATTCTTTATCGTAGAGCCACTCCTCATGCCAGTACCCAGAAAGGTAGTGGCGTGGGCTACACCTCTCCGTGAGTCAGCAGGGAGCAGTTTAGGCAAATGAGTTTGCTAGGAGGAGTCCTAGGAGGTCATCGATGTGGTTTGGGAACGCGAAGTATAAGAGAAACAGTTAAAACTACTTCTTGGTGGACTTATGTAAGTGTTTATTCTTGCACAGAAATTGTAAGGGTTAAAAGAAAGTGATAAATTCAACCCACTTTAGGTGGTCAGCACATTTCTGCCCATATCAAAAACTGCTGTAAAAAGGTGTAAAGGCATCTTCTGGACCATAAAAAAAATCACTCTGCCAACATGATTAGGGAAAGAGTATAGAAAAATAAAACGTAAGTTAGATGGTTTTGTCTTGGAAGTCTTTGGAAGTGTCTTGGAAGTCTTTGGACCTGATTCAAATTTGCTCAAAACACCCATAATATTGTACATTGCCCGACACCTTGCTGAGCAGCTCAATTTTGTGCAGTCCCAAACTTCCCGTATGACCGTTCAATGTTTATTGGTTACTGCTCCCTACGTCCAGTGATGGCTGCTATTGAACGGGGTGGCAGGGTGGTGGGGGAGGGTAAATGAAAACACGAATTGCACTTGGTTACTCCTGCTGCAGCACCTCCGTCCTTCTTCTTACGTTGAAGGTGGAAGCACACAGACTCCTCTAGCCAATCACGACGCTGCTTTCACTAGCATGACAGCAGCATTCTGACTGGTCTGAGCACCGTGGTTCGGCATTCAGACAGAGACTGTTCTACACCCAGGCTGTGCAATACAGCCGGGTGATGAACATGCCAAGTGTGCATGAATTAGGTATAAATGGCCGCACACTGCTCGTCATACCAGCAAGTTGCCCCATGGAACTATGGGCGATGTAGTAGCGACGGCGAGTACGCCTATGCTACGAAGTGTAAGAAATAAGTATGTGTCGCATTAGCCATCCCTGGACACGTGTTTCGAGGTAGTTGCCTCTCGTCAGCAGGGAGTAGGTAAGTGTAGAGGGGTGCCGTGTAGACTGCCTGCAATTAAAAATAGGTAAAGTACCTTTCAAGGCGCGCAGGTGCCGGTCAAAGACTCGTCAGTCCGGTAGCTCAGGAGAGCCGTAATGAATTAGGTATAAATGGCCGCACACTGCTCGTCATACCAGCAAGTTGCCCCATGGAACTATGGGCGATGTAGTAGCGACGGCGAGTACGCCTATGCTACGAAGTGTAAGAAATAAGTATGTGTCGCATTAGCCATCCCTGGACACGTGTTTCGAGGTAGTTGCCTCTCGTCAGCAGGGAGTAGGTAAGTGTAGAGGGGTGCCGTGTAGACTGCCTGCAATTAAAAATAGGTAAAGTACCTTTCAAGGCGCGCAGGTGCCGGTCAAAGACTCGTCAGTCCGGTAGCTCAGGAGAGCCGTAATGAATTAGGTATAAATGGCCGCACACTGCTCGTCATACCAGCAAGTTGCCCCATGGAACTATGGGCGATGTAGTAGCGACGGCGAGTACGCCTATGCTACGAAGTGTAAGAAATAAGTATGTGTCGCATTAGCCATCCCTGGACAAGTGTTTCGAGGTAGTTGCCTCTCGTCAGCAGGGAGTAGGTAAGTGTAGAGGGGTGCCGTGTAGACTGCCTGCAATTAAAAATAGGTAAAGTACCTTTCAAGGCGCGCAGGTGCCGGTCAAAGACTCGTCAGTCCGGTAGCTCAGGAGAGCCGTAATGAATTAGGTATAAATGGCCGCACACTGCTCGTCATACCAGCAAGTTGCCCCATGGAACTATGGGCGATGTAGTAGCGACGGCGAGTACGCCTATGCTACGAAGTGTAAGAAATAAGTATGTGTCGCATTAGCCATCCCTGGACACGTGTTTCGAGGTAGTTGCCTCTCGTCAGCAGGGAGTAGGTAAGTGTAGAGGGGTGCCGTGTAGACTGCCTGCAATTAAAAATAGGTAAAGTACCTTTCAAGGCGCGCAGGTGCCGGTCAAAGACTCGTCAGTCCGGTAGCTCAGGAGAGCCGTAATGAATTAGGTATAAATGGCCGCACACTGCTCGTCATACCAGCAAGTTGCCCCATGGAACTATGGGCGATGTAGTAGCGACGGCGAGTACGCCTATGCTACGAAGTGTAAGAAATAAGTATGTGTCGCATTAGCCATCCCTGGACACGTGTTTCGAGGTAGTTGCCTCTCGTCAGCAGGGAGTAGGTAAGTGTAGAGGGGTGCCGTGTAGACTGCCTGCAATTAAAAATAGGTAAAGTACCTTTCAAGGCGCGCAGGTGCCGGTCAAAGACTCGTCAGTCCGGTAGCTCAGGAGAGCCGTAATGAATTAGGTATAAATGGCCGCACACTGCTCGTCATACCAGCAAGTTGCCCCATGGAACTATGGGCGATGTAGTAGCGACGGCGAGTACGCCTATGCTACGAAGTGTAAGAAATAAGTATGTGTCGCATTAGCCATCCCTGGACACGTGTTTCGAGGTAGTTGCCTCTCGTCAGCAGGGAGTCGGAAAGTGTAGAGGGGTGCCGTGTAGACTGCCTGCAATTAAAAATAGGTAAAGTACCTTTCAAGGCGCGCAGGTGCCGGTCAAAGACTCGTCAGTCCGGTAGCTCAGGAGAGCTGTAATGAATTGGGTATAAATGGCCGCACACTGCTCGTCATACCAGCAAGTTGCCCCATGGAACTATGGGCGATGTAGTAGCGACGGCGAGTACGCCTATGCTACGAAGTGTAAGAAATAAGTATGTGTCGCATTAGCCATCCCTGGACACGTGTTTCGAGGTAGTTGCCTCTCGTCAGCAGGGAGTAGGTAAGTGTAGAGGGGTGCCGTGTAGACTGCCTGCAATTAAAAATAGGTAAAGTACCTTTCAAGGCGCGCAGGTGCCGGTCAAAGACTCGTCAGTCCGGTAGCTCAGGAGAGCCGTAATGAATTAGGTATAAATGGCCGCACACTGCTCGTCATACCAGCAAGTTGCTCCATGGAACTATGGGCGATGTAGTAGCGACGGCGAGTACGCCTATGCTACGAAGTGTAAGAAATAAGTATGTGTCGCATTAGCCATCCCTGGACACGTGTTTCGAGGTCGTTGCCTCTCGTCAGCAGGGAGTAGGTAAGTGTAGAGGGGTGCCGTGTAGACTGCCTGCAATTAAAAATAGGTAAAGTACCTTTAAAGACGCGCAGGTGCCGGTCAAAGACTCGTCAGTCCGGTAGCTCAGGAGAGCCGTAATGAATTAGAATTTACACTGACCTGCTCCCTGCTGACGAGAGGCAACTACCTCGAAACACGTGTCCAGGGATGGCTAACGCAACACATACTGTTCTTTTTACACATCGTGGCATAGGCGTACCCGCCGTCGCCACTACATTTACCACAGTCCTTTGGGGCAACTTGCTGGTGTGACGAGCAGTGTGCGACCAACTTTTGCATAATTTATTACGGCTCCCTTGAGCCAACGGGCTGACGAGCCTTGGATCTGCACCTGCGCGCCATGAGAGGTACTTGACCTGTTTTAATTACATTTTGGCAGTCCACACGGCACCTCTTTACACTGACCTGCTCCCTGCTGACGAGAGGCAACTACCTTGAAACACGTGTCCAGGGATGGCTAACGCAACACATACTGTTCTTTTTACACATCGTGGCATAGGCGTACCCGCCGTCGCCACTACATTTACCACAGTCCTTTGGGGCAACTTGCTGGTGTGACGAGCAGTGTGCGACCAACTTTTGCATAATTTATTACGGCTCCCTTGAGCCAACGGGCTGACGAGCCTTGGATCTGCACCTGCGCGCCATGAGAGGTACTTCACCTGTTTTAATTACATTTTGGCAGTCCACACGGCACCCCTTTACACTGACCTGCTCCCTGCTGACGAGAGGCAACTACCTCGAAACACGTGTCCAGGGATGGCTAACGCAACACATACTGTTCTTTTTACACATCGTGGCATAGGCGTACCCGCCGTCGCCACTACATTTACCACAGTCCTTTGGGGCAACTTGCTGGTGTGACGAGCAGTGTGCGACCAACTTTTGCATAATTTATTACGGCTCCCTTGAGCCAACGGGCTGACGAGCCTTGGATCTGCACCTGCGCGCCATGAGAGGTACTTGACCTGTTTTAATTACATTTTGGCAGTCCACACGGCACCCCTTTACACTGACCTGCTCCCTGCTGACGAGAGGCAACTACCTCGAAACACGTGTCCAGGGATGGCTAACGCAACACATACTGTTCTTTTTACACATCGTGGCATAGGCGTACCCGCCGTCGCCACTACATTTACCACAGTCCTTTGGGGCAACTTGCTGGTGTGACGAGCAGTGTGCGACCAACTTTTGCATAATTTATTACGGCTCCCTTGAGCCAACGGGCTGACGAGCCTTGGATCTGCACATGCGCGCCATGAGAGGTACTTGACCTGTTTTAATTACATTTTGGCAGTCCACACGGCACCCCTTTACACTGACCTGCTCCCTGCTGACGAGAGGCAACTACCTCGAAACACGTGTCCAGGGATGGCTAACGCAACACATACTGTTCTTTTTACACATCGTGGCATAGGCGTACCCGCCGTCGCCACTACATTTACCACAGTCCTTTGGGGCAACTTGCTGGTGTGACGAGCAGTGTGCGACCAACTTTTGCATAATGCCAAGTGTGCATGACTGTTTGGCCAGCCCAAGACGGCGCACAAGTTGTGGTGTGGACGTTTCAAGGTGGTGTTATCCTTAAACATTTGATAATGTGTTTGTGGGCATTCACAAACACTTCTCTGACCCTTTCAAACCTTGGAAATGGTCCTGTAAGGGCTGAGGTAAGTCCCTTTCTGGGGTTAAAAGGGAAACAAATTGTGCCCAAACCTCTTGGGGTGTGTAGAAAATGTGGTTTTTCCAAGGATTCCTTTTTTCCTTGTGGAGTAAAAAACATACCTAAATATGCCACCGCAGAGAGGCGCTGGCCTTCATGCTGTGTTTCAATACAGTTTATTACATTTACAATATTAACAAAACATACTTTAAAATGCAAACAAAATTATGTTTGTTACCGCTTTGTTTAAATGTACACACCAGAAGGAAAATTGTGCCAAACCTGTATGTTCTAATTACTACATGGATACTGTCAGCCCTGCGGGCCATATGTGGCTAAAAATGCAAATAATATATGTTTTGGGGAAAAAAAGAAATGCAAACAAAAATAAATGGATTAATATAACATGATGAATTACTTAGATTGAGGAAAGACAGGTAAACTATAGGGATAAAGTAAATGATGTACATACTTAAATTCACAATGTGTTTTTTACAAAATCACATAACAAACAGAGGTGTAGTCACCATCATATTCAACGATACCATCAGCTGCATGTTCTACACAGACACACCCACCAGCTACATGGAACACCTCACATGTATGATACGCATCACAGCCAACTTCTGACTTGGCGGATCCTCATTTGCAGACCACCAGGACCCAAAACCAATTTTGGCAGCGACATCGCAAACTTTGTTGCACCCCTCATCAACACTGCCAGCACCTTCATCCTCCTCGGAGACATTAACTTTCACCAAGAAGACCACACTGACCCAACCTCTAACGTCCTCCTAGAAAACCTCAGGAACCTTGGTCTTACCCAGCATGTTGTTATTCCAAAACTTGTAGGGAGCGCAGCAACCCCAATGGGTTTCCCGGCGCATGGCGAAAGTAGGGAACAGAGAGGGAGAAGTCTGAAGACAAGTCAGAAAAGCCCGGTCTTTAGACCCTTGAGGTACGGAAGAAGAGATGTAGAGTCTCTCAGAGAAGCTGGCAGGAAATTCCATAGTTTCGGCCCTAGGTAGGAGAAAGAATGACCTTTCATGTGGGCCAGACGGAATGTTGGTACTACAAATCGAGTCTGTCGAGCAGATCACATGGGACGGGAAGGATGGAATAGTTGGGCTAAATCTAGAAGGTACTTAGGGGCAGATCCAGATTTGACCCTGAACATATAGCAAAATGCTTTGAACTTGATACGGTTCGACACAGTCAACCAGTGTAGGCCACGAAGAATGCCGGAGACTGAGGTAAACTTGGGTAGGCGGTAGAGAAGCCTGGCAGCTGCGTTCTGCACAAGTTGCAGTCTACGGATTGTGGATTTGTTGGCTCCCAGATACAGGTCGTTACTGTCATCCAGTCTATAAATCACACGAACTTGGATCACTCTGTCCTCTGAGCAGGGAGAGGAATCAGCCATAGGATCATTTTTAACCACTTTAGGACTGCCAACCAGGTGGACGTCACCTTGGCCCCTTGTTGGTTCATGGATAGTGACTCATCCACAATGAACCTCAAATTCTTAACACTGCTAGGAGTGGGCAGAGCTTCCAGTTCGGCGGGCCAGTGCTGTGGCCCCCAGAGATCATCTTTGGAGGACCATCCCTTCCTTCAGAGAGGCATTAAGGAGATCCGTTACTATCGATAATATGTAGGGATCTAGCTGGCCCAACAAATGGTGAGGCAGGGGATCACGGGGGAGCCTGATTTGGTGGTGTGAAGGATGCGGTTAAAGGAAGTGGTGTCGAAGGGGGCCCAGGTATCTAGTTTAGGTGGGGGGCTAACGCTGTGTGTGGAATCAGCTGCAAAAGTAAGCCTAAAGTGCATTTGACATAGTCGCTCACCTCATCCTTCTCAAGCGTCTGCAAGAGATTGGTATCCAAGGCCGGACCCGCTCTCCACTGGATCTCTTCTTTTTTAACAGATAGAGCACAAGCTGTCAGTCTGCCACCTTACTCTTCGGAAGCCTGCAAATTCATCTGTAGAGGGCCTTAAGGGTCATCGCTTAGCCCCACTCTCTCTTTAATGCATACATAATCCTTCTGGCCAACGACATTCGCACACACGACATGAACATCCTCTCCTATGCAGATGACATGCAACTCATACTCTCCCTCTTGGACAAACCCCCAACATAAGAAACAAGTTCACCGCCTGTATGACTGAAGTTAGTAACTGGATGAAAGTCAACAGCCTCAAGCTGGACACTGACAAGACAGACATAGTGATCTGCAGAAGGAACACATCACCATGGGACTCCAGCTGGTGGCTAGCCAATCTCGGACCAACACCAGGAACCTCGCAATAATCATTGACAGCAAAATAGGCATGACCGCACAAGTCAATGCTGTCACTGCATCCTGCTTCTACACCTTGATGGTGCTGAGGAAGATCTTCAAATGGTTTCCAAGCAACACTAGAAACTCTCTCTCATGCCCTAGTCACCAGCAAGGTGGACTATGGGAACAGTCTCTATGCCAGGATCACCAAGCAACTCACTAGAAGGCTACAAATAATCCAGAACTCGGAAGCCAGACTGATCCTCAACCGCCCACAGAGAACTCACATCACACCACCCCTGGCTCCTGATACACAAACATGCTTAACTCATAGTTCTCACACACATATTCAAGTCACTACACCAATGGGTGCCACCTATCTGAACAGTTGCATCTCCTTCCATCAAATACCCAGACACCTCCACACTGCGTGATTTCTACTCACACACATAGCATGAATAGACCGAAGCAGATCAGGAGGACAGATGTTCTCTTACATCGCTCCTAAAGTGTGGAACGAGCCCCCACTCTACATTAGAGCCTCCTTCCCTCTTCTTAAATTCTGCAAGAAGCAGAAGACCCGGCTTTCTAATTAACTGACCTATCACAGGCAGGGCTAGCCAATCACCTGCTCAGTGCCAGAATACCCTCCCGGGTGATAGTGAGCTTTGCAACTACACATAACATAATATAACATGGGAGTGGTTGTTCCAGGATGCTTGTTTCCACTCCAGGGAGGGCCTGGCCTGGCAGTTTGGGCTGGACTGTTCCCATGGGGAGCAAGGTTAAGACACTGGAATGGCATGGTGAGCAAAAGAATGATGGATTTAACCCACTGGGAGTGAATGTTTGAAAGGTTTCAGCACTCCGGCCATCGTCTTGTTGGGGTGCCGTGTAGACTGCCTGCAATTAAAAATAGGTAAAGTACCTTTCAAGGCGCGCAGGTGCCGGTCAAAGACTCGTCAGTCCGGTAGCTCAGGAGAGCCGTAATGAATTAGGTATAAATGGCCGCACACTGCTCGTCATACCAGCAAGTTGCCCCATGGAACTATGGGCGATGTAGTAGCGACGGCGAGTACGCCTATGCTACGAAGTGTAAGAAATAAGTATGTGTCGCATTAGCCATCCCTGGACACGTGTTTCGAGGTAGTTGCCTCTCGTCAGCAGGGAGTCGGAAAGTGTAGAGGGGTGCCGTGTAGACTGCCTGCAATTAAAAATAGGTAAAGTACCTTTCAAGGCGCGCAGGTGCCGGTCAAAGACTCGTCAGTCCGGTAGCTCAGGAGAGCTGTAATGAATTGGGTATAAATGGCCGCACACTGCTCGTCATACCAGCAAGTTGCCCCATGGAACTATGGGCGATGTAGTAGCGACGGCGAGTACGCCTATGCTACGAAGTGTAAGAAATAAGTATGTGTCGCATTAGCCATCCCTGGACACGTGTTTCGAGGTAGTTGCCTCTCGTCAGCAGGGAGTAGGTAAGTGTAGAGGGGTGCCGTGTAGACTGCCTGCAATTAAAAATAGGTAAAGTACCTTTCAAGGCGCGCAGGTGCCGGTCAAAGACTCGTCAGTCCGGTAGCTCAGGAGAGCCGTAATGAATTAGGTATAAATGGCCGCACACTGCTCGTCATACCAGCAAGTTGCTCCATGGAACTATGGGCGATGTAGTAGCGACGGCGAGTACGCCTATGCTACGAAGTGTAAGAAATAAGTATGTGTCGCATTAGCCATCCCTGGACACGTGTTTCGAGGTCGTTGCCTCTCGTCAGCAGGGAGTAGGTAAGTGTAGAGGGGTGCCGTGTAGACTGCCTGCAATTAAAAATAGGTAAAGTACCTTTAAAGACGCGCAGGTGCCGGTCAAAGACTCGTCAGTCCGGTAGCTCAGGAGAGCCGTAATGAATTAGAATTTACACTGACCTGCTCCCTGCTGACGAGAGGCAACTACCTCGAAACACGTGTCCAGGGATGGCTAACGCAACACATACT
The DNA here is from genome assembly GCF_964204655.1 of Triturus cristatus. Classification (NCBI taxonomy): domain Eukaryota; kingdom Metazoa; phylum Chordata; class Amphibia; order Caudata; family Salamandridae; genus Triturus; species Triturus cristatus. Next base: position 750,357,173 of record NC_140585.1, on the reverse strand, counting down.
GTTCTTTTTACACATCGTGGCATAGGCGTACCCGCCGTCGCCACTACATTTACCACAGTCCTTTGGGGCAACTTGCTGGTGTGACGAGCAGTGTGCGACCAACTTTTGCATAATTTATTACGGCTCCCTTGAGCCAACGGGCTGACGAGCCTTGGATCTGCACCTGCGCGCCATGAGAGGTACTTGACCTGTTTTAATTACATTTTGGCAGTCCACACGGCACCTCTTTACACTGACCTGCTCCCTGCTGACGAGAGGCAACTACCTTGAAACACGTGTCCAGGGATGGCTAACGCAACACATACTGTTCTTTTTACACATCGTGGCATAGGCGTACCCGCCGTCGCCACTACATTTACCACAGTCCTTTGGGGCAACTTGCTGGTGTGACGAGCAGTGTGCGACCAACTTTTGCATAATTTATTACGGCTCCCTTGAGCCAACGGGCTGACGAGCCTTGGATCTGCACCTGCGCGCCATGAGAGGTACTTCACCTGTTTTAATTACATTTTGGCAGTCCACACGGCACCCCTTTACACTGACCTGCTCCCTGCTGACGAGAGGCAACTACCTCGAAACACGTGTCCAGGGATGGCTAACGCAACACATACTGTTCTTTTTACACATCGTGGCATAGGCGTACCCGCCGTCGCCACTACATTTACCACAGTCCTTTGGGGCAACTTGCTGGTGTGACGAGCAGTGTGCGACCAACTTTTGCATAATTTATTACGGCTCCCTTGAGCCAACGGGCTGACGAGCCTTGGATCTGCACCTGCGCGCCATGAGAGGTACTTGACCTGTTTTAATTACATTTTGGCAGTCCACACGGCACCCCTTTACACTGACCTGCTCCCTGCTGACGAGAGGCAACTACCTCGAAACACGTGTCCAGGGATGGCTAACGCAACACATACTGTTCTTTTTACACATCGTGGCATAGGCGTACCCGCCGTCGCCACTACATTTACCACAGTCCTTTGGGGCAACTTGCTGGTGTGACGAGCAGTGTGCGACCAACTTTTGCATAATTTATTACGGCTCCCTTGAGCCAACGGGCTGACGAGCCTTGGATCTGCACATGCGCGCCATGAGAGGTACTTGACCTGTTTTAATTACATTTTGGCAGTCCACACGGCACCCCTTTACACTGACCTGCTCCCTGCTGACGAGAGGCAACTACCTCGAAACACGTGTCCAGGGATGGCTAACGCAACACATACTGTTCTTTTTACACATCGTGGCATAGGCGTACCCGCCGTCGCCACTACATTTACCACAGTCCTTTGGGGCAACTTGCTGGTGTGACGAGCAGTGTGCGACCAACTTTTGCATAATGCCAAGTGTGCATGACTGTTTGGCCAGCCCAAGACGGCGCACAAGTTGTGGTGTGGACGTTTCAAGGTGGTGTTATCCTTAAACATTTGATAATGTGTTTGTGGGCATTCACAAACACTTCTCTGACCCTTTCAAACCTTGGAAATGGTCCTGTAAGGGCTGAGGTAAGTCCCTTTCTGGGGTTAAAAGGGAAACAAATTGTGCCCAAACCTCTTGGGGTGTGTAGAAAATGTGGTTTTTCCAAGGATTCCTTTTTTCCTTGTGGAGTAAAAAACATACCTAAATATGCCACCGCAGAGAGGCGCTGGCCTTCATGCTGTGTTTCAATACAGTTTATTACATTTACAATATTAACAAAACATACTTTAAAATGCAAACAAAATTATGTTTGTTACCGCTTTGTTTAAATGTACACACCAGAAGGAAAATTGTGCCAAACCTGTATGTTCTAATTACTACATGGATACTGTCAGCCCTGCGGGCCATATGTGGCTAAAAATGCAAATAATATATGTTTTGGGGAAAAAAAGAAATGCAAACAAAAATAAATGGATTAATATAACATGATGAATTACTTAGATTGAGGAAAGACAGGTAAACTATAGGGATAAAGTAAATGATGTACATACTTAAATTCACAATGTGTTTTTTACAAAATCACATAACAAACAGAGGTGTAGTCACCATCATATTCAACGATACCATCAGCTGCATGTTCTACACAGACACACCCACCAGCTACATGGAACACCTCACATGTATGATACGCATCACAGCCAACTTCTGACTTGGCGGATCCTCATTTGCAGACCACCAGGACCCAAAACCAATTTTGGCAGCGACATCGCAAACTTTGTTGCACCCCTCATCAACACTGCCAGCACCTTCATCCTCCTCGGAGACATTAACTTTCACCAAGAAGACCACACTGACCCAACCTCTAACGTCCTCCTAGAAAACCTCAGGAACCTTGGTCTTACCCAGCATGTTGTTATTCCAAAACTTGTAGGGAGCGCAGCAACCCCAATGGGTTTCCCGGCGCATGGCGAAAGTAGGGAACAGAGAGGGAGAAGTCTGAAGACAAGTCAGAAAAGCCCGGTCTTTAGACCCTTGAGGTACGGAAGAAGAGATGTAGAGTCTCTCAGAGAAGCTGGCAGGAAATTCCATAGTTTCGGCCCTAGGTAGGAGAAAGAATGACCTTTCATGTGGGCCAGACGGAATGTTGGTACTACAAATCGAGTCTGTCGAGCAGATCACATGGGACGGGAAGGATGGAATAGTTGGGCTAAATCTAGAAGGTACTTAGGGGCAGATCCAGATTTGACCCTGAACATATAGCAAAATGCTTTGAACTTGATACGGTTCGACACAGTCAACCAGTGTAGGCCACGAAGAATGCCGGAGACTGAGGTAAACTTGGGTAGGCGGTAGAGAAGCCTGGCAGCTGCGTTCTGCACAAGTTGCAGTCTACGGATTGTGGATTTGTTGGCTCCCAGATACAGGTCGTTACTGTCATCCAGTCTATAAATCACACGAACTTGGATCACTCTGTCCTCTGAGCAGGGAGAGGAATCAGCCATAGGATCATTTTTAACCACTTTAGGACTGCCAACCAGGTGGACGTCACCTTGGCCCCTTGTTGGTTCATGGATAGTGACTCATCCACAATGAACCTCAAATTCTTAACACTGCTAGGAGTGGGCAGAGCTTCCAGTTCGGCGGGCCAGTGCTGTGGCCCCCAGAGATCATCTTTGGAGGACCATCCCTTCCTTCAGAGAGGCATTAAGGAGATCCGTTACTATCGATAATATGTAGGGATCTAGCTGGCCCAACAAATGGTGAGGCAGGGGATCACGGGGGAGCCTGATTTGGTGGTGTGAAGGATGCGGTTAAAGGAAGTGGTGTCGAAGGGGGCCCAGGTATCTAGTTTAGGTGGGGGGCTAACGCTGTGTGTGGAATCAGCTGCAAAAGTAAGCCTAAAGTGCATTTGACATAGTCGCTCACCTCATCCTTCTCAAGCGTCTGCAAGAGATTGGTATCCAAGGCCGGACCCGCTCTCCACTGGATCTCTTCTTTTTTAACAGATAGAGCACAAGCTGTCAGTCTGCCACCTTACTCTTCGGAAGCCTGCAAATTCATCTGTAGAGGGCCTTAAGGGTCATCGCTTAGCCCCACTCTCTCTTTAATGCATACATAATCCTTCTGGCCAACGACATTCGCACACACGACATGAACATCCTCTCCTATGCAGATGACATGCAACTCATACTCTCCCTCTTGGACAAACCCCCAACATAAGAAACAAGTTCACCGCCTGTATGACTGAAGTTAGTAACTGGATGAAAGTCAACAGCCTCAAGCTGGACACTGACAAGACAGACATAGTGATCTGCAGAAGGAACACATCACCATGGGACTCCAGCTGGTGGCTAGCCAATCTCGGACCAACACCAGGAACCTCGCAATAATCATTGACAGCAAAATAGGCATGACCGCACAAGTCAATGCTGTCACTGCATCCTGCTTCTACACCTTGATGGTGCTGAGGAAGATCTTCAAATGGTTTCCAAGCAACACTAGAAACTCTCTCTCATGCCCTAGTCACCAGCAAGGTGGACTATGGGAACAGTCTCTATGCCAGGATCACCAAGCAACTCACTAGAAGGCTACAAATAATCCAGAACTCGGAAGCCAGACTGATCCTCAACCGCCCACAGAGAACTCACATCACACCACCCCTGGCTCCTGATACACAAACATGCTTAACTCATAGTTCTCACACACATATTCAAGTCACTACACCAATGGGTGCCACCTATCTGAACAGTTGCATCTCCTTCCATCAAATACCCAGACACCTCCACACTGCGTGATTTCTACTCACACACATAGCATGAATAGACCGAAGCAGATCAGGAGGACAGATGTTCTCTTACATCGCTCCTAAAGTGTGGAACGAGCCCCCACTCTACATTAGAGCCTCCTTCCCTCTTCTTAAATTCTGCAAGAAGCAGAAGACCCGGCTTTCTAATTAACTGACCTATCACAGGCAGGGCTAGCCAATCACCTGCTCAGTGCCAGAATACCCTCCCGGGTGATAGTGAGCTTTGCAACTACACATAACATAATATAACATGGGAGTGGTTGTTCCAGGATGCTTGTTTCCACTCCAGGGAGGGCCTGGCCTGGCAGTTTGGGCTGGACTGTTCCCATGGGGAGCAAGGTTAAGACACTGGAATGGCATGGTGAGCAAAAGAATGATGGATTTAACCCACTGGGAGTGAATGTTTGAAAGGTTTCAGCACTCCGGCCATCGTCTTGTTGTGTTTGCTATGTTCGCCCTAAGTGGCCATGGATATGCTAAATGTAGGTCCCTTGTTTGCTGTGCCACAGGATTCAAGCTAGCCTGGTTGATGATGGGTAATACCCTAAAACCAGTGCCCAGGATGATTTCTTCTGGTCCAGGCAGTTCTGGCTGGACTGCTGCCCTGGTGAGCAGGGTCAAGACTGATTTACATAAGACTGGGTCCAAACTGGGATGGCATGGTAAGCAAAAGAACAATGATTTATCCCAGATCTCTGGACTGGGGGTGATTGTTTGAAAGGTTTCAGCACTCCTTGTTGTTTTTGTGGCATTCTTAAAGAAACCATCCCATTTTTAATACTAGAGGAAGGAGCAACATTGATTATATTTTTTTTTTTACCAAAGTCACATTTAAATATGTCAGTACATAAAAAAATTCAGAATCCCAGTCAATTTTCTTTCAGAATTTAAATCCAACAGGTCTCAAGGATCTTCACACTAAGATTAATTAATAAGAACAAGGCTTAATAATCTAGTAGTGTCACAAAAGAAACAACCTTTTAGACAACCAGATTGATCAATTTGGATTACTGACTGTATTAACCCGCCAAACGAATACCAATTCTTTTAGAGCATATTAAAAATAATCAAAGATGCAAGGTTGTAATTACCAATCACCTCAACATTCTTCCTAGTTTTAGGGATGGTGATGCTCAAAGTCTATTTAGGGGAGCACAGTACTTCACTTCTCTGTAAAGAATTCAAAACATTTTGCTAGGTAACCCATCCGTATGAAAAGTTTTCAAAAATAGGTGTCTGGAAAGCATTAATGTCCCAGACACTTACAAGGCTCAAAAGACGTGATAGCATTAGTTTCAAACATTTTTTAATATAGGGTAGATTTATCTTTTCAGAAGTTTATGAAAGATCTAATTAATAGTGACAAAGATTGATAGATTTAATGGATGGCTATTCTAAGGTGGTATGTAATTGGACTAAAAGGAGTTTAATTCCTTAGCAGAGATGCATTGGGAGTTGGGCTATTCTTACATCAGACATGCATAAAAATAAAACATGGTGTCATGCCATCACATCAGCTGACAACTGATCAGGGTCACTCTGGTGCCAGTTAGCCTCATGTCTGTAATACATGTTTACAGATACATTCTGGCACTTAGAGCTATATTCAAAAGATGGGAAACCTGTGGATAAAAGTGTCCATTCAGAATGTTTTTCTATGTAACATTTTATTTGGGTGTTTTTCCCAGCAAATGGTACATTGGAAATATAGTCATCAACCAAAGTAGCTTGAGGAAGTAAAATACAGTTAGCCATTACCAAATGACCCTCCCACAGCGCCCATTCACTACACAAACGTGCAGCCATGTTTAACATTGGTCTAATCTCCCTTTCCTGCCCCCCAATTCATAAGTCAGTGTTGTCATCCGGATTTACTTTTTCAGGGCTCGATGTGGGTCTTCACTTCGTTGCAGGGTAATACCCCTGTATTGACACAACAGAGCCTAGATTTTGTACTATTTGTGCAGGCACCCCCTGGCTTTGTACATAGGGATTTCCAGTGACATGCACCTAGCCAGTCTAGACCTAATTTTTCCAAGGTCAGTGGTTTCACGCTCTTCCCAGCTCCAGAAATGCTTGTTTTTGCCACCACCAGCCCAGCCATAGCAGCCCTATATCTTTCAGTGTCTAGCTCAGTTGAATTGAATTGGCATTTATATAGCGCATGGCTACCTGGAAGCATCCCAGCACTGAAGCCGTAACTAGAGGACAAATACCCTAAGGGAAAAGCCAGGTCTTTAGCTGGTTCCATGAAAGTTAAGTGACTGGGTTCCCTGCGGAGGTGAAGCGGGAGGGCATTCCAGAGTCTGGAGGCGCATTGAATGAGAAAAGCCGGCAGCCACTTCTGGCCTTCTTGATCCTAGGGACCACAGCAAGGTGAAGTTCATCTGAGCGGAGTTTTCTGTTAGCCCTGTTGGAGCGAATCATGGCTTTGTTGATAGTAGGATCACTCCCATCCAGTGATTTATGGGCAATGCAGAGGGCCTTAAAGTGGATTCTCTCTTGCACCGGGAGCCAGTGGAGAGAGCGTAGCGCAGGTCTTGCTGAACTTCGATTTGGGGTCTCAGTAAGCAGCCTCGCTGCACAATTTTGTACAACCTACAGTTTCGCGACCACTGAATTCAGGGCCCCTAGGTAAAGGGCATTTCCAGAGTCTATCCTAGAAGAAATGAATGTCTGGATCAGTATTGGAAAGGTAGGAGGGGGAGGATTTTGCGAGTCATTCTAAGCAGGCCATAACATGAAGCAGCAGTCTTCCTCACCTGTACTTTAAAAGTGAGGTCTTGGTCTAGACAGATTCCCAGACTTTTAATCTCTGTCTTGGGGACCGGCACCGGGCCCATAGAGGTTGGCCACATGGTGCTTGATAGGGAGCTTAGAGAGTTGCAGAGGATCATAAGCTCGGTCTTTTCGCCATTAAGTTTCAAGTGGGAAAGACTCATCCACCTGGCGACTTCCTCAAGGCAGGAAAGGAGGTCATTGGTCTGCTGGTTGGGGTGGTTCAGTGCTACGAACAGCTGTGTGTCATCGGCGTATGTCACCATATGAATCCCAAAGGGGGATACTACGTCCGCCAGCGGGGCCATATAGACATTAAAAAGAGTGGGGCTCAGGGAAGAGCCCTGAGGGACTCCGCACTGTAAGGGGATGGGCTATGAGTTGGCGTTGCCATCAAATACCGGGAAGAATCTTTCTTCTAGGAAGGATTGTAGCAATAAAAGAGCTGTTCCAGTCACTCCTGCGCTCCTGAGGCGGTAAACCAAGACACAATGGTTCACCGTATCGAAGGACTCACTCAGGTCGAGGAGGATTATGGCTGATGACCCTCCTGCATCAAGAATTTTTCTAGTTTCTTTCACCACTGATAGTATGGCGGTTTCCGTCCCTTGGCAGGGGCGGAAGCCCGTTTGGGAGGGGTGGAGAACATTGTTGGTTTCGAGAAACGCAGTAAGAGTGTGGTTGGCATATTTCTCTGCTATTTTGCTGATTCCAGGAAGGAGCAAAATAGGGCGATAGTTGCCCAAGTCGGCCGGGTCCAGGTTGGGTTTTTTTAACAGCGCTTTTACCATTGCTCTTTTCCAATTGGGGGAACCAAACCCATCGCGAATGAAGCGTTGACCAGGCGCGTGGCAGTACTTGAGCTGCTATTATTTCTGCCTTGTATCGTCCAATAGCTGCCCTGTATTCCAATTTCTTCTCAGGTGAGAAGTCTTTCCTCCATATCCTTTCCACTTTCTTACAATGCTGTTTTAAAGTGCGTAATTTAGGGGAAAACCAGGCGGCCTTATTAGATCCAGCTATCTTCTGGACTGATACTTTAGGGAGCACCAAATTAAATAACCCCTTAATCCAGTTGCAGAAACTTTTGTTAGCTGCCGTTGGATCGGAATCAGAATTCGGTGTGGTCTTTTCGACTTCTGAGGTCCACCTCTCCAAAGAGAGTTTGGACTACGGTCAGATTTGGGTTTGTATAGATGGGGAGAGTGACGCCGTGCTTGGTGGCGAACAAAGAAAGGGAATCATGAAGTGGTCAGACCACGGGAGGGGGATGGGCTCTTTCCTCTTCAGGCCTCCCAAATTAAAGAAAATGGGGTTGAGGAGATGTCCTTTTACATGAGTTACTTGCGAGACCTTCTGAATCATTTGAGAGGCCGAGAGGTCTTGGGTTATCTGTTATATAGACAATAAGTATCCAGAGGGTCATGTTGGCTCAGAGTCCATGCAGGGTCCTGCTTGTTTTCTCTCCCCAATGGTAAATGAGGTATTATGTGGCAACCCACATCGTCTGCAGTTCTTACAAGAGCAACTGTTTTAGGACTGTCTGATTGTGTAAGGAATCCCTGAGGGTTTTGGTAGCGCGAGAATTTTAATATTATGCCTCTCAGTCTAGGATGCGGGTCTCAAGATTTGTTACTTTGTGTCTTTTACACTTCTGTCCCCAAAATATGGCTTCTGATATCCCACCTAATTGTGGCTTTGAGTGCCTCTAGATCGTGTCAGGGGATTCAACAGAGCCCATATTGGCCTCTAGGTAGTTATCTATGCCAACTGAATATGTTTCTTAGTTGTGGGTTCCTGGAGCCACCAACCATCTAAGCGCCACCCCAGATCGTCAGGGGCCAAGCTGTATTTGCATCTCCACTGGGGAGTGTTCCGAAAAGCCTCTGGTATGGATATGGGTGTTGCCAAGACTATAGGACTCAGAGGTAGGTAGGAGTAAGTAATCAAGTTGAGGGAACACTTTGTGTGCCCTGGAACAATAGATGTGTTTTTTTTCTTGGGGGTGGAGAGCCCTCCATCCATCCTCTATGCCCCTAACTTCTATGCATGTTGCCAGTGGTGGGAGTCTCCGGCTCTCCTTTTTAGTTTGAGTGGATCAATCTACTCCTCAGTCCTATTCCAAGGAAGTCCCCTCCGAGCACTAGGGGCCACACCGGGACCTATGCTGACAATGCCCCTAGAATGTTAAACCCATGTCTAGGAACAGTAACCACAGCCATCGGGGGCATTCTTGGGGTCTTGAATTTTGTTGACTTGTAAAACTCAAATACCCCTACTCCTCTCTCTGCAGTAAATGACTACCTTAACTCATGCAACCTCCCCAGCCTATCTCAGTAATACTAACTAGCGATCAATAAACCGATCACCAATGAGGAAATCATCCTAGTCATATGCTCCCTCAAAACCAGGAAGGCACCCGGCCCAGACAGCTATTCTGCAAAAATTCTATAAGGCGTTCACAGACATAGTATCCGACCCTTTGTATGCAGTATTCAGGGAATTTACCTCCAAGGACCGCATTTCTGGCTCGGCCTCAGATGCTACCATCATGGTAATACCTATAGAAGGGAAAGATCACCTGAACGTCAGAAACTATAGACCAATCTCCCTCATAAATAATGTTCGCAAGATCTACGCGAAAACTGCAGCATGCCGTCCAGATTAAGTCAGCCACCAAGTGGTCCTCAGTTCTCAAACATGCTTTCTCAAAGGCAGACTGGCGGTAGATAACATTAGGACCTTCTGCCATGCCCTAGAAAGAGCTACATTATCCCTCTCCCCTACTGTGGCCCTGGCTCTGGACACAGAAAAGGCCTTCGATAAGGTAACCCGGCCATTTTTACTAGCAACCCTACACAAATTAGTTTTAGGTGAGAATTTCATACACATGATCATGCCCTCTATGCAGACCCGACAGCTAAGGTAAGAGTTAATGGCTATCTTTCACAATCCTTTTCGCTCTCCCCAGGCACCCACCAAGGCAGTCCCCTCTCCCCTGCCACTTTTCCTATTGGTCATTGAGCCACTCATCGCCTCCTTTAAGGATAATCTAGGGATCACGGGCATCAATTTCGGCTTGGGCAGACAAGTTGTTGCTGCCTATAATGGACGAGGTCCTGCTGTTTACTGAAGATGCCCGCGAGCCATTCCAGTCATAATGGTCGAAATAAATAGATACTCACAGGTGGCGAGCTATTCTTGAAATAAAGACAAAACTGAAGTATTCCCTCTAAATGTCCATTGCACGATCGTGGCTATTGGTGAGTCAGGCCTGAAATGGCAACCGGAAGTCCATTAGTACCTAAGCATATGGTTTTGCCTGCACCTCAAACACTCGGTGACATTGAATGAGCAAAAGACTCTGACCAAAATTAAAGAACTCCTCTTCACACAGTCCCCTAAAAATACCTGGTGGGTTGGGGTGAGTACGGTGAAGATGATGATTGCTCCCCTTATTAATTTCACATCCAGCCTGCTTCCGGTATCCCTATACCCCGCATTCTTCAAAGCTGCAGACACCACTATCTCAGAATTCAGATGGAAAGGGAAAAGCCAAGGATCTCCATGAAGGTCCTGAAGAGAAATAAAATCTCTGGAGGTATAAATATCCTGGACTACTCACGCTACCAAAACGCTTATTTGATTGCTCAGGGTATGTGGTGGCTGAACTCAAAGAACCCAATCCTCCATCATAGTTTAACATTAAGACAAACAGCTACATATATCACAGTAATTTCATATATGGGATTGATAAACATTTGCATACAAAACATAAAATGTAACACAGTGCAAATAACAGAAGTCACAAACCATAATCAGGCTAAGACGAATACAGAAGTAAGTGAAAAATAAACATACACAGTAAAAAAAGACATCCACAAAGGTAACAAATAAGAATAATTCATTCTGTACTTATATTTTAATTAATCAAGTGTTCAAATTCAACATTAGTCTATTAATCAACAGAAATGCGCCGACGCGTGTTTCTGAAGTAGCTGGAAGATGAACATATCCTTCATCAGGGCGCTGTCTGTATGCAACATATTCAGTGGCAGAAAGCCATCTGCAAGGGATGCACTCTCGCTTGTTATAAGACTGCGCAGGGTGCTCAATACAAGTTCATAACCAACGGTTCGTAAGCCATATTCTCGGATACTATTATTAGATGGCACGAAGATAAGGAGTCCTCAAAATCTCTGGGCTCAATGTAAATGATCACTCGTTCGAAGTGAGATCTAAAATGCTGGGAAAATGCTGCCAGAGTCTGGGCCGTGTCTATCGGTCCAGGATTTCATAAAGATTAGTAGCCCAACAAAATATAGATACATCTAAAGCTCAAAAGTATAGAGCTGTAAGTAGGTTCACGTTGCCCCAGAAATCAAATTAACAAACCAGAGTGAAAATATCCGTGTGTCTCAGTGAGACACAGCTCCTGGGGCGGGCGCCAGCGAAGTACTGTCAATTAAGCCAGCGTTCTAGGAGCTAAAGGATATTACAGCTTTTAAGATCCAAAGTGGTCTACATACCTAATCGTGCTTCAAGTCCTGAGCCCGATGGATACAGCCTGCGGTCAAATGGATCGGCGATGATCCACACAGATATTTTCACTCTGGTTTGTTAATTTGATTCCTGGGGCAACGTGAACCTAATTACAGCTCTATATTTTTGAGCTTTAGAGTTAATTATTTTTTATCTATATGAATATGGATTTCATAAACCTGTGGGGAATTGTGCATCTGCAGACAATACACTTATTTGTCTTGCAGGCGTAGCACATTGGGATTGGACTATCATATCATCTCACAATGATTGCTTATTGTGGTAGTTATGTGAAACCTACTTTCCAAGGGCATCTGAAGCCACTTCCCAAACTTAATTCAAAGTAATTTTTAACGTACAGCATCCTTTATTTGCAATATGATAGGTAGTGATGGCCTTGCAAGAAAAGGCATCCTGTTGGACAAAATAAAGAGCTTTATACAGTTCAACAAAGGTTTTTTTCACTCCCTGTGGTGCTGTGGGCCTTTTATTCTTGCAGGAATCATCAATCAGAAATAATCTCTTGCAGGAGAAATCATATAATTCTCTTGAAAAAGAATCTGGCTATATAACAAATAAATGTATTACATTCATCCGATTCACAAGCGATTTTAAACCACCCCACAAGGGCCAAATCTGATTTTTAAAATACGACTGCAATTAGTGCAGTATTTTCTCTCCAGCTAAAGTATAAATACTACAAACATGGTGAGAAATAGTCACCAAGGAAACATACTATCCACCCAGCTGAGAACAAGCAAGGAAAGAGTGACATCTCCCAAAACATCAATGTGTATTAGGGAAATTAGGTTTCTCAAAAATAAATCGAATCCATTTATCAACAATAAGAAGGCATCACCTCGATGCAAATCAGGCTTGTAGGATGCTTTGATTCTCAAAAACAGTACAGGTGGGAGCCTTTATAAAATTCTCAAATCAGAAGAGAATTTGCTTCATTCTACACATGACTATCTAGTTTGAAACAAACTTCAGACATAGACATAGATGAATCTCTCTTCTCCACCTTGAGAATTCCTAGACATGTTAAGGATGTTAGAATGACTGTTGATAGTTCTGTATCCAAACATGAAATTAGATAAGTCCCAAGGGATGTACCAGTATGGAAGTATCGGCTAAAAGGCTATTTGCTAACAGGCTGCAATAATGCACTCATTTTGAATTCACAGATTGCATGTGGGTATCGTTCAATGTCTTGAGACCAAGAATCTCAAGACACCAAATACACACTATAATTTGAGGCATTTGACAGAGTTTTGGCATTCATATCTGAATTTCATTTTAATCTACTTTGGATCTAAATTCAGATCTAGTCCTCATAAAGTTAAAATCTGTATCACAGCCCTTTGATACAAGTTGTATGTGATCCTTTATATTGATCTACTTTATTGGATTTCCCTAGAAGCAAGGCTACTCCCTTCAAACTTTCTTGATCCTTCTGGCACTATAAACCACCTCTGATTGCTATGTGGTAAACATTTACATCATGGGTATAGCAATACCTTGGAGCTCGATGAAAGAATTTCATATTGACCCTCTTAGAGCACATTCTGTCAAGGAACAGATGGGAACAATGGACAATTCTCCTACATCGCAGAAACCAAAAATTATTAGGAAAAAAGGCAGACATCTAAAAACTTCCAAATCAGATGGGTCTAAAGGGCAATGAAATGCTTGTGTTCAACAAGGGTTTGGGAAATTCTGTCTGGGGCAACCCGATTGCTATTTGGAATAAGTAATTGGTAAGCATGACAAAATGAAACAACATGTAAATGTGTTTCTGTGACAGAAGGCAGATTATACAAAGATAAATTATACAAAATTCTGTCAGCCCCAAAGTAAAATGTGTTTTCTATAGCCTTATTTCAATTTCATAGCGATCTAGGACATATTGAAAAGTATAAAAGATTAAATTGGAATTCAACTAAATCAGTCGGAGTATGGTTAAAATTTATAACAACTTTAACTAAGGACAGCATACATTACAAAACCCACAGTTAAACAGCTGACTTTTTAGATTTTTCATCTATCATATGTCTTACTGAAATTAATGCAGCTAACCGTGAAAAACATATAGGATGGATGGATAATTGTTGATGTCATTAGCATTGCATTTATATAGCACCCTGCTGCCGCTTGTGTTGCTTCGTAATGCTGTACCGTTGCTTTGAGTGGAAAGAACATGAGGGGGCAAACTCACTTGTTGCGTGCTGTGACCCGGAGAAAGTTTGATGCGCATAAAGACCACTGAAGAAATCTAGTCATTTCACAAAGGCATCTGGGAAATTTATTGCAAATGTTATGGAGCATTTATGCAGGTGGGTATGTGGAAATCTGGTAGCACTTGGATGTGGAAAGTGGAGTCCAAGTAAATGTGATGGTGTGAGGTCCCTAGATAAGCTATGAGCAGGGCACAGGCGGCAAGATACTGACGGTAGATTAAGAAGTAAAATAGATCACACTGTTATAACTACCCAAATTAGAATGAAAGGCCCAGCAAATCTTGATGTTAAAGTAACTCTCCAAAGTACATCGAGGAGAAATGAAGCAGTTGGGCACTCCAGTCATGATGCACTGCTCACGAAGCTGCAGCTAAGAAAATAAGTGGTTTCATTAATAAGTACCAGAGTTAGAGGCACAGTGTATTTGGCACTGCTTCTGGCCTGAAGAACAAATTGGTAATGCTTGTTAAGAAGAGTTCTGGAAACAGGAAATCTGGATGAGTGCCTGTATTCATAGTCAAACAAGTGAAAACTGGAAGTTTATATGCGGGAACAATCTCAGAGTTATTTTCCTTGAGCGTAATGAATTAACCGTGATATGTAACTGGAGTTTGGGTTGCATTTGATACTGCAACAGTACAAATCCTTAGCGAAATGTTTGAATTATGGTGCCCTTGGGATACAATGGTGGTAGTCTTTGATCCGGCCCATTCACTGTGTTGTTGGCTTCTATGTGTAGGAAAATGACCACGTCTTTCTAACCTTACAGAAAGCAAGGTGAATATTGCTCATACCAATCAGACAGTAGTTTTGCAGTTTCACTTCTCGGTCTTCCACCACCTTGCTCCAGGCGAATTTAGCTAGTTTGTTTTGCGCGTTAGCCTTCGGGCCCCTGCCTGTTGCCATATCTGCGCCGCAGGTCACGGGAAAGGGCACTGAAGTCAGGAGTATCCTTGGTAATCCCCGCCACCTACCCAGCGAGTATGGCAGTCTCACCGTTGGCCTGTCGGGTTTCCCTAGGGCCTCTCTTCGTTAGCCCAACAGTGTCCAAGTGACCTCTCCGGCCGAGCGCACCAACAATGTCTGGGCACTCCCCGTCGATTCGGGCACTACAAACTTCGTACCTGTAGTTTGATCTTCCTCGGGGCTTCTGGCCAGGTGAAGTTATGTTGTTTCCAGTCACAGCTCTAACTCAATCATCAATCATCAATGGGACCGAGTATCTGGATCTTTGAACAAAGGCTTTGTCTTAGCTGGTTGGTCCAAAGTAGTCTTTGAAAGAATTTTGGTTCAATCGCTGCAGGGCTCGATGGCCAATATAAATGTTCTTGAATGAAACTCTCCTGGCTACAGGAAGTCAGTGGACAGCCTGGAGAACAGGAGTTAAATGATCCATGGCCAAAAGCGGATTAACAAACTTGCTGCTGCTGTGTTCCGTGCATGTTGTAATCTGTGGATTAGCACAACAGAGTGTTGACCAGACAGGAGAGCACAAGGGTAATGATGGCTTCGAACAAGTGTGAAAATTCAAGTTAATGGCGAACAAATGACTTAGCAGTCTTGTACAATTTAAGGAGCCAATGACTAGGTGGTTGACCAAGAACCCAAAGACAATGTGGGCACCTAAAGTGACTTTAAAATATTTTACAGATGTCACTAGTTTTGGCTGGGTTCCTAGCTTTGTGGGCACCACACGGAAGACTTCATCTCTAAAAGTCTGTATCTTGGTCTAGCCGGTATTGAGTTTGCGGTCATCCAGTCATATATGGCGATGAGGCAAAATGATGACAAAACAGATTAATTCAATGAGATTGCAACCCCATACTAAAACACTGTTTGGAAGGGGTGTGATATAGGCATCCCTTTCAAGCACCAAATCGATACGAGATGTGTCAATGTTTTGAATCTGAAATCTGTTTTCAAAACAGTGAGAAATTACCAACTGCCAAGTTGGAGTGGTAAGTCAAAAGAGAAGGCACTCGATCATGAAATAAGCCTTATAGGGGTGCATAGGATGGGTGCCCTTAAGGAGTCACAGGGTGCTTGTCCAAAAGACATTCTTTCTAAACTGACATCATCCAACAGCTCCTAACCAAAACAAGGAAACCAGCTCACAACCAGGTGATCTGTAAGAAGATTGGAAAGAGCCATTAATGACAGAAATACAAAAATAAACCGGATTAATAATGGTGAAGCTATCAATGAACACCATGGGGAGTGGTGCACTTCTCTTTGCGCCACTCCTATTGAAGATTCTTGGCCTCATGTGTTGACATTAAACTGTAACATTTCTGCTCGACAAGCTGAGGCAGATCAGGCACTAACTATTACATTGCTGGCCGTGAGGAGTGGCTGGTCATCAATGTTGACCTATCGCAATGTCTGGGGAGATTCAGTTCCCCACTCTGGGGTAAGTTCTTTTTCAAGCATAATGTTCATTATTGTTGTGTCAGTTAGAGGCTGATGGAGGGAAGACCAAAAGTTTGTTATGCGGCAGGGACAGAGAGTAGATGTCTGACACCAAGAGTGGTGGTGTCTCACCAAAATATTCTCACACAAATATCATCTAACCATAACTTTGTGGTTATAATATTGTGACTAGAAAATATTGTCAAACTAAATATCAAGGTTAAGTATATTGTTTCTCTGTTGATTTATTTATATTATGGTGTTTACTGTTTTATGTTCTTTCATTATGTTATTCTAAAATTGTTGTTTAATTAAACATTTATACTTTTTGGGTTGTTAAGTTTATTAGGGGATTAGGTGGATTGTCCCACTCCAATTCAAAAGA
Organism: Triturus cristatus; assembly: GCF_964204655.1. Taxonomy (NCBI): domain Eukaryota; kingdom Metazoa; phylum Chordata; class Amphibia; order Caudata; family Salamandridae; genus Triturus; species Triturus cristatus. The sequence continues at coordinate 750,340,597 of NC_140585.1, read as the reverse complement.
ATCTGCCCCACTCCAGTCCAAAAGAATCTGCACAACTGCAATCCAAAACAATTTGCCCTACTCCAATCTGCCCCACTCAATCCAAAACAATCTGCCCCACTCCAATCAAAAACAGTCTGCCCCACACAATCCAAAACAGTCTGCCCCAAATACAATCCGTCCCACTACAATCTGCCCCATTTCACTCCACCATACCCCACTCCATCCCAATTCACCCCACTCCAATCCAATCCAGCCCAATCCAATCTACCTCACTCCAATCCAATCTACCTCACCTCACCCCAATCCAAACCACCCCACTTCCTCCCAAATCCACCCACTCCAATCCAAAACAATCTGCCCCACAACAATCTTTCCCACTCCAATCCAAAATAATCTGCCTCACTCAATCCAAAACAGTCTGCCCCAATCCAAAACAATTTGCCCCACTCCAATCTGCCCCACTCAATCTAAATCAATTTGCCCCTCTCAATCCAAAACAATTTACTCCACTCAATCCAAAACAATTTACTCCACTCAATCCAAAACAATCTGCCCCACTCCAATCCAAAACAGTCTGCCCCATTCCAGTCTGCCCCACCTCACTCACTCCATCCGAATTCACCCCACTCCAGACAACCACAATACACCCCACTCCAATCCACCTCACACCAATCCAATCTACTCCAGTCCAATCCACTTCACCCCAATCTAATCCAGTCCACCCCACTCTACCCCACAATAATCTGTCCCACTCCAATCCAAAACAATCTGCCCCACTCCAACCCAAAACAATCTTTCCCACTCCAACCCAAAACAGTCTGCCCCACTCCAACCCAAAACAATCTGCCCCAATACAAAACAATTTGCTCTACTCCAATCCAAACCAATCTGGCTCATTCCAATCTGCACCACTCCAATCCAAGACAATATTCCCCATTCTAGTCTGCCCCACTCCAATCCAAAATAATCTGCCCCACTCCAACCCCAAAACCATCTGCCCCACTACAATCCACCCCACTACAATCCACCCCCCTCCAATCCAAAACAATCTGCCCCACTCCAAACCACCTCATTCCAATCCAGTCTATCCCTTACCATTCCAATCCACCCCAATCCAGTGCACCCACCCCAATCCAATCCAAGCCAACCAAATCCAATCTACCCCACTCCAGTCCACCCCAGCTCAATCCACTCCACCTCAATCCACCCCACCCCAATCCATTTCACCCTAATCCAATCCAATTCAATCCACCTCAATCCAATCTAATCCACCCCACTCAATCGAATCCACCTCACTCCAATCTAATCCACCCCACTGCAATCCAATCGACACCACTCCAATCCACCCTAACCCATGCCAATCCAATTCACCCCACCCCAGTCCATCCCACTCCAATCCACCCCACTCCAATCTGAGTCAGCCCATTTCAATCCACTGCAGTCCAATTTAATCCATCCCACTCTAATCCAATCCAATACCCCCACCCAGGTGCAGTTCACCCCACTCAATCTAATGCATCCAGCCCACCTCACTCCAGCCCAATCAACCCCACTTCAATCCAATCCACCCCACCCCATCCAATCCAATCCAATCCAATCCAATCCACCCTCTCCGCTCCACTCTAATTCACCCCACTCCCAAACCACCCTACTCTGATCCAATCCAAACCAATCCCATCCACCCCATGCTATTCCAATCCATCCTAATCCAGTCCAACTCCTCCATTTCAATCCATCCCACTTCAAAATAATCCACACCACCCAACCCCACTCTAACCCAGTCCACCCTAATCCAAACCAGTCCACCCTATTCCACCCCACTCCACAGCACTCCATTCTACGACACTGTACTCTACGACACTCTCTGCCACTGAACTCTACTCCCCACTATTCAACTCTATAACACTCTCCCCCCGCCCCCCACTCCACTCTAGGACTCTCCACGCCCATTACTTTTAAGGTGAGACTTATTTGCTTTGACAATGCTTGTTTTAAATATGTGTTAAATTGTTGTGTAGGGTTGTTGAGTATATTGGGGTGTTGAGTGGGTAAAGTTTTTTTATTATTTCTATATTTGTTAATTTATTACATTTTGGATTAGTTTATAAATAGTTACTTATTTCATTGTTTCTTAGATTTTGTACTTATGCATTAAATTAGATTGTGTGGGGGTTGTTGGGAGATTGGGTGGAAGAGATTGTTTTTATTAATGATACAAATATATATATGTAGGTCAATTGTTCAATTTGTTGATTATTATATTTATTACTTATTTACTTGTTTATTTATGAAGCTTGGATTGTGGGATTTATTGGGGTATGAAGTACTAATTATGCTAAATATATGGTCAGTAAATATTTTTTTACATTTTATTTGATTACTATATTACATATTTATTTTGTTATTGTTAATGGTTGTGTGATATTTTGTGGGGTAGGCTGTATATTCTATATTTTTTTAATTCAGTTAATAATTAATTTGTTACATTTTTAAAGGAAAACATTTTTATGTAAATTATTTTAGGATAATGGGAATTGTGTTTAATATTTGTGTGTGTGATAACTTTCAATGCACTGAACATAAATTTAATGCCGCACTTTATTTGTCAGAAAGACTGTAAAAGTTGAAACACTTAGAAATCCTGGCAGTGCTCAAAATAAAAAAACGTTTGGCATATTATAGCTTTTGGGTATGATCAGGACATTTGCACATTTGGTTGTGGGACCCTGAGGGGCTAGTAAGCCTTTCAATTTTAGATGTTTCCAGGAATGTCAAAAATGCCTATTGGAAGCATTTAACACACAACATAGTTTGAAATAGAATTACCCTCTGGAGAATGTGCGGGGAATACGTTTATCGGCAACTACTTTACAACAAATCCAGAAAATAAAACCCTCCAATCAACATAAACACAAAAATAAAACCAGAGTGAAATATGATATAAAACTAGATCCAGATCTCGGGACTCCTGATTCAGAATCTAAACGTCAGTTAGTCTCCTGGACTACAGTAACTAACTACCTGCTAATTAAACATGTTTTCATATATTTTATCACAACATTGTATAGCATAATCCATACATTTGTACCTAAAGACCAGTCTGCCTTGGGTTTCACTGCCTAGGGCAAAAATTGCGACTTCCCAAAATGAGTTAGTAAATATATTCCATTAAAATGTTGTCCGAGTCATTTATCAATAGCTGACAACAACTGAAGTGTTAGATTTAACATACTTGGCATGGTATTCCCCCAAACTGTTTGCCTTCATCCCCTTACTTTGCTGAAGTTTTTTATGTTGGTATTAGGACTCTGTTCACTTTACTCCTGCTAAAGTGTTAGTGTTCTCTCCTACAAACATGGTAACATTAGCCTACACCAAATTGGCACATTTCATTTACTTCGAAGTCCCTAGTAATTGGTACTATCCAGGTTCTGTACATTTAATGCTCCTAGTGGGCAGCAGCACGTGCCACTCACTAATGTAGAACTGTAAAACATGCCCCAGTCCTGCCACTGCAGCCTGTAGCACAGTTTTAAACTGCCATTTCAAACTGGTAAAACAACCTTTTACCAGGCCTAAACCTTCCTTTTTTTGTGAAAGTTCTTTTTATTCAACAAGACTTCTGCAAAGGGTAAAACACACTGCAAATTATACAGGACTTCCCCATGTATGATCATCTAATACAGGTTCATTTTCTGATGTTGGAAAGTCCCCTTGCCTCCATTACGCCTTACGGGTCATGTCCATTTTACCAAAACCCAACATTGGGAGAAGCCCCCAGACAATTTAAATTAACAGAAAAAAAACAGAAATCCCCTCCCTAACCCGCCCTACCCTCCCTGGTGGTGGTGTAGCATCAAAAGAACGCATGTAAACTCTCAGGTTTGAGCTGTAAAAATGCGCAGGACCTTTCACACCGGTATCGGGCCTTTCTTAACAAATTGAGGTTGGAGGTTTGTTAGCCTAAAACTGAAAGAGGTGCATAGCTCTTGACAGAAGGGGGACATACAGCCGAGGGAAGACCCTGGGACAGGAAAGTAATCGACGGGCCCCATTTATATTCAAAGTTTTTGTATTCGTCCCTGAAGATGTCCGCCATCCGCTCCATAGCGAGGATGCTCCAGAGACGCGAGTGCCAGTGTGATATCGCAGGAGCCTGCTTCTTTTTCCAGGCTGCTATGGTGATTTTGGCCGCCCCAAGGCACGCTCACAGGATAGCTTTGTGCGCCCGCGTCTGGTGCTCAAGATCAGTGTCTCTGACTCCCAGGAGCACCCCTTCCACAGAGGTCGGAATGGGGTAACCCAGCATATCTTTAATGTGATAGAATCTCGTCCCAAAAGATTCGTATTGCAGGGCAATCCCATCAAATGTGGCGGAAATCCCAAAGGAGGCCCCATCTGCGCCAACATAACTCGGAAGTGTCTGGGAATATCTTTTTGAGCTTGGAGGGGTATAAATACCATTCAAACATGGTCTTTTAGTGGGCTTCCCTCAAGGACACTGAATGATTGTGTTTGGATATGGTCCAAATAGTACACCAGTCCTGTTCCGCAATGTCTCTCCCCACTACCTGTTCCTAAAATGATTGATAGCGTGCCTGTTAAACCTTCCGTTTTAATACTAATAAGTCACGCCTAAGGTAGACCCTAAAGGCTCAAAGGGGAGGGTGCATGGTATTTAAAATGTAGGACATGTGTGTATAGGCGTGTTTCACTATCAGGACATGTAAAACTAAAAGCAGTTTTCCATTGTTGCAAGACCTATCTCTCCCATAGGCTAACACTAATTTACGTTTTTACATTTAATAAGTGCTAGCTTTGGATTGATAGCTGACAGAGATATGCTGTTTCTCTCAACTGAATCGTAATTTAAAATCCATTTAATGGGACGTGGGATTCAAAGTTACAGTTATGAAAATCCTACTTTTAGAACGTTAAAACCATGTTCTTTTTCTGACCAAGTGTGCTTTTCTGCCAGTGTCTCATGGTTCATATGGCTATAAATAGCACTGCTGCTAGGGTTTGTGTATTGCTTCAGACAGTGGGACAACGGAGGCCTAGGTGTGAGGAGAGAGGGTCTTCCTGACAGGGTAGCTGGGAAGGAGATGCCACTGCCTTGATTAATTTCAAATGGCTCTGCTTGCAGCACACACAAAGTAACCTGATACCAGGCCTGCCCTGCCTTTTGTCACTCTAGACAGTTTGGAGCCAGGTAAGGAACTGACCAGAACCAGATTTGAGGGTAGGTCCGGATTTTCCTCCCACTCCAAGGAGGGCACAAAAATAGGACCCTCAGACCCATTCATCAGAACACTCCTGGACCTGTGGAAAATTGAGAGGAACAATTGCTCTGCTGCCAAACACTGCCATGCTACTGAAAAAACTTCCTGCTGTCTGAAGAAGGAAGATTGGACCGGTTTACCTTCAACCCAAGGCTACCCTGAGTGACTCCAAGTGTCAGTTGACTGACCTCCCTTGTAAGCTACAGGGGCAAACAAGCCTCCAGAGGCCTCCCTGCAACTTCCTAGTTGACCAGCACCAACTGGACCTTCCTGTGCCCTGCTTCTGGCCAGAGCTGGAGTGAGTCCTGATCCCCAAAAGGTGAACTCCACGTCCTGGACCCTTGTCTGGCATCAGTTAAAACTCTTCCTAAAGAAGGTGAAAATCCTTAAGTTTTGGGCTCCTTGTGACCGCGAATGGGACCGTTCGTGCCAAGACTCTGCCACCCACGACGACCGCCAACGCTAAGTTCCAGCAGGACCTGCTCTTTACGGCAACGAGTGCCGGCGACGACCAGATCAGACCTGGACTGCACACCACAAGACCTGGACTGCACACCAAGAGGCGATTGTCTGTGGCTATCGACTAAGGCGAAGCTCCAGCCCTGACCAAGTCTTGGCGCTACCCCAATGACGGTTCACGATGCTCGACTTTCTCTACACACTGAACGCCTCTGCCTAGTAGCCTCCTCTAACACAAATGACACTTTCTGCTTCTTGGTGCTATTTTCCAAAAAAGCCTTCCATATCAATATCTCTGATTCTACTATTTGGTTTACTTTTGTTTTGGTGTCATTTTATTTAATAAAATGTACTTTATTTTTCTAAATTGGTTTGAGATTTTTCTTGTGTTGTGTTTTCACTTTATTACTGTTTGTGTAATGTAAAAAACCATTACACAATACCTCTGAGTTAAGCCTGGCTGCTTTGATGCCAAGCTACCAGAGGATTAAGGGCATGCTAATTTAATTACTTTTGTGGTTCACCCTGACAAGGAGCAAACACAAACAGCATGCACGAGCGTTTATTTACCTTTTTACACAAAAACATTGTTCGATTCTTTTTTCTGCCACAGCCCAATAGCTTCAAAATTCTTACAAATTCAACAACAAAAGCGTATTTGCAAAAACTTGTTCCTAATTGACTAAGCCAAAGGAGTTTTAAATATGAATGTGGAATCCCAAAATGACTTCCAATAGTTAATAATGCGTTTTATTGTTTACGGCTATAGATTGATTGTTATATAAAAATGTTGCACTAGGGCGTGTATTTACAAAAGATCCGAGGCTGGAGAAACTGTCGATTTTATCAGTGAAATGGGGAAGATAACTTGAGTACTTAACAATGCCTGCATAACATGTCGATTTTATTAATAGGCATAGTTTATTGTCCGGGGAATACACAATGCGTGCATTACATGTCGATTTTATTAATAGATATAGTTTATTGCACTTTACAGAAATATACAATATACATTTTTTAAGCTATTTGTAAAACCAAAACAACATTAACAATACTTGAACTTCATGTCTAACTTCCCTGTCTAATCAGCTTAATTGTTTCATTTTACTTAGGTGGAAGTTATTTCTTCAGTGAAGCATCAGAATAACATTGACTGAAGGGACTTGCGAACACTTGCCATCTCTTGCTGCTGCTGTTTGAAAAAAATGAAAACTTGTGAACAAATGTAACCTATTTTTATACAAACGCTAAATATATTTTATAAAACTTTGCTTATGTGGATAAATTAAAGGGTTTTGCCTAAATATTTAAAGTTCATGTTTACTGTTACAATTTACCAATAATAAAATATATTTTCTTTGAACTTGATGCTTACTGTGTCCATCATAATTTTCTTTTGAAGCATTGCCATTTCCTTCCTCAGCTCGTTCTGTGCTCCTGTTAGCAGGCTTTCGTGACTCTTTTCCAGATCATCCATGCTCTAATTGGAGAAACCAAATGACGTGATTTTAATTACCAGCAGCTACCCTTTAATGAACTTCTTTAAATGCAGCAGAATAGACATAACATACTTAAACACACCTACTTGTTAAACGTTTCTAAATGTTATTACATGATCTTCATTTATTTATTTTTTATTCTCTCGCTGGTTGGTATTAGATAAACTACACTTTGTTTACAAGTTTGCCCACTGTGAATTGGTTGCCTTGTGTATTAAATTACAAATATAGCCATGTTTAAAAATATAAGCTTGGATTTCATAACAGTAGGATAATTACAGTGGTTGAATGTATCATACAGATTTGCCATCTTAGAGTAATTCTCCAATAAAAATCGTAATAAAAGCCTAGTCGTGAAAAATAAACTGCTACTTTAGATTCATTGGCAACCTCTGTTGATATGTACAAAGCCTGTCTCCAATTCATAAATTAAGCTTAGTATTACTATTCACAGTCTATCAATGGATCAATATATCAGTCTTTGGCTTACCATTTTTCTTAGTCACAAAAATGTTGGTAGTGATTTGCATTAATTAGTAGGTAAGTTTTTTGGTGGCTTTCCACGATAATGTTTTCCTTAAACAATCTGGATGCAAAGATTGAGCAAGCTAATAGCACATTCTGAAGAAATCCCAAGCAATCCATCTAAGACTAAGGTGTCCACTCTTCTGTGTTAGTTAATTAGATGGTGGCTAGCTTTATTTTGTTATTTATTTTATCTCTCGTTCCAGTTACCTTAGACTGAAGTGCATTGTGTAATCTCTTGTAGATTCTCCTTTGTACAGACTCTAAAGCAGCAGCGGCCAACACAGGTAAACGCAGAGGGGCGGGGGGAAGTTGACAGACAACAGAATAGGTATAATTAATTTAAAAAATAATACCTATTCCGTCGTCTGACGGCTTCCCCCCGCCACGCCCTGCCTCACCATCCCACAGAGCCTACTTGTGCCGGTTGCCACTGCTCTGCAGAAAACTAGACATGTATTGGGAAGATTAGAGAGAAGCATTTGAGACCTGTTTACAAGCCATAGAAGGTGATGTGTTTGTTTTAAAAAGGAAATTGGCTATGTTGGAAAATAGTTTAGGTACAGAAGGGAGGAAATGCTAAAAAAATTGTAACTCTTCTAATTAGAACAGAAGACGATGACATGCAAGTAGAGGAGGATAATGCCTTTGATAAGGCATAAAACACATTGTAGGAGAAGTATAAAAAATAATATTATTGTAGAAAGGCACACGTTGTTTTGAAGGGCTCAATTGCAAGGGGAAAGCATTGAACAGAATGCTAGTTGCTTATGTTTATTGGCTGCCACCTGTAGATTTAAAGATCTGCAAGATGAAATAGTTAGGAATCAACTTATAAATACATTTGGATAATGACCCAATATTGGACCAGAATTTGCAATCGAAAATTGAGAGCGCTACCTTTCTAAAAGTTTTAAGAACTATCAGGAGTAAAAGAAGAAGTAGATATGTTTGAGGGTGATGTGAGTGTTGTTAGTAGAAAGAAGGAAAATAATTTCCTAATGTTCAAAATAAGCCAGAAATGAAAATTAAATCACTGTGTATCAGATATGGCAGTACCAAACACATTTTCAAACATAAACAGCTGCAGCAGTTCCTATACAATACCAAGTATATCATGACTTGGAGGTCCCTTTAACGTACCAAGAACACCAAAAGTGGTTTGGTGATCAACTACCACATACACATTAGAATGTCAGACTGGGTCTCCTACGTAATGATGGGGCCATATGAGTTGTATTGGCCTGGTATAAACCTTTTCCTGAACCAGGAAATCTAAAACCTAAGGTGTATTAAATCAGACAGTAGCCCTGAAATGGGGACTCGGGCAATATGTACTGTATACAATGGAAGAGAGAGCAGTTCCGGCACGCTCTGTATCACAGTCACATGTCACCAATCAATCCACAGACTATAAACTCTATTCTGGGCAAAGTGCCTGTAAAGAGTGCAGAAATTGCCTTAAGATTTAGTCGCAAGACCAACCAGTTAGACGCAGGTTATACTCTTACACCTCACGAAAAGCATAGAATTCAGATTATGTGTCTACCTGTTGGGATGGTGCCACCTGTAAAAGAGTGCAACACCAGTGAAAGTAAATTTCTGGGCATCTATATTACTATGCATGTAACTCCCTCATTAGGAGTGTTACCAGATGTATCAAAACCAGTCCAAAATTAACATGGAGCTGCACCACGTCTAGATATAGGAATTATGGGGGGGCGGCATGGCCTGCATGACTGGGTAGACGCTGTTGCCGGAGCTCTGGCAGCCGACACTAAATCCGACTACTAATCCTGTTCTTCCTACGCCATCCAACCACGGTAATTGATATACCGAATGCAGTAACCCCTGTCATTATGAGGAGATTCTAAGGTGCAGGTAAATTGAGCCCACGCGCTATTTGCAGAGCGATCGCGAGCAGCGGGCCAGCCCAAGATGGCGGAGACCTGGCCCCCAGCAAACTGACTCACCTATGTGGCCAGAAACACGAGAATAGATGGGGCTGACAACTGCCTGAAGAGAGCGACTGGCCCGAGGGACGCAAGCCTGGATGGGTAGCAGTGTGAGATCTTCTTGCCGGAAGCCTGCGGTTGACCAAAGGTGAGGCTCAGGTCCTATCTCAGGGCACACGAAGAAGGGGAGCAGACTTCCTGCCAGGTGCTTGCCGGGCAGAGCTCTACACATTTGGTGACCACAGAGATTCTCAGAGATCCCACTCCCACTCCGGCAGTGTGAGGCTTGTGAACCGGCTCAAGCAGGAGCACAAACAGCAGACGGCCGCCCAGTACTCCCCCCTCCACCCCTTCCCTCAGTGGAATTAGAGGTGAGGAATGGGGAGGCCCTATGCCGGGAGCTCCTCTCCAGATAGACCGGCAGGCCAAACACCACAGACAGCCGGAGAAAAGGCTGGGTTTTGGGTGAGTGAGGGAAGCGCCTCGGAAAGCTCCAGGCCTGCGTGGATTAGAGAGGCGGCCCAACGCAGACATGAGCACCACTCAAGGGAAAGTAAACTGAGGTCTGAAAGAGGAAAAAGGGACCCCAAAAACCAGGACGAAACAAGTCGAGGGCCCTCCTACACCCAGTGAATATGTCCATGCACAGAGAGAGCGAGCACCTAGATCCTGGCCCCAACACCCTGGTGGGGAGACGGCGTACTCTCTAAACCCCCTCCGTGGTGGTTGGAGCCAGGCGGTTAACCAAATGCCTGATGCCTCCTAACTAGGCCCACTGAAGATGCGATGCCCCGCCCAACGAACTTGAGGTGGCAGTGCTGAGTCCCTTCAGCAGAGACCAGGAGGAACACAGGTGGCAGAACGGAAGACGGGGGGTGACGAAACAGCTACGCAGGCGGTGACCAGTAGAACATTAACAGATTGAACCCGGTGGAAACTGCCCGTTCTGGTGGAGCCGCAGGGGGCTGCTACGGTTGCACGCTACAATACCAGGTAACTGAGTAATTTCCCCCCAGTCCGGACAGTCAGAAGACTAAGGATCCTTAGACAGTCCCATAGGCCTGATCACAGAATGGCCAGAGACAATGATCCCAAGACGTCCAAACAAGGCAAAATGGACAAATGCACCTAAGTACTGCCCCCGCCAGCGGAGACAGAGGGAGAAATAGGTGAACCACCAGACAACGCAACCCTCTTTCAGGCAATATATTCCTCAAGAGATGTGCTGGAGGAAAGGATGGCAGAGCTACGCTCCGATGTGACTCTCCTGCATCAGGACATGTGCAATGTGGCTGAGAGAGTGACATAGGCATTGAGTCGCATATCGGTTGTAGTAGACACAACGCGCATCCAAAGTAACAAAGTCTCGGGATTAGCAGCAACACTAAAAGAAGTCTACTGGAGAGTAGACAATGCGGAAAATAGGGTGTGCCGAAATAATCTCCGCTTCATAGGTTTCCCGGAGGGTACAGAGGGACTGGACTCTGGAGCATTCCTGACTGCCTGGCTCAGGGACTCTCTCTGCCGTCGTCTAAGTTTTCAACCTGCTTCATTATCGAAAGAGCAAAAGACACACAATTGATGGACAGAATGCAGAACAAATCAGAACATTCAGCCCCAGTCAAGAGATCTGGGTTAAATTCATCATTCTTTTGCTCACCATGCCACCCCAGTTTAGACCTGGCCATATGCAAATCAGTCTTGACCCTGTGCCTCATGGGAGCAGTCCAGCCTGAACTGCCTAGCCAGGTCTTCCCTGAACCGGAAATAAGCATCCTAGGACCAGGTCCTAGGATGCTTGTTTTTTTTTTATATTACATTAAAGCAAGAACAAGGGCGCATCAGATGCAGACATTACAACAGGTTGCCGACACATTACAATCATACTGGCAATACAATGACAGTGGATTAAGAAGAGTAATTGTAGGTTCAAAGTGCAATAGGGTTACACACCAAGCTGTTACTTAGAGTATATATACACACAGAATGGGATCAATCCGAGAGGTCCTAAATACATACATCGCTGGCAGCAGAACAGCTACAATATACTCCCCAAAATGCCCTCGTTCATCCAAGGGCAACGCACACCCTCCAGCTTGGGACAAAGTAGAAGCAGAGGCAAGACCCAAAACGTCTAGCTATACAACACCCATGTCCCCGTTCTCTGTATTATTATTGGCCCTACAATGTCCAGAAATGTTTGGGTCTATTGCGGGGGGGGGGGGAGGAGAGCGCTGAAATGTTCCGTTTGGGTAGAGCAGTATGTCATGTCAGTCGCCCAGTGGGATAGCACAGGTAGAGGGCCCCTTAACCAGCAAATAGCCACCCTTCTCTTTGCCATGAGTAATCCCATGTGAACCAACCTGCACAGCCCCTTATGCAAGGGCTTCGAGAAGCCTAGGAGCACCAGAGCCGGGTCCGGTTGAAGCACATGCCCAGTTATAGCGGACAACTCCGAGAACACCCTTCTCCAGAACTCAGCCACCCCAGGACATAGGCACACTAGATGTGCAAAATCAGCTACTTGTTCACTACATTGAGCACAACGCGAGCTCTCGCGAAGCCCATATCTACATAGTCTTTCGGGAGTATAATAGACCCTATTTAGAAACTTAAAGTGAATTAGACGGTGTCTACCATTAAGAGAAACTCGTTTTATATTTGGCAGCAGTATAGCCACATATCATCATCTGTTTCCGCAGACAGGTCTAATTGCCTGGCTAAGCGGGCTTTAGTGTAGTGGTTAACTCTATATGACATAGCTTGTTTGTAGATCTTAGAGACCATTCTCGTTGCAGCTTGCATCTTTATGATTAGGGTGAGAGCAGTCAACTCCGGTGGTTCAGTCAGGTCAGAGCCTAGCAGTTGCAATAACGTGTGTCTTGTCCTGTGATTTTAGTTAAAAGCGAGGGCGCTTCTCCCCCTTCAGTGACAGAATCCCAGTCTTTCATTATTCCATCAACAAATAAGTCACCTATCATATGGACCCCAATGGAATTAAGCGCGCGAACGATGCTACCATCCTTACATGGCAACAACCAGTGGCACCACTCAAGAGGCGCCAAAGGTGAGTACAGCAGGGCCCCAGCCTGCAACTTCAGAAGGTGGTGTCAAGCGTGGTTAGTTGCGCTGACGGAGTCTAGAATGCCAGGCCTGCGATCTGTGGGCGCGAAGAGCAACATGGGAAGCGGGGCGGCAACCTCCCGTGCTATGCGACGGTGAGGGATATCAGAAGCGCTGTGTATCCACAGCTGAGCATGGGCGCATTGCGCGGCTCTATAGTAAAGGTCAAAGTCCGGCGCTCCTAGTCCACCCATGTAGTACGGTAGGGTGAGAGTTTGCCATTTGACTCTCGGCTGCTTGCCCGCCCAAGCTAACTTGACCATCATTGTCGTGAGTGTTTTGAAGAATGTGCCAGGGAGGACCATCAGAATGTTCGTAAATAGGAACAGGAATCGAGGGAGAATTATCATTTTCATTTTCATTTTCATTATGGAAATCCTGCCCAGGAGTGTCAATGGTAATCGAATCCAACGATCTATATCATCTTCCAACTTGCTCACCAGTACACCATAATTTTCACGAAAGATCACCTCCGAGTCAGAGTGCACTTGTATTCCAAGATATCGCACTGAGTCCGTCGTCCATTGGAGTGGATAGTCAAGGTCAAATTGGGACGTGGACGGCGAGAGGGGGAACATGAGAGACTTAGATCAATTAACCTGGACACCCGAGACTCCCCCGAATAGCACCACTTCACGTAACACAGAGGAGAGATAGCGTTCAGGCTCACGCACATATAAGAGCGTGTCATCAGCAAAGGCCGAAACTATGAGATTATATCCTGGAATGCGTATGCCCTTATGTCCATGGTACTCCTGCAACGCGCAAGCTAAGGGTTCTGCTACAAGTGCGTAGAGAAACGGCGAGAGCGGACAGCCCTGTCGCGTGTCCTGCGAAATAGATATCGGTCCCTTAACCAAGTCTCCAATTTTAATACGTGTCGATGGCGAGCTTTAAAGCACTCCTAGCAACTGCAGAAAGACCGGACCTACGCCCATACGTGTCAGCACCTGTCTCATGAAGGGCCACTCCACTGAGTCACATACCTTCTCCATATCGAGAAATGCCGCAACTGCACGCGACTCCGGGATAGTGTTTTGCAACGCCCCAAAAAATATTACGGCCTGGGACAAACCCCGCCTGCTCCGGCGCGACTAAGATAGATACCAGGGGCACCAGTCGGTTGGCTAAAATCTTTGCGAAGAGCTTGGTGTCGACATTAAGTAGGGAGAGGGGATGATAGGATGAAAATTCCTCAGGGGGTCTCCCCGGTTTTAGAATGGCCACGATTACCGCCTCTCTCATTGAGGGCGGCATTGAGCCAGATACGCACATATCTTCGAATAGTGCAGTCAGGTGTGGCAGCAAGAGGTCCTGAAACGCCTTGTAGAATGCCACCGTTAGGCCATCTATTCCTGGCACGCAACCAGCTCTCATGGTAGATAATGCAAGTTGTATCTCCTCCCTCTCTATTGGTCTCATCAAGAACTCACGATGTGTGTCAGTCAACCATGGCAGTTTGATATGAGACAAGTAGTCCAATATTTCAGCTTCGGAGCCAGAGCCACGTGAGGAGTACAATGCCGAATAAAATTGCCGAAACTTCTCCGCGATGGCCTGATCCTCCAATAGCGCCACCCCCTCCGCAGAGTTCAGAACAGCGACCCCAGAGTAATCATAACAGCTGCGCAATAACTGTCTTTCACCCTCACCGTAAATACGTGCTGTGGCATATTTGCCAAGGAGCTTAATTTCAGCATCTGCCGTTTCCTGATACTCTCCTAGCTGCGTCTTGAATTCTGTCAACACCACATCGTTGCACCTAATTGCAATCGAGTCTCTAGTGCCGACAGCGCAACCTCCAAGTCAGTTAACCTTTTGCGCAATGCCTTGAGAGTTCCTGAGTGTTTAGACATCGTGACCCCACGAATGTAAACTTTAAACGCCTCCCACACTACCTGGAAGCTCTTTACAGAGCCAACATTTTTGTCAAAATATGTCTCAATAGCATCAGCTAGCTCTGCCCTGAATACCTTATCTAGAAGTAAGTAGGGATGAAACTGCCATGTGTAAGGAGGTATCCTCCTAGAGGGTGTATCAATGACGACCAGTATCGGGGAGTGGTCCGAAAGCATGCGCGCAAGCACCTCACAGTTTCGCATCTGGTTGTATAGCTGTCTGGAGGCTAGCCAGTAGTCAATACATGTATGTAAGTCATGAATTGTCGAATAGTGGGAGAATCCCCCTTTATCAGGAAAACGCTGTCTCCATACATCCCGTAAATCTGCACGTACCATAGACGCGGCAAGAGTACGAGCCGAGGCAGTCACTCGTCTAGTCGGCCCCCCTGAGCGGTCACAATCTGGGTTCATTACTAAATTGAAATCCCCACCCCACAGCTGCTGCCCGTCACCAAGATCCTGTACTCGACCAAACAAATTCGTATAAAAGCCGGGGTTATCAAAGTTAGGCCCATATACACTAATTACTACAAGAATCCAACCCCCTACCCCGACAGCTAGACACCACAAATCGGCCATCAACATCAGTATGCAGGAGCTTCAGCGTGAAGGGCGACCTGGGACGCACCCAAGTAAGAACTCCCCTGGAGAGAGTGGTGAAGCCAGCAGCGTGTATATTTCCTTGACAACCTCTGCTACAGAGTAACGGGCTGGAAAGAGGTAGATGGGTTTCCTGCCAAAGTGCAAGGTCAATCCCATGTCTGTTCAGGTATGCCAAAACTTTCCGTAGTTTCTTGTGGTCGTTAAGACCACGAACATTCAATGTGAGCGCTCGCAAAGCCCCCTGTGTATCTTCTCTCCGAGGAATGCGGTCAGCTGTGATAGGCCCGCCACTTCAATACCTCCAGTGTCAGCCATAAGTTACCGGCTTGTGCAATGTTCCTGTGTAATGTGTGTAGTGTCTATTTGCAGTGTTGCGCATCTTCAGACGCCTACCAACCCTACCCCCCACCCACACAAGGCCAACCCCAACCCCGCCTAGTCGATTAACGGACCAACATACCCCTTGTGTAACATCATAGGAAAGCAACCAATGTAACAGTGGCAATAGTTCACAAGTAGAACCCAACCAGCCCAATACAATATCCCCATGGTGCAAAACACACGTGGGCAGAGGTGGCACGCTTCCCAAACATAAACTGAAAGGAACCACGAACAGTTTCCGCTCCCCATACCGCCCATAAATTGTAAAATCCTGAGGCTGAAAGTAAACTATAAAAAACCCCCCTCCACTCAAGAACATAGAGGTTTCGTTCTGGCCCAAGAGAAGCATAATCAGACGAACTAACTCTCCCGCATCATATCACAGTACCTGTCATCCTGAACAGGGACAGTACTATATATAGAAAGCAGCACTTCCAGAAAACCATCACATAATCCCCCATCCCCAGCAACAATCAGCTTATCTGCCGGCATCGTAGACACCCCATCAGTCCTGTTCATCCAGATCTCCTCTCGCCACTTTGTCCAGTAGAGGCCGACTCGGGCTGCGCCGATAGTATCTCTCCCAGTCTTTCATGGCCCTCTGCAGGGCCTTCGGATCTGTAAAAATGTGTGACCGTCCCTGGCGATTGATCCGGAGTCTGGCGGGGTAGAGCATGGCATAATCAATTTTGTGTTCTCTTAGTTGCTTCTTCAGAGGGGCAAATTGTCGACAAGCTTCTTGGACCTTAGAAGTAAAGTCTGGGTAGAACGATATAGTGGAGCCCTCAAATTGAAGTGGTTGTTTGTCTCTGGCCGCTCGAAGAGCTGAGTCCCTGTCGCGGTAGTTGAGGAGCTTCGCGATGATGGGTCTGGGGGTGCCCCAGGCAATGGGCGCGGACCCAGCGAACGGTGAGCCCGCTCAACAACGAACATGGACAAAAAGGTGTCCTGCCCAAGAAGTGAAACTAATAATTTTACTATGAACTTTTCCATGTTTCCAGTGGGGGTGGACTCCGGAAGGCCCGTGATCCTAAGGTTGCTCCGTCTCAAAAGCGAAAGCGCTGCAACACGCTCCGAGACCAATGCGACAGATCTGCTCCTCACCAGCTGTGACCTACTAGAAGAGGAGGGGAGACACCATCCACGTACCAAGATGATCTTATGAAGGGTGGGTAATGGAGGCAAGTGGGGCAGCAGCTGCGGGCCGCAGTTCTCCAACGGGGCAGTCCCGACCCGGACTCGTCCCCAGCACGTCTCAGGAGGAAGATGTCAGGCAACCCACCTCACATCAGCAGCAGGGGGGGCACCCTGCAGACGAGGACCACCAGCAGGCGGCAGCAAGGGTAAGGCAAGGTGCCAACAGGTAAAGTGTCAGACTCGTACCTCCCTCAGATTGGGCACCAAATAACACCAAGCCAGCAACCCGGCTTCGGGAGCATCTCGGGTAGATGACACAGACGCAGGCCCAACTCCTCCAGGGTTCGCAGTGACTCGCAGGCTCAGGCAGTAAAGGCAGCGCAAAGGCAGGCACAGGCAAGCAGGCACTCCTAATGTGTTGCACTTGAAATACCTCACCAGGGAGCAGCAAAGGTATCCATCCGGGGGCAGGGCTTCAGGGTTGAGGGATCGAGACTCATCAGGCAGGGAGAGGGGGCGTCTCAACGCCTGCCGTTGGGTGCCGCAAGGAGCATCAACAGCGCGAGCATGAAAGCAGCGTCAGCGTCCACCCCAGCCCGGGGATTCAGGCCTAAGCACCGGCACCGCCGCAGGCCAGGTCGCGCTCCGCCGTCCGAAGTCGCACAGGAGCGAGAGCGATCGACTCCCCGCCAGCTCCGGTCTCCGAATCCGGCACAGCGGGGCTCGCTAAATGCCTCAGGAAGTCAATGGTTGAAGGATAATGTTGTGGTAAATGGGAGCTACGTGCTCAAGCGGCCATCGTGGTCGCGAGCAAGCTCTGCCCCCCGTCCTAGGATGCTTGTTTCCAGTCCGGGGAGGACCTGGCCTGGCAGTTCGGGCTGGACTGTTCCCATGTGGCACAGGGTCAAGACTGATTTGCATATGGCTGGGTTCAAACTGGAATGGCATGGTGAGCAAAAAAACGATGGATTTAGGCCTAGATCTCTGTACTGGGGTGAATGTATGACATTGTTCAGCATTCTGTCCATCAATTGTTGTTTTTGCATTTGTCACCCAGAGTGGGACGGGTATGCCCAGAAGTGGGTCCTGCGCTCTCCATGCCACTGGAGTCAAGCTATCCTGGCAGAAGAGGGGTGAAACCCCGAAACCGGTCCTAGGATGCTTTTTTCCAGTCCAGGGAGGACCTGGCCTGGCAGCTCGGGCTGGACTGTTCCCATGGGGCACAGGGTCAAGACTGATTTGCATATGGCTGGGCTCAAACTGGAATGGCATGGTGAGCAAAACAAAGATGGATTTAGGCCCAGATCTCTGTACTGGTGTGAATGTATGACATTGTTCTGCATTCTGTCCATCAATTGTTGTTTTTGCATTTGTCACCCCGAGTGGGACGGGTATGCCCAGACGTGGGTTCCTCGCTCTCCATGTCACTGGAGGCAAGCTATCCTGGCTGAAGAGGGGTGAAACCCCGAAACCGGTCCTAGGATGCTTGTTTCCAGTCCATGGAGAACCTGGCTCGGCAGTTCAGGCTGGACAGTTCCCATGGGGAACAGGGTCAATACTGATTTACAAATGGCTGGGTTCAAACTGGAACGGCATGGTAAGTAAAAAAACAATGGGGCAGATTTACAAGCCCCTTGCGCCACTTTTACGTCATTTTTCCCCATGTTAAAAATGACGCAAAAGTGGCGCAAGTGGCTTGTAAATCTGCCCCAATGGGTTTAGGCCCAGATCTCTGTACTGGTGTGAATGTATGACATTGTTCAGCATTCTGTCCCTCAATTGTTGTTTTTGCATTTGTCACCCCGAGTGGGACGGGTATGCCCAGACGTGGGTCCCGCGCTCTCCATGCCACTGGAGTCAAGCTATCCCGGCTGAAGAGGGGTGAAACCCCGAAACCGGTCCTAGGATGCTTGTTTCCAGTCCAGGGAGGACCTGGCTTGGCAGTTTGGGCTGGACTGTTCCCATGGGGCACAGGGTCAAGACTGATTTGCATATGGCTTGGTTCAAACTGGAATGGCATGGTAAGCAAAAAAACGATGGATTTAGGCCCAGATCTCTGTACTGGGGTGAATGTATGACATTGTTCTGCATTCTGTCCATCAATTGTTTTTTTTTTCATTATCGAAAGAGCCCACAGGATACCCAGTGTGTGTCCACCGCCGGGGGCGCCTCTGCGACCCTTGATCACAAGATTCCGTAACTTCCAAGACTGTGACTTAATTCCCCGGGAGTGGAGAAAAGTGGGAGAAATCAAGCATCTAAACAGTAGAATAATGGCCTTTCCAGACTACTCCCGAGAAGTTCAAAAAACTCCGACGCACATTCGACTCAGTCAAAGTGAAACTGAGAAACATCAAATATCTGCTACTCTTTCCGGCGAAGCTGAAGGTTCTTTTTCAGGGCAAGTCGTAATTTTTTCAGACACCGGAAGAAGCATGGACATGGATAGAAGAGTGTCCCCCACCAAGACGGATCCAAGGGACAGGGAGTCCCCCACCCGAAGACCCTTGCAGAAGAGTGGTGTCCAACCAGAGAAAGGACCAAAAGACGCCTGGCACCTGGGACCCAGGAGACACAGGCAGGAACTCCATTCCGTATGGTAACCAAAGTCAAATACAGGGCCGAAATCTCGAATTCAGATGAGGAATCTACAAACGTGAAGACTCAAAGGAAACAACATAGTGAGCGAGATCGTAGCGCCTCTGGTCAGTCAGACAGAGGTAGCCTAGCAGATGAAGACAGCGACCACCCACTCATCCGTGATATTGCTGCTCTGGACTCTGAGCCCGCACAGACCATTGACCAAGAAACTCAGCAACAGCATCTCCTCCCAGAAGGCGAGGAAGAATGAAATCCGGGGCTGCTGGGATGGGGTGGGGGGGGCAAGTGATCTGAAGGAGCCATCAGGAAAACAATGGTGAACGTTTGTAATACCAGACTCGGAGACTGGTCTGGACTCCATATCCTTTTTTTTGCTGTTTCCACCAAACTGAACATGGGGAAAGGGGGAGGGATACAGACCTCTCAGTATTAATCTACACCAGTTTTGTCATGTTGACCATTGGGGTATTAGGCATGGGGAGTGGGAGAGAGTGGGGTGGGGGGATGCAGTTAAGAAATGTGGGATATATAAAAATGTTTCAAATGTTTTTAAGATTTCAGCTAGACAACAAGCCTCTAAAAGTACACAAGTCTAGCAATACACGCACATGTCGTAAAACGTGCCTAAGTAATAGGCGGGAAAGATACAAGTCTATGAATGGGTGAAAATTATTATTCTGTACTGACATGGAATGTCAACGGAATGGGTAACAAAGTGAAAAGTGGAATAATTATTAAATACCTTAAAAGGCTTAAGCCCAACATTGTCCTCCTCCAGGAGACACACCTCCTTGGGATATGATGGTTAGCTGAATTTGTGGGTTCCCTAGGACTCACTGATCTTTGGCGCAGGCACAACCCTACAGCAAGTTGCTGCTCGTACTTTTCTGGGGCCCACAGAGTCTTTTCCAGGCTAGGCCACCTCTTTGCACCAGTGGGAGAGATAGGTAGAATAGAGAGAGCAGAATACTTAGACAGAGGCATATCTGAACATTCACCCCTTGTTGACGATGGGGGGTGGTGCCCTAAAACGTAGGCAGGAGTGGAGACTAACCACCTGGGACCTACGCGATCCCCCAATAGTCAAGGAGATCCGGAAGGCCACAGAACTATATTTTCACAAGAATGGGGGCTCTGTACCCTTGGCGGTCACCTTGTGGGAGGCATATAAAGCAGTACTGGGCGCAAAATATAATAGCCCACAAACGGAAGGAGGAGACCCGACAAGTAGAGACCTTAGAACGCCGACCCCTAGATCTAGAAAGGCATGCAAATCCCAGCTCAGATACACAACTGCTTCGTCAAATTGCTGTGACGTGGCGGGAATATCGGGCACTAGTGGAGCGCGAAGTGCGAGACCAACTCATGGCCACACAACACCGGCTTTACTAAACAGGCCAGGGCCTGTAGGCTATTAGCCTGGTTGGGCAAAAGAAAAAGGAAGGCACTATGGGTTGCGGCAATAAATGAAGCAGGAGAGAGACACACAACAGCACAAGAGGTAGCTGACAGAGCTTTGGGAGACACAAAATAGATAAATAACTATCTCAACGCCATAGATGTCCCCACTCTTGCTCACGAAGACTGCGTAACACTAGACAACCACTTGACACTACAAGAAGTGACTGAAGCAATCTCCAGACAAAAATCTGGGAAAGCACCAGGCCCAAATGGGTTGCCGCCCGAATTTTTTAAACAACTTTTTAAACAACACACCAACTTGCTGGCCCCACACCTTGTGAATATGTTCCAAGCGGCACAAGAGGAGAAAATGCTTCTTACCGACCTACGTCGAGCAACCGTAATAGTAATACACAAATCCGATAAGCCCCCCCAGATTGCAGGTCGTACCACCCAATATCCCTACTAAACGTGGAAACCAAAATACTGGCGTCTATCCTAGCAGCTCACCTAATACTGGTGATCACATCATTGATACATAACGACCGATCCGGCTTCATGCCTAAACGCTCCACACGCCTTAATCTCTGCCGCCTGGCCAACTGAATGGGCACAGTTAAAAACAGAGGGTCCACCCATGCTCGCCTCTCCTTGGATGCTGAAAAGGCTTTTGAAGCCATGCACTGGCTTTAGATGCGACAATTCCTATTGAAGTTTGGATTTGGCCCTACCTTTATGGCATGGGTGGTTTTGTTATACACTAACCCTAGGGCCAGAGCACACGTTAATGGGGCATGGTCAGCAGAGTTCCCGGTGAAGAGAGGCACTAGTCAGGGCTGCCGCTTTCCCCACTACTATTTGCACTGGTGCTGGAACCACTTGCATGCAAGGTTAGAGCTCACCCTGACTTAAGGGGCTTTAGAGACAATGATGGCATTCTAAATGATGAGCGGATTTCACTATACACGGATGACATATTACACATCAGTGACCCAGACAAGACGCTTCGATTGATAGCTCAGTTATTTAGAGAGTATGGAGATCATTCAGGATACAACATCTGCTGGCATAAGTCTAGTATTTATGTGGTGGGAGGCTCCCTAGATAAATAAACTATATCTGAACAAATTAAGGTGGCGAGAGAGGGTTCCCAATATCTGGGGCTTTACATCTCCACTGACGACACAATATGTATTAACCACAAAATCAGACGGCTCCTCATGGAATTCTGCGACGATGTGGCAAGATGGAGACGGCTTCCATTGACAATACTTGGAAGGGCCGCGTTATACAAAATGATAACGCTCCCCAAACTGTTATATATTGCAGGACACGTATTGCAGAATACCAGAGGCAATATTCACCTCCATCAATGGGGAACTGCGTACACTCCTATGGGATGGCCATAAGCCACGAATAGCTTTGCAGACACTACAACTCAATCAATATAACGGGGGAATAGCCCTACCAGACATACAAGCCTACTATAGAGCGGCCCACCTGCTTGTAATAAACAAATGGGGACATTTACCAAGGGAACAACCCACCTATGCCGTCGAACAGCTCCAAAGTAGAAAACACACACACCTGCACTACATATAGGAAGGTAAAGGCCACACACAGAGTGATGGAGACATGGAAAGGAGCAGAAAGTCAGATGAAGTGGGACAAGAAGCCGACGAGAGAGTCACCACTGTGGAAGGGCGCAAGATTACCTGAAATAAACAAGCTCCAAGGTTTCCGACAGTGGGATATGATTGGGATCTCTAACTTTGGAGACATAATTAGGACAGGTCGCCTAATCTGGTTTGAATCTCTCCAATTTGACTACCAAATGCTTGACTTCCAAAGATACAAATATTTACAGCTACAGCATGCCTGGAAGGCGGAGGCAATAGACCCCACTTCTATCCCTGAATTCGCCTCACTCGAGGGTATGTTATTACAGGAAGCAATCCTAGACAAGCCAGTCGCATGGACCTACAAAAAACTAATCAGTAATATTCCAGACAAATTGATGACTCTTAGATCCAAATGGGAAGCCACAACTGGTCAGTTACCTGACATAGACTGGGAAGCTGCCCTGATGCACCCCAGAGAGGTCGCAATTAAACTACGCCTGCTGTTGGTGCAATATCAAATCTTGCACAGAATATACTTTGATAGAGAATGCCTCCACGCAATGGGTAGAGCAGAAACGTCTAACTGCCTACGGTGCAAAACCGTAAGTGGCACATTCATACACACGCTGTGGAACTGCCACCAAATCGAGAAATACTGGTGACAAATATTAGATGCCAAATGCCGAGATTGATCTACCCAGATACTAACTCTTGCTATGTAACTTGGGGTTGGTGGTGGCCAAGAGGGACATTGCAAAACACTTGGGGGCACCAGATGCTCCAACACTTGCGGAATGGAGGACAGGAATGGACCTATATATGGCTGCAAAGAAAGTGACATACAAAGCCAGAGGTTGCCCCAAAATGTTCACTAAGGTTTGGACACTATGGTTAAGGTATTATGGCCTCGAGGTGGATAACGAGGAGATGGACAGAAGCGGTGTATTGTTGTGACCCTGTTCCGAGATGTATCACTGTCTATATATGTTTCCCTGATACGACTTGTTAATACTGTAACCTATGTCACGAAGAGAACTTCATTATGTGTAATGTATATGCTATTAAATGCTGGCAATTGCTATGTCAATAAAAACAGTTATAAAAAAAAGATATAGGAATTACATTCATAGGAAATTGAGAAACACTTTCCTCAACCATTCTTGGTAACATTCGCAGGGAAGCAGCCGCTTGACCATATGCCATATGCTGCGGTTCCTGTTCAAGAGCATGAATTGGAGCTTCTGAAAATAATTTCTGAAACATATGCATCTGTGGGTTGTAACTTCTTGGAATCATGAGTTGTCAAACCGCATCTTAAAACAAAAGGTGAAACTGAGGGATTCAGTTAGGGAAAAAAACATGCGGGTGACTAAAAAGAAGCGGATAGAAAAACCGAAGAAAAGGACTGGATCTCTGTGAACTCAGGAGTCCAGCTGGGGTGTTTACAATTTGCGGGACCATGACAAAATTAAAAAGCTGCATCAGTATCAATATTCTAATCACCATTCTTCCTGTACTTTTCAGGACTCGGACATTAAAAGGGAGGAAAGGAGTGGATGGACCGAGTACCACAGAAATGACAAGTATCTCAAGCGGGAAGGTGAATCAGGTCTTTAAGCTGAAGTTAGTGTAAAGAAGGAAGAGAAAGGTGGAGACTCACTTTAAAAAGAAGAAAGCGGCCAGACTAATTTAAAAAACATGTCCTGCAAACTATGGATCCTTTTGCAGAATGGGACTTGGACGATAGCACTTCTGGACAGCGCAGCAGAAGTGATAATGGGCCAGACTCTCCAACAGTTTCTGGTGGTAAATCTGACTGATTAACTTTTACACGTTCAGGCTACAGATGGACAACGTAAAGCCTCCAGAAAGGATTTATAATGTAGAAAAACAGATTTAGCAGGATATTCCACATACAATGCAAGCTCTATTCTATAATAGTATTAATGTAACATTTGCCAACAAGTAAAAATTTCTACTGTTCAAGACCTGCGCAGACTCCCCTTACTATTACCAATCGCTCATTTGAGGTAATTTTCTTTGATCATATTGGGCCAATCAATCCAGTAAACTGATTAAGTATATATTAGTTACTGCTGATTCATGATCCAGAT
This sequence comes from Triturus cristatus, assembly GCF_964204655.1. NCBI lineage: Eukaryota > Metazoa > Chordata > Amphibia > Caudata > Salamandridae > Triturus > Triturus cristatus. The sequence continues at coordinate 750,316,012 of NC_140585.1, read as the reverse complement.
TCCTGTAGGTTGGGCCACAAAGAAATGCTGATGCTTGAGGGGCCATAAAAGAGTTGCAGTGCTGTGTAGCAACGGGCGTAGTTCACACCTTTCATTGAGTCAGTGCTTCTTTGTTCACTGCAGAGGTGTTCAGGGATGCTTTGTCTACTCCGAGACTATGTGTGCATTGCTCGCCCAAGTTGTGTGCAGAAAGCAATGACTTATTAGAGCATGCCAATGATACACTTAAGCTAGTTCTGACCGCTAGGTTATTAACTACATGAGTGAACTGGCTTCATAATCTGTGTGGAGTTCAGAGAGCATTAAATAATTGGCCTAGAGGAGTATTTGGTGGTCGCACTCCATCTGAGATGCTTGTCAGAGTATCTATGTATGTGCCCAAGCTTGATAGCCCGGGAAAGGTGGCAAAAGGGAAAATGTTTGACCTGGACAATAGTTTAAATGTCTTACAGAGTGTCCAAGAGGTCTGAGAGAAGCTACCCAATTTAAAGCATTCTGACTCCACTACTGGTGAAGATAAGGTTCCTAAAGCTGCTGACAGAGGGATACCCAGAGTGTTTGGGCTGGTTCAAGAAGAAATTCCCAATAAAGAAGCATTTGAGCCATCTTACAGAACACCCGTTCCAGTTCATGGGGTAGAAGGCACCCCTGCCTGGGCCAAAGAAAAAGAAGAAGGTGTCCTTCAATCATATTAAAAAGCATTATGTGGACGATTCAATTCACAGACCCACCCCCCCCCCCCCCCTATTAACGCCAAAGTGACATCACAGTAGAAACTTAAGCCTTTCTAAGGTTCAACTAAGGAACAACACCTAATGGAGAACAATCACAATGAAATCTAAGTCCTGGTCACCATTGACACCAATGTGACCTCAGAGAAGAAACCAGCTTACAAGTGCCAGCTTACACATAGGAACCTGATGTTAAAATTTCAAAACCAACAGTTTCAAGTACTACTATGGCTAACTATGAACCACTGAGTTAACATCAATTGAAATGTTTCCTCTGCAAGAAATAACACTTAATGAAAATAATTCTGACTTTGAGTTGAATGAAGTGTATATGCCCTCCACAGTTGTTCAATGTCCCCACTGGCTCTCTGTTTGCTACTGGTTCTATGGCAGGTATCTCATACCATTATGGTCCTTTTTCTGGGCTGTAACTGGAGTGAATTTAATCTTAATATAGAACATCATGCTGATTACGGTGTTACTGCTAATAAATGGACAATACATTTGTTTTAAAACTGTAGCGTTTCCTCTGGTTCAAGACCTGCAACTGCATTCTTCTTCTGACAGAGCACATCAGGGTCATCATGCTTGGAACAGCACCGCAAATCATTTGCTGGACGTTGTGGTTTGGGAAAAGATTCCTTATGGCTGAGCTGATATGAGCTGACTGGCCTGACAAAATTATACTCATAATCCTGCTCCTGACCCCACCATGCAGCAACACTACTGCAGGGGTGACTTCCCCCAAATCTTTGGGAGCCAGCTGGCATCTTTAGAAAAGAGTATGAGGATGACAACTGCTCCCTTGCAAGAAGTGGCCTGGTGAGGCTAACTCTGTGTCAATCAAGATGGCAGCCCGTGGCAGAGGTGAAAGACATGAAGAAGCCAGGGAGGAGATCTGCTGTGGGTGAGTGCTTCGAGAGTGGAAGGCCACCCAGTTGACGGACACTAAGCGGTGACAGGGCCCGGTGACGGTCCCCTAAAGGGCAGCGCTAGGTGAGTGTAGAACCTCAGAGAGAGGAGTGGCATGGGAAACAAACAGAGAGGCAGTCTTTGGGTCGGATGTGCTGCGTGTGAGCTGCGGGGAGGAGACCAGATGGTTTAAATAGCCCAAATATAAGCGCAATCGCAGAGGAGGGGGAAAGACAGGAAGTCAGAATGGGAGAGATATGGAAGAGCTTAGGTTTGTGGCGTAGTATGAGCGGGGGAAGGGGTAGTACAACAAGACATTAACTACAAGAACCAGAGCCCAATCAGGATATTTATGGTAAGTGAACCTCCTCCCAAAATCAGAAACTACATAGGGGTCCAGCAAGAAAAGCAGTACTGATCGTGGAGACATTGAGTACATGTAAATGTTCACAGGGGCATTGGAACTTCTCCAACATTTGGACAACTACCTGTTCAAAGAGGGAAGCTTCCAGAGAGAAAACTGCCTTACTAAACCCTGACAGGAAATGTGAAAGGGGCTCTGAAGTCTTGTCACTGCGTGTAGGGTCCCTGTAATTGGACGGGCCAAACTGCAGGTGCTTCTGGGTGCAGCAGGTGAGACAGCTGAATTAACGCCTGCCCACAGTGAGAGCCATATGGGAAACTGGCAGTTGCGATACTCTCTCACAACTGTGGGTTAACATACAGTGATAAAACCTAAAGACCAATGGACAATGCCCAAACAATGAAAACATAATAGAAGCCACACAGCTTTGCAGTGCAACAGAAATGACTCAAGCAGAGGTCCCCAAGAGGGAGATCATAATGACAGAATCAGAGAGAGAAGCGAGGCACTGGACATCGGCACATAACATGGACCAACAAATGAACTTGCAAGAAACTGATGACAAGAGAGATACTAACCAGATCAAATGAACACGATGGTACCACTGGCGATCAATTAGACATATTATTGGCAATATGATATAATGCAAAGAGGGAAACAAATGGGCCAACGGATGAGGGTGAAATTGGCAGACTAAGTAAGGCCCAGTTCAGCCAGCCACCCCACATACATGTAAAGCATGATAGACCAGGCTTGGCCGAGACATATAACTGTGAGTGGGTCCCTGCACACACAGGCTCACAAAGGGACTTAGACTAGGAATGAAGTCATAGAGTTTATTAGTTACACAGGAGAGGGGTAGAGAAAGTAAAACAGGGGAGTTGCAGTCAAGAGCCCAATTTGTGTTACTGATTTACATCAGTACAAGCAACTAGAGAGAGGTAAGAACCACCTGGTACAATATCAAGAAACACCATACTTGACAATCGCACAGGTAGATCAGTGTAAAGGTCTCAAGATCTTAACCTAGAATGTAAATGGCTTAGGAAATAAAGAGGAATGTGGTTACTCAATACTTTAAGAGAATGGCCCCAGATATTATATTATTGCAGGAAATGCAGCTAATGGGAACTGACTGTAGACTCCTGGAACAGGGCTACTATAAGACACTTGCACACGCAGGTTTCACAAAAGTTTCCATAGGAGCTTCAATACTTTTTTAAAAAAAACTCTGCCTTTCCAAATTATTAGGAAACTGGTGGACTCCTCTGGATGCTATTTAGGAATATAGGGACAGTGGGGGAGAGAAAGTGTTGCAATAATCAACGTATATACCCCTCCCAAACTCCAACAGAAAGTGTTGGGTGAGATTGGCACTATACTTATGGAAGCTGACTCCTCGCTCCATATCTTCCCACAACACATGCCATGCAGTTGTTTCAGTTTGTGAGGGCTCTGGGGTTGACAGATATGGAGGCTGAAACACCATGAGATTCGACATTATTAATTCTATTCAGGAGCACATACGTATTCTACAGGTTGGATTATTGCTTCATCCCCAAAAAGGAAATCACCCCTGTTAAAAGTATGGACTTCCAGCATGAGGTAGATCAGATCATTTCTTACTAATGATGACTTTAGCTGGAGAAGGAAGGAGTAAGAGGTTAAACTGGAAACTGAATGCGTGGGGGCCCTGCCATCTAGCAAAAATAAAGGAAATCAGAATTGAGTCACAGTAATACTTTCGAGAAAATGAGGGTACAGTGGATTTCCCTACCCTATAAGATCCTGAGCAATAATATGCCTGATGGTCTGAAAAAACTGAGACAAATATAGGAAAGCGATATTGGAGATATGGAAGACATTGATTGGGAGCAACTATTGATGCACCCAAAGGAGGTAGTATTGAAATCACAGCTTCGTTTGATACAACTGAAAATCCTCCACAGGTTAGGCTATAATAGGATCAGGTTACGCAAAATGGAAAGGACGCAGTTAATCATATGCTTGAAATGTGAAAGGGAGGAGGGCACATTCTTACACATGTTCTAGTCATGCCCTAAAATGCCACAATATTGAAGTGTTAGTGTGAGGGAGCTACGGATGATGTTGGAATGTGATTTAACTGCGGCGTCTCAGTTTGTCATGATGGGAATACCCTGTGATATAGACTTACCAAGGAAAAAGCTTATATTCGTAGTGCTTGCATTTGTGGTGGCAAAAAGGAATTTGGGAAAACATTGTGGGGCCCCGGCACTACAGACTAAACAGGAGCGACAAGAGGCTACGGACATGTACATGGGGAGGGAAAAGTGACATGCGTCTAGGAGATGCACAAGGAACGTTTATAAAATGTGGAGTTGGTGGAGGGATTTTTACAGGCTAGGGTTCAATGACCAACAGCAAGGGCAGATAAATCTGCCTGAGGTGACACCTTCAAACACTAAAGGGATTAAGAAAGATAAGCTAGGGGTGCAACTAGGCCATGGACGTGCTGTCAATATTGTTTAATGAAATGTACTGTGTAATTTGTGATTTTTCACTTCACAAAAGAGGACTTGATGTACCTTGTAAAGTTGAGAAAGTACTGGTGTGTAAACTTATACATGTATAAACCAAAATTGAATAAATAAAGTTCATAAAAATGCTCTGGCAACTGTTATATATGTATAAACCAAAATTGAATAACTAAAGTTAATACAATGTTCTTGAGGACAGTAATATCTGGTTCCTCTTAAGATCAATGGAACGTGACCACTGTTAGGAGAATGTTAAAAGATTTATAAGCAAATACTACCGTAGACAATAAAGAACCTTATTTAAATGCTGACAATGATAAAGAAATATATTGTTTTCACCACTTTGGACACCACGACATACAAAGAACCAGCATTCTACAATAACTATATAATTATAAACAGTGGTAGCCTTGTGGGGTTACGCCTACAAACAGTCAACCAGGTTTTCAACATTACCTTATTTCAACAGTATTGACAGGTTAGACCCATCAGGTTTCAATGATACACAAAAAGCAGAAAGATCTCAAAAGAATCTTATTACTAATGACAAACTGACATACTCCCATTGATTTTCGGAAAATCTTGCTGTTGAGGCTATTGGTATTGGGAAGAAAGTATTGAAGAGAAAAGTATTTGGGGATCTACATTTTGGCAAATTAAAGGTAAATAAGCTTTATTTAGAGCATGCAGAATTGCCAAAGTAATTATTTTTTATAAACAAAACTGTCCAGCAGACCACTTGTCTATGACTTAGAACTCCAGGAGATTTCAAAATACTCTCCAATACAAAGGTCAACTCGACACAGTTTCCAAATTGGCAAGCGAAAGACAAAATTACAGACTCCGAATTAAATTACATGATCCAGAATTATACTTTTAATTTGACCAGGTTACAGCCTGAAGGCATAGCTCTATAGTCAATTGATATTGATGTATGCATGCACGGATTTCTTTCCAAGACTCCTGGTCCTTTAGGTAATCATAATAAATGTACACCTGTAACTGTTACCACGTACAGTGTGGGAAAGCTGTGCCAACTATGGTTAACACATTCCATCCTTGCAACTGTGAAGGATCACCTGTCCACTATTAGCAAAAATATGGATTCAAATGATTTCCTCCTTGGTTTGCACCCGGCTAAACTTAAACTTTTCATATTTGCAGCAACGAATGCAATTTATAATAACATGCAAAGATATTCAGAAAAGGTTGATAAGAGAATTTAACAAGTTGACAGAGAAATTATTCAAACATTTAAAGTTATTGATAATGGCATGAAAACACTCTACAAACTAGTGTATTCTACAATACCATGCCACCAGCATGAAGACTTAAATCTTTTACAACATGGACAGACGCAGTTGCAAGCAATTACACAGCTAAATTGGGTGTTACAAACATTAAAATTTAACATGCTTCTCGGCAGTTCACGATTCCTATTCCCGCCTGGATTATATATTTGTACCCCTAGTGATGGCTGGCAGGGTGGCGGAGGTTGATATCCTCCCGTGGGGTCTATCAGATCACTCGCTGGTAGCCCTCACCATGCAGGTGGGCCCAGCGCGGCAGCCTTTCCGATGGCGTCTTTCGGTCTGGAACTTACAGAAGGAAGAATATAGGGTACATATAGAGAGTGTTATCGATAGCTACTTGACACTTAACGTGGGATCGGTGGAGGGGGCTGAACCCCTGTGGGAAGCAATGAAGCCCACCATAAGGGGTGTCGACTTCTCCTTCTGCGCAGCAGCTCGCAGAGCGCTCAATGAGTCCCTTCTAAAATCTGAGGCCAATATTATCGAACTGGAAAGTCGCAGTAGGGGTGACAGGGGTGGTCAGGTCCGTCAACAATTGTTGCTAGCACAACAGGTTATGCAGACCTTTTGTTAGATGAGGCCGCCTGGCTTGGCTGGTGACCCATAGTAGGGTTTACCAGTGGGGAGACAAGTACATTAAGTTGCTCCACAGGCTGTGTAAGGGGGTACTATACCCCCAGGCCCTCCCTGGTATCGCCGGTCCAGATGGGGAGTCCCTCACAGATCCCTCTGACATTGCTGTATGTTTTGCCACATACTATGCAGAGATATATGCCCCAAGAGAGTGTTTACATGAGGATGTGATAGGCCGCTTTCTTGACGATCTGCCGCCTAAGGCTTTATCTAGTGAAGCATGCGCGGAGCTGGACCTCCCACTCACGAAAGAGGAGCTGGGTGCCGCCCTGGGGAACCTGAACCCTGGAAAGGTCCCAGGTCTGAATGGTTTTCCATGTGAAGATTTTAAAAAGTACTTTTCACAGCTAGGGCCCTATTTTCTTAGAGTGGTAGAGGAGGCCAGGGAGTGGGGTTGTCTTTCTCGCGACTGGAGACACGCGGAGGTGGTGGTGTTCCACAAGCCTGGCTGACCCCCTGACCAGCACGCTTCATATCACCCTATCTCTCTACTGAATGTGGAGGCAAAAATCGTGGCCAAGGCTTTGGCCAATCGCCTTCGGTCCCATATAACTACCTTAGTACATCCCGATCAGGCTGGTTTTATGCCCCAGAGAGCGACACGGCACAATATTCGCTGAGCGCATGTTGCTATTGCGGCCATTCAAGGGTTGGGTGAACAAGCAGCGTTGTTACTGGCAGACATGGACAGGGCATTTGATTCCCTCAGTTGGGTATATTTATTCGCGCTCCTACGCCGGCTGAACATTGTACCACGATTCTTGTCCTACCTGACATTGCTTTACACTGACCTCACCGCGTCAGTGCGCATAGCTGGTTCCACTTCTGCAATATTCTCCATTGGGCGGGGCACCAGGCATGGCTGCCCTTTGTCACCATACCTGTTTGCATTGGCTATGGAACCCCTGGCTGCTTGGGTGAGAATTGAGGCACAGGTGACGGGTTTTGAGTGGGCGCACAGACTGTCTGGTTAGAGTCGCTTGCTGAGTTTAGCCCGATTGAGGCTAAGGTGTTTATGGGAGATCTCCAAGACCATAAGATTTCTAAAATCTACCAATCCCTCGTTACCCATAGCTGCTCCATACTACAGAAGCTCAGAGACGCCTGGGAGGGCGATGTTGGCCCGCTGGAGGGGGAGGACTGGACGGAGGCACTGGCCGCTGCAATAGCAGTACTCTTGCACCTTATCCAGTACTTTCATAGGGTATATTTCACTAGGGTTAGATTGTGGAGGGAGGGATTGGTGGCCTTCCCTATATGTGTCTGATGCATATGGTCTGGCACAGCTCTGCCCTGACACAATCTTGGAGGGGAGTTATGACCTGCCTCTCGGAGGTATTGGGCTGGGATTTTCCCCGCTCGCCAAAGTTGGTACTCTTACATATTATGGAAGGGGTGGGGGGGCAACATATACAAACGTCATCTTATGCTACTGGGGTTTACTCTGGCCAAAAGAGATATCGCAAAGTAATGGAGGGCACCGGCAGCGCCCTCAGAGACCGCATAGAAGAATGGTCTGGACTTTTGCATGGGTTTGGAGTCCCCATTTTTACAGCAAGGGGGTGCCCACACAAACATTTTAAAATTTGGAAGCGATGGGCAGACTATCGAGGCTTGCAGCTGGAACCCGTCTCTATGGCAGGGCCCCTCGACCCAGCTTAATTTCCTCTTAGCCAGTGCAAGACGTAGTTTCATGTGTAATAGGGTGCTGCAGTTATTGATGTAGGTGCATTTTCTAACAATGTGCTGCTCTGGAGTAGACTTTAGTGCGACATGGGGGTTTGTTGTGTTATAGTTTCTTTGATGATTTATTTCATCTATATTGCTTTCCATTTTTCATTTATTATGTTGTTGTAAAAGTTAAAGTCATGATGATGTAATTTTATTATGCATACGTTTCTGGGTCACAGAGCTCTGCTTCATATGTGCTATTTGACAAATAAAATCTGTTTAAAAAAAAAAAAAATTGACATGCTGTTGCAGCTCATTAACAAGAGTTCCATATTTCAAACATACACATTGATGTCTACACATAGAATCATGGCCCAGAAAGAAGCCACCTATATCTTATTAAGTTTAGAAGAAATGAAAGATTCCCCATTTTCCGTAGCGGAAGACCCATATATCATGTGGCTCCTAAACAGAGTAATCTCATTGTCCCTTGTCACTTTTCACTATCATGAGTGCCAGAAGTATTTGTCCTTGGGTTGGTATGGAAAAATGCACAACACTTTCCTGCGTCAGGTATAGCAGCTACTCTTTGATTTCAACTATTACAGCCAAGATAATCACACATTCATTTAATAAAAAAATAAAAAAACTTTTTAATTACATATTTTAATCATCAAGGTCAGACAGTTACATAATTTAATCAGCAATATTCAAGTAGGTCCGTTAATATTTGTCTACACAGTTTACACAAAGTAATTATACATCTCAAAGTAACATGCTCTTTTGTAACAGCACATCAATTTGATAGCCACATTTCTATCATGTCCAACTGATTCAGCCTACTTCTATAGTCACACCAAAACAATACGATTCCCCCAACTTAACAACTCAGGAGAGCCAATTTCTAACCTTCCACTGATGTCAATGCTATTGCCTTAAGTGCATTTCAGTCTCACACTTTGTAAGTTCTTCGGCTTCTATTACTACATATAGAGCGCCAGGTGAGTATATTATAATGATATAGGAGAAAACAGCACCTATTATACAGACATTTGCTATGCTGGTTTCCAAGGAACATATCTCTTTGTCCAGTCTTCTGTCAACCCTGACTGGCAGACTAGGAAGATAACTTCTAATCAGGCAGCTACCATTAATACTTGGTGTCCCTTGTCGCCTACTTGGTTCAGCAGGTTTAAGATGACTTACCATCATCTTTCTTAGCTTCTTTGTGGTCTTGCGCTAGCCTCCCAATTATCTGAAATGGCTCTCTTGTGCAATCTTCTACATTCTTCAGAACGAAGAGCTTTACTTTCCTGTTCAGCCCATAACACTACGTCTTTCCTCCAGGGGGGATTTACATGTCATTGTTTTGCCATTAAAAGGAATACATCAATGAATGTTGTACCTGTGCATTTGGTTGTGGGTCTAGGGAACCTACCCAGTAAGTAGCTCTCTACACTCTGCAGGTTTTCCTGTCCCATTACGTGTGTTACATCTACTAGTATTGCCATCCAGTAATCCTGGGGTATTCCCACATCCTATGCTGAAAATTTGCTGTTTCACTTTGACATCTAAGGCGCATAGTGCTTGTACTAGGGTATATTTGACCAGTTCTATGTGGTGTAAGATAGGCCCTGTGCAGTGTAATGATCTGTATATATTAAATAGTGCACTGATGACTCTTTATGTGGGTACGCTAAGGCCCTCTGCTATTCCTTATCATTAAAGCTCCACCCCACTGTGGTTTCCCATTTAACCCTGAGGGGTTGCAAGGATATATCTGTGTATTCCTGAATGGATTTAAAATGCCATGTAATCAACCTGCGGCTGCAACCCTTTGTGTATAATGTTTGTAGAAAGAATAGGCATTTCAGGAGTTCTAAGAGGTTCGAGTTCCAGTGTTGTTTGATGGGGTGCCGGTATTCTACCATTTATTTATTTTTAGTCTCTTTTATTGATTTTAAAGAAATAAAAAATACATACATTCGACAGCATGGTATGGCACATTTACACTTTTCCATACAAAGTCAGCGTGACACGTCAAGAAGTACATAATGGTCTGCAATAGTCATACGTCTGGTATGCAAATACAGTGTGAATAATCATTTGTATGGTAAGTACTATCGCAGTCATCTATGCAACTGCCACACTGTTGAAACAATGGTCTGAACTTGAGAACTGCGGAAACGAGTGCCTGGGTCTTTTCCAAGACGGGAACAGCGGGATTTGTTTGAGGTAAGAGTGGCCCATTTGGAGGAGCTGGGTCTTTTGCGCAAGCCTAGCACTTCTTCATAGCGAGGGCGTCCTCCTCCGCCGTGTCCCATCTACGGACCACTCCATACCAGGCCTCTACTGAGGGGACTGGCGGGGATCAGCAAGGTAATGTAAGGGTACGTTTGCCAAGGAGAAGTGAGTTAAATTAGTAGGCCACAGAGATGATTTGATATTAGTTTATTCGTTGTAGCACCACCAACAGGAAAGATCCTGCTCCTCCAGACTCCTGTCTCCAACTGCCGAGCCAAGGAGGCATCGCCATGGAGACTGGAATACCGGAGCGAGCAGAAGTTACATCACAACAGTTCTATACATGCAAGAATTACATTACAATCATAACACATCCCCTATACATAACAAGGCAAGAAAATTAAAGTAATAGAGAAGGAAAGAACGTACGAAAATAAAAACATTCTAAAAATTATTCAGATGAAAATCATTAAACCTTGCTGGAACACAATGTGATCTACGCGGAAACCTTTTAGGATGGACATGACTAGAATCAGACAGATCAGGAATCGATAAGGTGGTATCAAAACGACAAAGAGAAGAAGGTCTAGGCCCATTGAATTTTACAAGCCTCGACATATTCCACTTGCAACCATTATGCATCGTAACAACATTCTTTTGAATAAAAGTGATCATGAAAGGAGCCATAAATTCCGAGACGCCCTTTTTGTGAAACATGTTTTTTTTACTAACACCCACTCACCAATGCTCCACAGTCTGAACTTAGTGTCATTCTTGGAATCATAGCGTTCTTTGTACTTTCTTTGATAAGATTGAATTCTGGAATCCACCTCCTTCTCAACTAAGGGTATAATTCTTTGGGAAGGAAGCCATCCAGGATTCAATTTAGAACGGTCATGCCTACCACGTAAAAGCAGGAAAGGAGAGCTACGTATGACATGATTGACTGTGGTACGATGAGCCCACCAAGTGTCACAAAGGACATCTTTGAGAGGAGACTTGGTGTCTAAAGCCGTTTGTACACAATTTTTGACCACACGGTTCATACGTTCAGCAAGACCATTGGCCTGTGGAGAATAAAGGACAGTTTTAAGGTGCAAAATTCCAAGGTCATCCAGAAAATGTTTCATGTCAAGGGAAATAAATTGTACCCCATTATCTGTGATAAGACATTTAGGAATACCTTCAGAGGCAGATTCATCCTTTAAGAAATCAAGGATTACTTTATTGTTGACCATGCTCATGCACTTGGTAGAGACCCATTTAGAAGTGTAATCTACCAAAAGGATGACAAATCTCTCTGAAGGCGCAAGTAAATCAAAAGGACCCATCAAATCTAAGCCCAATTTCGTCCATGGTTGATTGGGAACCTCAACCGGTGATAGGGGAGCAGAGTTAACAACTTTAGATTTATCATTAGAAGAGCACTGATAACAATCTCTAACCACAATTTCCACTTGATGATCCATGTTAGGCCACCAATATCTTTTACGTAGCCTTGTCTTAGTGAGACTCCTGCCTAGGTGTCCCTCAGGTGCAAGATTAATTAATTTGGGTCTCAGATTTAGTGGAAGAATTCTTCTTTCCCCTCGCATAAGACCATCTTGTAGAAGGGTCAATTCATCCTTGATGGACCATGCACTTGTACAGGTGATTTGGACAGACAATCAGCAGTCCTATTGGAAGATCCAGGAAGATATTGTACCTGGAAGTTAAATTCTTCCAATCCTTCACTCCATCGTTGGAGCCTAGGAGTTAATCTGTCACTTTCCATACATGAGAAAACCTGTACTAGAGGGCGATGGTCAGATCTCACAGTGAAAGGAATTCCCCAGAGATAGAATTTAAAGTGTTTAATTGCCCACACAATTGCAAGTGCCTCTCTTTCAATGCATGAATATTGTTGCTCAGCTTTCCTTAATGCGCGTGAAGCAAATGCAACCACTTTTTCCACACCACCATCAACTTGGGAGAGAACAGCACCAAGACCAGAAAGACTAGCATCAGTGGTAAGTAATGTTTTTTTTTTGTATCAAAATGGCCTAAGCTGGGTAATTGACTGATAGCTCGCTTGACAAATTCAAAAGCCACATTGCACATTTCATTCCACTCAAAGTGGGTACCTTTCTTTAGTGAATTTCTGATTGGTTCAACCACACATGCAAATCCTTTTGATAAATTTAGCATAAAATTCAGCTAACCCGAGGAAAGATCTAACTTGTTCCTTTTCAGTGGGAGTTGGTGCATCAATGATACTTTTAGCTAATTCAAGCTTAGGTTGAATGCCTTCACCAGAAATTACATGACCAAGATAGGTAACCGAGGATACAGCAATTTTACATTTCTGTCTGTTGACAGTGAGACCCTTGCTAGCTAACCTCTCCAAAACCATCCTCAAAATAGCATCATGTTCATTGTCATCTTTGCCATGGACAAGAATATCATCTTGAAAGAAGATGATATTCGGCATATCACCAATGACCATCTTCATGATGCGTTGAAAGCATGCTGCGGCTGACGCCAACCCGAAAGGCATCCTGACAAAGCGGAATGCCCCTAACGGCGTTACAAAAGACGTCAAGTGTTTTGAATGTTTATGAGGAGGCACCTGGTGGTATGCTGAGGACAAATCGAGCACAGATTTTTTTTGGCTCCATTGAGCATAGTAATTGACTCAGTAATATTGGGAAGAGGTTGGCGGTCCACCCAAATCCACTTATTTAAATCTCTAAGGTCCACACACATGCAAAATCTCTACCACCATCTTTGGGGGCCAAAACTACTGGGGCCAACCATTCCGATGATTCTATCTCCTCAATTACATTTAAACCAATCAATCTATCAAGTTCTTCTTTAAGAGGAGTTAACATCATGTTCGGTACTTTCCGAACTCTATGCACACACGGTACCGCATTATGTTCAACAATAATGTGGTGTTCAAAGTCCTTTAGTAGTCCTAGTTTATCCGTGAAGACCTGGGGAAACTCTTCAAAGAACCTATTGGAGTTGGAATTGTGATCAACCAGCATGACTTGATCAGCTGGCTTGAGAGCATTGGGATTTAGGATTATACCTAAATCTCTCTGATGTCTCCACCCTAGAAGATTATCACCTCTATGTGCTACATAAATCTTACCAATGGTTTCTCGTCCCTTGAAATATATCCTCATGACAGTGTAACCAGACACATCGATACGAGAACCCCCATAACTGACTGGATTAATATCCGGAGCAAGTAGTTGAATATTGGGAAAAGTTTTGTTCCACATTTCGTTCCCTATCATTGTGAAAGGAGAACCTGAGTCTGCCAGTACCACAAAAATGTTACCCCCAATTTCAATATTCCATTCAGGCATAGATATGGGATCAGCATCCAAAACCCCATCACCCCTTACATTGGAAACAATCATTTTAGGGTTGGACGATATAGTTTCAACATTCTCAAGACTGTGAACCTTGCCAGAGGACCTACAAACTCTGGCATAGTGACCCTTTATACCGCACTTCAGACAAGTGGCAGATTTAGCAAAGCAATTAGGAAGGTTTGAAGAGTGGTTCAGACTTCCACATCGATAGCATTTGACTTTGTTTCGATCAATGTGGGGTTTCACTTTAGGACTCTGAGTGACTTTACAAATATTGTCCCCACCAGTAGCTTGCTGGACATCCGTGGAAACTTCATGAATACTGCTGGGGGTAGGAGCACAGTCAATGGAAGACTTGTGTTCCTTCATTTCCTTTACCCATCCTGATGTGTTTTCCATACCATACCTTCCACGATAGAAATAGCTTCCCTTAAAGATGGGTTTTTAGATAGAAGTTTCTCTTGGACTCTTTGACTATATGTGCACCTGACTAGTTGGTCACGAATTAATGATTCTGTCAATTCGCCAAATTCACAAGTCCGAGCTAAAGTTTTTAAGGAGGCTACATAGTTTCCAACCTTTTCATTTGGTTCCTGAACCCTCATAAAACATTTATGGCGTTCAAGAACAACATTTATACGTGGGCCAATGTAATTCTCCAGCATCTTCATTGACATCTCAAAGACATCAGATGGTTCACCAGACCCATCACCAATCAGTAATTCATCAATACTGTCATATATATTTCGACCCTCAACGCTCAAATTATGTAAAAGTATTGCTTGATTTCTAACAGGTGAGAATCTTTCTCCACCAATTGCCACAAGATAGGAGTCAAAAAGATTTTTACAACGCTTCCATGGAAGTAATGGCTCACCTTTTTCACATAGGAATGCAGGAGGCTGGCTCATTGAAGTTGAAGACATCCTTTAAGAATAAAGTAGAAATGACAAAATGCTTAAATATGTTACAAACTGAGAGATTAGAATAGTAATATAGTAAATAAAAATGATAAATATGTTATTCTATGATAAATAGTGACAAACACGCCTTAAAGTGTTCTGTTTCTCCGTTGCAGCGAGTGAAATTCGTTGCCAAGGTGACCAAATAAACAAAATGGCTGCACGTCGACGTGGGCTGAACGTGATGATGCAGCACGTTTATCCGATGATTGTTTCGTGAGCTTCGTGAGCAGGCAGCGCGGTGCACATGAGATACAGGGCGCGCAAGCACAATTCTGCGCGAGAAAACGCCAGTTGTGGTGAGTCTCTAATCAAATCCAAACCAGCGTGGCACACAGCTGACAGAAATGATAATGTAGAATTAGTACTGTACGGAGTATGTTACCTTCGTAGGGTGTCGTCCGATATTACACGTAAGCCAAGTTAGTCGTCACTGTCACACCGGATGAAACGAATGCTTCGCGGACAAATATTTAGGTCATTCCAGTGAGAGTAATAATGTAAAAAAAATTACGAAAGCACTTACAAATGATGAAGTGAGGATTGTAATATTAATATGAATCCGTTAGTCCATAAAAAGCGTGTCAGGTCGGTTTATTTGACTCGAAGCTTGACTCGAAACTTGATTCGAAGCTTATTCTTCTTGGGTTCGAGTTGGTGGTGCTCAGGCTTTCTACACGTTTCCCGTCGTCGCCAGTGTAAAATTAGTAGGCCACGGAGATGATTTGATATTAGTTTATTCGTAGTAGCACCACCAACAGGAAAGATCCTGCTCCTCCAGACTCCTGTCTCCAACTGCCGAGCCAAGGAGGCATCGCCATGGAGACTGGAATACCCGAGCGAGCAGAAGTTACATCACAACAGTTCTATACATGCAAGAATTACATTACAATCATAACAAAGTGCCAAACAGGCAAAGTGCAAGCGTATTTTGTAGGGTTTGCAGCTTTTGAACATGCCAAGTAGGCATGCCTCCCATGTATGGATATCAGGGAGCTCCGTGACTTGATGTAGGATTTCGTGTACCTTCTCGAAATATTGGTGTAGGGTTGGGTAGGACCAAAGCATATGTTGTAAATCTGCACCAGGAGCCCAAAATCTAGGACAGCTATCGTCTGCTTGGGGAAAAATATCGGTTTATTTGGGCTGGGGTGAGGTATGCGGGATGTAACATGAAGAATTACGCGTGACACGGGAACTGTTAGGCTATTTATTTTCCACTCCTTATTGTGCATCACACATCCAAACTCCTCCTTCACTTATGTCGGAGCGTGTCTAGGGAAAGCATGGTCAACTCATGTATGGCTTTATACAAACAAGTACTTAAATGACGACCAGAACACATTAAAATCGTCTAAATACAGGGTGTGTTGCGGGTTTTGTCACCATAACATTCCACAAGGTATTGTAAGCATGGGTGAGTCCGCGGTGTAAGAGAAATTGCCCTGGGCGTAAACCACACTCAGTTACTATCTGGTCAAATGAGAGAAATTGACCATTGAGGTAAAGATCTCCTGCAGTGTGGTTTGAGCGTTCTGCCCAAGAGGCCAGGTCAAGCCATATATATAAACCCGGAGGATTTGGGGAGAGAAATCAGGGACAGCTCTGGGGCCCATCTTGGAGATTTGGGGGACATGCCATGTATGCGTGTCATGCAGGTGCGAGCCACAGCCCCTTGTGTGGGTGGAGAGGTGGTTGGTAGTGTTTTAGGAAGTCTTTGAACTTTGTCTAATCGTCCAGAGTGCACAGGGATAACACAGTGGTTTTCATTTGTTCCTCAGTCCTTCCCATCCTTGTTTGCACCACCAGCAATCATGCAATTAGATGACATTGCACAATTAACCACCAACAAAGCTGAAACACTCGGCTTCTCCGCAGAAGCAGCCCAGGAAATTTACGATTTGATCCAGGAGACCAGAAGTTTCACTCCACAAAAAACCACCACTTCTCAACTTTTACGACAGTTTGAATACATAAGTAAAAAAGAAATTAACCAAAGGATGCACGCCACCACGTTAATTTATTATCACAAAAACAAAAGAATACCTAGGGGACTTAGGATAGCCCTCAAGCCAATGTTATGTAAAAACAGCAAGAAATTTGTTGAAAGATGGTATCAGATATTGAACAAATGTTCATTAGATTTGATTCTCTTGATTGTGGAAGAACTTTCAAAAGTCTTAATTGAACTAGAAGAGGAAATTAAAACCTTACAGACTGAAATTAATAAAATTCCAGATCTCACCAAAACTTTGGAAGACATCAACTTGAAACTGGAAAAATATGCAAAAGAAGTCAACGAAAGAAAAGTTAGAAAATATCGCAGAGATACACTGGATTATAAGCTAGAAGAAGTTTACACCTGGGCCGAAGTTTATAATCAAAGGAAATGGCAACCACAACCCACACAAAAGACAACTACATCCTCATCCCAAGAAAGCGTGGTATCAGATTCAGAAATTTCAGGGTCAAGAGCTCCATTAAACAAAGCAACTGTATCCATCACCAAACCATCTACAAGTACTAGCACTCAACAGCCTGCTTTTTTAGACATCAGCCCCGCGGCCAATTCTCCACCATCAACAGAAAGCCAACAAGAAGGAGTAAAAGAATCAGATCAAACAATTGCAGAGAGGACCAGGAGCCAGAAATCGAAAACAACCTCATAGTCAACATTTCATCCAAACAGTTGACCAAAGCAGAAATTAAAGTACTGAATAAAGGCATTACATTTGTTCCCACCTACCATTCTAATCTACCAGAAACGGAAATTGCTTTGTTTAAATTTTTCAGAACCTTGAAACTAAAATTTTTCTTCAAAGATACTCAAACACCACAATGTACAGAAACATGGGATAAGGATTTTAAACCAACCAGTACCTTTTGTGCGCCTTTCACTCACAAAACTATTGAAGCTTTTGAGAGATCCGTACTTGCTGACATACAGGAAATAAAATTCGTTAAACCTAGAAAGTTGAATCTTTCTCCCAAAGAATGGAATACACTTAAAAATTTGAGTGCTGACAAACAACTAACCTTCTCTAAAGCAGACAAAGGCGGCGCCCTTGTCATAATGGACACTGAATTTTACATCAAAAATGTCAATGAACATGTTGCAAATCAAGATATCTATTTGCCTTTGGAATCTGATCCTACTATAGAATACCAACAAATACTAGAAAACATTGTCAAGCATGCATTTGAATTGAACTGGATTGGCACCAAAACTAAACAATTTTTTGAGACAAAATTTCCAAGAAGACCGAAGCTATACATGCTGCCAAAGATTCATAAGGATATTCATAATCCTCCTTTCAGGCCCATTGTCTCGGCTTGTGGGTCCATCTCTGAGCCTATTGGTAAATTTGTGGACAAATTTTTGCAGCCTATTGTCCAAAAAAGTGTCACCTACATTAAAGACACTACCTCTTTTTTGAACTTGTTGAATTTGGTTGAACTTGAAAATGGTGTATCTTATAGTTTGTGTACTATTGATGTAGTAGCGCTATACACTTCAATACCCCATAACGAAGGCCTTGAAGCATTGGAATGGAGCCTGTTAAGAAGCGAATTAGATGAGTCACAAAGATTATTCATCATGGAACTTATGCAATTTGCTTTGTATTGCAGTTATTTTGAATGGCAAAACAACTTCTACAATCAAACGAGTGGCACATCTATGGGATTCGGGGGGGCTCCCTCGTACGCCAACATTTTCATGAGCAAATTTGAAACTGATCATATCCTTGACAATAATATGTGGAACGAAGGCATTATCATGTACAAACGGTACATTGACGATTTATTCTTTATTTGGAAAGGATCACGCTCACAACTTGAGGAGAATATTTCGACATTGAACTCACATAATGACCGGATAAAATTCACCTATCACATAGATGAAAAAAGCATTACATTTTTGGACGTCATTGTCAAGCTTGATCACAACCAAATTTCGACTCAGTTACACATTAAAAAGACTGACAGAAACTCCAGTTTACTTTTTCAGAGTTTTCATCCTGAAACGTTAAAAAAACATTTACCAACTTCGCAACTTATCAGAATAAAACGTATTGTATCCAACAATGAAGATTTAACTAAGTCTATTGAACAACAATTGATTAAGTATCGACAAAGGGGCTACCCAGAAAGTGTGTTGAAAACATCTGCAGATAAGGTATCATTGGTACCTAGAGTTAACCTTCTTCAAGAAAAAAACCACAGATAAAAAAGACAAAAATAAAACTGTATGTGTGTTGAAATATTCCACTGAATCATCACAAATCAAGAAAATTATAAACAGACATTGGCGAATTATCTCCATGGAACCAGATCTTGTCGATCTTTTTGACAATAAAATCACATTCGCTTTTCAACGTTCTAAAAACATCAAAGAAATCTTGAATACACCCAAGAAATTGACTAAACCATGGCGAGGTATGCTTCAATGTCAAAACTGCACCCACTGTGGTAATGTAATGATCGGCAACAAATTCAATCACCCTACAAAAGGTTACTCCATAGCTTTACATCACACAAGCACTTGCGATACAACTAATTGTATATATGCCATTAAATGCCCCTGCGGAAAAATATACGTAGGTCAAACTGAGAGGAAAGTAAAAATTCGTATCTCAGAACACAAGAGTAACATCAGAACAAATAATTTAAAATCATCTGTGGCATCACATTGGATTGAAGCTGGTCACCAAATCTCTCAACTGCGTTTTACAATACTTGAAAAGATCACACAACGTCGAGACATGGATCCTGTAAAACAAAGACTAAGGACTGAATATTTTTGGATTAAAAAGCTAAATTGTTCCCATCCCATTGGGTTGAATGACCGCATAGAATATGCTTGTTTTCTCTAGTCTGCTGAATACAGTTACATTGGTAAATCGTGTTATCCGGTCCCGTAATTCACTGTTTATAATTCATGAATTATGTTACGGGATGATGATGTTTATTAATATATTCAGATTTTGTCTATATTTTTCACTTATTATTTTCCACTTCTATGTACATTTTCCTTTCTCAAACCTTTTTCTTTCTTCATTAACTTTATTGAAATGTTGGTCTTTTCTTTGGGGTTTCTACTTGTCTGGCCGCTTCATAGGCCGTTTGCGTCTACATTTCTGTCAGCTTGATGCCCATTCGTTGTGATTACGTTAACACGTAACCGATTGGCTTATACTGTCCATTCCCACATCACGTCACTTTAGCTTATATATATTAACCTATCACAGGGTGATTTAGATTTGTCATCAAGTTCGACGTTGAACTTTCACGCCGTCCGCAGAGCCTTAGACATGTGAAAACCGTTTGGTTTCCAGTAAGTTCATGTTAAATACGCTCTTTCCGTGATTTAAAGGGACCTTTTGGTACTTTCTTTCACTCGTTTTATGCTGGCGCGTTTCTTTTTTACTGAATTTTGGCCCTGGGTTATCTGCGTCTCTCCTTAGTACACGCTTCGTTATTATTTTTTCAATTACACATTTATTTCCCGCATGTATTGTTCACTTCCGTTCATTTTCTGCTCTCTAGTTTAAATATTTATTTACCGCTCGTTTAGTTAATTTTCTTTCATTTGGTTTGTCTTCATCACAGTTTATGTATTTTGGTCTATACACGTGATTTTTTATGCATTGATTTAACTGTCCAGAGTTATTTCATTTGTTTGGGATAGTGAACTTAATGGTCCTGTTTCATTTCATTTGTAGACCCCTGAAGAAGGGTCAGATTATTGACCCGAAATGCATTGGGTGGATGTCTAATGTGCTCAAGAAGAACAATTCTTTGTTATGTATGATTACATTTGGAAATGATATTTCAACGAGAGACTCAATTGTCGAAACTCAATCTATGAAGTAAATAAATTGTTGAAGAAACTTTATCAGTTTCATGGTTTACTGAGTGCCCTTGTCTGCGAGAAGGTGATTCTTCTCACTACACACGAATAATTCAGTGGTTATTTTGGCATCTAAAGTGTGTTTGGGTGCAGTGAAGATATGGGGGAGTGTGACATATCAAAGAAAAGTCCCTGAGGCACTCTTCTGCTTTGGAGACGCCATATCAGAACCGGTGGTCTGGGGGACACCCATTGGAGGTCTATGCAGTGGGTATCATGAGCCGAGACCACGCGCCCTAGATAGTCGCAGCGATGTACTGGGGAGTCAATGACAGCGTGCATAAGAAGCGGTCTAGCCTCATGTGGAGCCCGTGCGGTATTGAGTAGAATTAATAAGATTTATAGGTAGGGTTATGTATTTGCCAGGCATCTAGGAGGGACATTGTTGTGCCTAGTTGCGGAGGCACACTCTGTGGGTATGAGGAGGGGAGCCAAGGAGATGGGGTAGGACCTGTTGAGCTGCAGATCAAGAGCACAATTCTAATGCCTGCCAAGGATCCAAGGGAACTCGGATTTATGGGCAAGATTGGAAGAGAGGGTATCTCAGAAGTCTGCCTACCCCATGGTGGGGGCATAAATGCTGCAGATGAGTAGGGAACATCTATCTAGGCGTCCCTCTATGAGTACATAGGGTCCTTCGGGGTTGATGGTGACATCTAGAACCTGGCACGGGACTCCGGGCCTGATCTAAATTAGGGTGCCACATGCGTACGCTGAATAAGGAGTGGCATAAACAAGTCCTCTCCAGCGTTTGCACAAGCAAGCCACCTCAGTCTGCATAGTGTGGGTCTTCTGTAGGAGAACCATATGCGCATGCTGCTGTTTGACATAGGAGTACAACTCATACCTCTTACGGGCAGTGTGCATGCCTCTCACATTCAATCTGAGTAGGCGAAGAGTGTCAGGAGAAGATTGCAAGTTGGATGCCGTATGTTGGGGTCTACGGAAGAGGGCGGAACCCTCTCTTCATTTGTCTTTACCGTGTCCCAATGCTGGTACATAAGTGGTATTGGTATTGAGAATCTGCCAAGCCATGCATTGGGTAGGGCAGGGTAGGGAATCATATGTAACTAGGTGAGTAAAACAAGGGGGCCTACTGTAACTACAGTTTGCCCAAACATTGTCATGTATGTTATTCATAATAGTGTGGGGAGGGTCGAGCAGCTGTGGGGTGGCTTGCCAAATAGTAATTGCCTTGTTGAATAAAGCATGAGAGCCCATGGAAGCCACTGTGAACCACAGGGGGGGGTGTATATTCTGGATTCAGGAAGTGAAAATGCAAATAATCTAAGTGGGTGTGTGTAATTCTTTGCATTGCAGAGCCGCACGGTGTCTCCCCGAGTGGACCTAAACAGTTTATTGCCCCGGGTCAAAGGAAGAGGGATGGAGGTGTTGTGTAGTGGGTCCAGCCCTTGCAGTGAAATGTGTGGGAAACCACAAGCAGGACGAGGGGAAAGGCAGGAGCAGAGTGCAAAGTAACACTGGCATGAACAGGAAACTTTAAGAGCCATTATTGACAACGTTGCAGTAAACAACTATTCCTCTCTGTTCATCTCAATCACGTAAGAGCATCTGTCAATGGCGGTGGGATCACCGAGTGATTCGGGGAACCATGCTGTGAATCATCAGAGAGAATGGTAAACCTGGGAGGGGTGGTGAGTAGGCACCCGATGCGCCCTCTCTACTGTGAAAAATGGAGTGAGCTCTGAGTCCGGGGTGAAGGATCTGAACCAGGCCTCGAGGTACTGGATGGGGTCACAGCCCTCGACCCCCTTCGGCATGCCTATGATGCGGACATTGCTTCTATATGATCTACCTTCGATGTCCTTGGTTCTGTCCTCCATGTGATGGATTCGGTCCTGCATCTCCCAGATGGTCCGTTGCGTTTCAATAATGATCAGATGCAGGGTGGGTAGTTGTTTCTACCCATCCGTTACCTTGTCGGTGAGTTTGCGGTGGTCTATTGTGCAGGAAGCTGAAGTCAGAGGCTAATGCATTGAGACGTGTCTCTATTGTAACATGCAAGTTCTCTATGGCACCAATCACTAAGTCCAATTTGTCTGTCCTGGATGCCGTTTGAGAGAGGCCCCCACGTAGAGTGTCCAGGATGGTGCTGGGTAAAAGTTACGAAACCTGTGTCTGTGCCAGCATGGAACCTGTGGCTAACTGGAGTCTGCCCATTCTGTGCGATTTCAGGGATATTTGCTTCAGGTGCTTGGGAGCTGACAAGAGGACAAGATGATGCCCCAACATCGCATGTTCCAGTTGCGAGTGAGGGACTCTGAGCCTTACCTCCATGTATTGTGAGCAGGGTGCAGTAGATAGAACAGTCTCAGTAGTGGAGGCGACCGCCGGCACTCTGCTGCTATTTTTTTTTTTCAAACAAATGTTATTGTTTCAGTATACCTCTATTAGTAACATCATAAGACAGGATCGTTTCCCAAACATTCAATAATGAGTTCTCGACGTTTACATGCAATATCCAAGGTACTTGGAAGGACCATCACTTCCCATACCCCTATTTCCCCTCTTGTACCTGCAACCCTGCACGTAGTCGGCAGCTCCAGGTTAGGCACGATCTATAGCCCCATCTGGAGAATCCAGTTCGTAAGCGTCCCTGCGAGACCTCGCTTCAAACCACCTCAATAGCCAACGGGTTAACAAAACACCCTCTACCCTCCCCCCACCCCTCCAACTTTCCCCCCCTCCCACCGTCACCGGCACTCTGCTGCTATGTGTACTGTGTTGCATGGGTCGATGAGAAGCCACACCCCAAAATAGGAAGGAACAACAGGGGAGTCAGGAGTCCCAGAAGCAATCCAGAGAGCTAGGGCCATAGCGGAGGCTAAAATGTGGGCTCCGGGCTACCTATGGGAGATGTAAGGGCAAGGGGGAAGTTGATGTTAGCGCAGCCCTCAGAAACGGTTCTGCTGTGTGGTCAAGAGGTGCCTCTGGCAGAAGCGAGTGGCAGAAGGAGCTCAAGAGTTCCCAATTTACATGGAGTCAAGGAGAGCCCTCCAGGGTGCCCACCGCAGGATCCGAAATGCAGGCCTGGGACCAGGGTTTTAGTAGAGTGTTGCCGAGGCTCCCCCCACATTTCCGATGGCGTTGGTTCTGGTAATGCAAGCAAGTACAGGATTGTTGCCTCTCCACTACTAAGTAGGAGCAGGAGCCAGGGCCAATTGCAGGTGACAATTGATGATTAGGCCTCACCACACATCTTGGTTATGACGTCGATACAGAGGGCCCATTGGTACTCAGAACGGTACTCATAACGGTAAGAGCGAGTGGAGGGGGGGGTCACTCGAGCAGGCCACTAAGCCCCCATGGCTATCTCAGGCCAGCAGCAGTGGTGGAGGGCTCCCGGTCCCCTGTGTGCTCCGTTTCGAACGATGAAGGTGGGGGCCAGGGTTGCCTGCGCCAGCAGTGATCACAGGTCACAGCGAGGCGGGCCACCATAGAGGATTCTGTCCAGGTGGAACTTAGGTGGGCCTCTCGGGGTGATAAGCAACAACCTCTTGTGGGGGGCCGACTCCCTCCGTCGCACGGTCCTGCAAGACCCGTCGATGGAAGGCTCAGTGGGTAGGAGGGAGCGAGGAATTCCCGGGAGTGGGGGAGGCAGACAAAGCCCTTGCGGACAGGGGTGACGTTGCCATGGCTTAACTGTTTACTGACCGATGCTTCAGGGCCCCGGGGCTTGCTCTGTTGCAGTCTGCAGCCCCAGGGCTTGGTGTTACGGGGCGAGCCAAGGTAGGGCTGAGATGGATGTAGGCACCGATGTTAGTTGGTGGTCCTCGTCATTCTCGGCCCAGCTCCAGTTCGCGCAGTCTGGTCTTGAGCCAGTCCTGCCGTCCGCTCTGCCAGCGTGTCATCTACAGCGGCGGAGTCAGCAAATTATGGCAGGGACCTGAGGCTGTCGCGGGTGTCCCCCGGAGGTCATTGAGTGGGGTCCCCGGGCCGGATGGTGATGGATGAGTGGGCAAGACGACGGAGCTTCAAAAACTCACATCCGCTATCTTGGCAGGCTCAGCCACCTGCTGTATTCTACCATTTAGTAGAAACTGGTCTCTCAGGTGACCCCAGTTTTCCACTAGGAATGAGAAGAATACAAGGATGCCGTCTGTGAACAGCTCCCCCACTGTGTCGAGTCTGAGGGTCTACCAGTGCTGGGCATCTCACCTAGTAAGCAATCTTTTTTGCTTGTCAATAACCCACATAGTGGGATCTGTGGGTCATATGGCAGTATTGGAAGTGTGCAGGCTAGTGCCCGCCTCAGGTATCTCAGAGATGTGACAACTAGGTTGAGCAGATGCGACTGAGGTTTTGGGCAAGAAAAGAAAAATGTCTGCAAAGCCCCTTCGCTGTGCTGCCTATCCAAGAATTCAGTTTCAACAAGGTGCCTGCCAGCCAGCATGCCACTGATTGGAACTGAGCAGCTATGTAATAGTTTCGGATATTTGGGGAATCCAAACCTTTATCATTCTGCAATTTCAGTTTTGCGAAGAGCCACTCGTCGTCTACCCAAACCCTAGATCAGGTTGCAGAGCAATGAATCAAGATCTTTAAAAAGGTGTGCTGGCACTATATATAGTAGTTTGATTGAATAATAGATGAGATGGGAGAGTATTACCATTTTGGATAGTGGTATTCGACCTGCCACAGATAGTGCCAATGTGGTCTAGAAGGCCACTTGAAAGTGCAGGGACCATACAGCTTTACGGAGATTACCCTCTGTCATGTCCACCTCTCTGTGGTATATATTTATGCCCAGGTATTTGAAGAAATGCACCGCCGACCATGCGAGTTCAGCATGTCTGCTGTACAAAAACACTTTTGTTTGATTAAACAGACGAAAATTTCACTCTATACATAATACAAATCTACCCATATAAGATGCATACGACCGCTGACTTGCCTCTTAGGTCATTAACAGCATTGTCATCAGGGTGGAGGCAGGAATGTTTTTCAAATCATGTTGGAAAAATATCACTTTTAATAAATACATACCTAAAGCATGATGTGGTAGCACCGATTTGCAACATACTTAAAGCATGAAGTGGTAGCACACATTTGCAATGAGCATATTTCCATTTAAATGGTCACAAAATTTCCCACTGACATGCGGGTTAAACTATATAGTGTACAAACAATGTTTAGAATTCGAGTTTCTGCAAATATTTGTCATTTGCACTTCACCAGGTAAAGTGTTCTGATTTGTTTTGCTTCTATTTAAATATTTGTTTTATCACACTTCTAAATTACACTTTTTTTTAAAGTGCTTTTGTAATTCTTGATCTATTTTGAAATATTTGTACTCTTCATTGATAAACTGTTTAAATGTTGTGTGTTAGAAAAAAACTTGATATCTTACAGCCTTTTGTTTCACAATGATTGTCAAACACCTCTAACTGAAATAAGAGAAAGAAAAGTAAACACCATTTTCCCGGAAAAGATAAGCAGCAATTAGTAGAAAGACAAAATGACATTGGACCTCTTTCCTTGAACAGACATCAAATGTGTCAAGATAAAAAAAAAGATTTAAAAGCGTCTTTATTGCTCATTCACTTTCTGAATAAAATGAACAGAACAAGTGTCCTTTCCAGTTTAAGTTCACTTGCCAAAACGGACTAGTAGGCCTGATAAAATCTGGCTCGCCATAGTGAGTGGGCGAGTAGATTTTTCAAGGCCTGAATCGCCTAAATGTGGGCAGGTGAATTGTAGTTCACCATTGCCAGCCTGGGAATGTCAAAGTTCAGATCGACAGCAGTATTAAGATGCATCCAATTAGTTCTCTCCAAGGTTGTATTACCCCACTTCCCCCATTCCCAATCAGAGGCCCTAAAATATGCCAACCAATCCCCAACACCACCATAACTCATGCAACTCAGCAGCAACCAATCTGGGTTAAACAACTTTAGTCCTAACATTTGCATGGAAGAATCTAGTTTTGGTGAAGGCTAGTAAGTAGTCATAATATCAACCAATCAGGATTTGTAGAGCGCGGTCTCGAGGCACTGTGGGTTCATGCTGCGGAATCACGCAGCTTGTTCCAGTTGGTTGAACATACAGGTCTTGAGGTCCTTCCTGAACAGCTGGAGCGATGGTGAAGTTCTTAATTGCAGGGGGAGGGACCCATAATCGGAGGCTCAGTTACCTGCCCTATTAATTAATCTATATATACACCACATGCCCTTAGTATATGTACCATGGTGAAGAAGCCTAAGTGCAAGTCCCCGCTTGCAGCACATAATTCAGTGCTGTGCGTGTCTATTATGTGACCACAGCTACATATAGTAGCCTCCTTAGCAGAGGATACTATCACTGTTGACTCCTAGGTTACATTTTACTCTATGACAGGTGTTCTTATCTAGATTGACTTCAGTAACAGAAAAACTCATCTGGTGTTAGGATTACTTCAGGGGCGGCTGAAACCTATTTAGCGAACAAAAGACAAGTAGCAGCTCAGAGTTATCCAACCTTGCCCCCTATCTAGAACAGTCTGTTCAGAGAGACTCTGGGGCAATCACTGGATATCTATGGAGGTAGGTCAGCGCCAGGATAACGTGGTAGCAAAAACAAAGGGACTTTTCATAGCACTTTGATGGCCATCAGCTAGAACTGACTGATGGCTGCATCTGTCTCCAAAGCTGTTTGTCGGCACTCTTTAGCCTGAGCTTGTGAGGGTGTCGATGACAGCCACCTTTTCCGTTGGCCTTCTTGCTGGCGTTTAGCTGTTTTCTTAGCTGGCTTGCACTCATCAGCTTTTGCATCCCATTCTTTCTTCACCTGGTTGATATTGCTACAGTCAGGCCCAATCATAAGAAGTTTGTGCATTGTGTAGCGATGACTTGGGTGTTGGAACATCAGTGCATATTTTAGTCCCAGCTCTCTGAGGTTTTTAAATGCCATGAAGGAGGCTCTGAAATGTTGCATCGCAAGACTAAAGTCCTGGAAAATCATTAATATGGAATTTTCAACAGTTAGCAGGCTCCTTGAGGCTTGCAATATGACATTGTGACCACTGTACTTCGATAGCTGGGCTACAATCAGCAGTGGCGGTGCCCCTGGTGGCAATCTTGTGTTGTAAACTCTGTGGGCTAGTTCAACCACAAAGAAGGGCGATAGTCTCTTCTGGGATAGTTCGGTCCGCAACCAGTTTGTGACATGGGGTTTGTTCTTTCAATGTTATCCCGTAGCTCTACTATTCGCATACTATACTATACACGGCCCTCCAGGAAGCATATTCTGTCTGACAATAACTGAATTTGCGCTGTTACCTCTTTAACTTGAGCAGTAAGCTCAGTTAATAAGGTCTTGTTGTTGCAGACTGTGTCCGTGAGTTTACGCTGGTCTTCCACAACTCCAATCATGCAATCTATTTAGTGCACCATGCTTATGGGTGCTTGTTTTGACCCGTAGCTGGGGACCCCAGGCAGAATTAATCCGGTGCGGTGCCAGAGTCTTTTCAGAATACGTCTGCCATGTTTGAAGGTTGCATACAAAAAACAATGTCTCGACCGGAAATTATTTCACAAGGCAATTTAAACAAACAGAATTAATCGAAAGGAGAGTTGGAAAAAAGGGGAGACCCAAAAGAATTTGTAGAAAAGAAAAAGGTTCTTATTTGCAAGTAGTTTTAACAGCACTACAGTACAATATATGTATAAGTAACCATAAGTGGGTTGTGCACTGAATGTGCTTGTGACAGTGAACGGCGCAGTGACACAATAACGTGAGAGAACAGTGTGAACGGTGCAAAAATACAACAACATTTGTGGTCAATAACAAAAAGAAGGCATATACAAGGTAGGTATTTCGTTCTAAATTATTTAAATTGACCACATTGGAGCCAAAGGTAACGCTGGGTGGTCGACGGCGTTTCAACCAGTCTGACTTTATCAGGACCCAGTTACTTGAATTGGTAATAGTGCTGTGTGAGCAAAGAGAAACAGGAGTAAGGCCCAGGGGTGACCAAAGGGTCAAGAGGAAATGAACAAGGTAGAGTGAAGCATGAAAAATACCTGAATGGTAGGAGAAGGTGTCCCAAATGAAGGGCGAAGGAGAAAGGGCTGTCCAAGAGAAATCTGGGGGGAGAAGGGATAATTATTGATGTGGACCAGGGCATGAGGACAGGCAAGTTATGTAGGCAAAGGGCCCAGATCCATACCTGCAGGAGGAATGAGCAGGTAGGGCAGCGTGGGAAGCTTTATTGCATACAAATATGCAGGCAGGCGCTGATAAGGATTAAGCACGAAGATGAGGTGTGTGAACTTGAAGGACCAACGGCTGTGAGATTAAAAAAAAGGGAAGGAGGGGGGCAAGTTCATTGAAGAAACAGGCTGTCAGTGGAAGCTGTAGAGCCAAATTGAGGGAAGAATCTGCACATACCTGGTGGGGCACAAACAAGGTATTAATTGCAGCAACGAACCTCGTAATGGAAACCAATTAAAGTGTATAGATAGATGCGGGCGAGGAGCCGCCGCAACAACAAGCCTCTAAGGACTCTAGGGGTCCAGGTAAGGAAGGAAACAGCGCTGAGCTGCAGAGATGAGAATGCGGTCAGAGCGAGGGGCAATCAATGCATGGAGGCTGGCAAGCTAAGTGAAACCACTTGTCGAGGTGCCCAGGAGTAAATGGTGCAACGCTGGGGGGCGGCGAGTGGAGACACTAACAAGGGAGGGAGGCAGGTTACGTGATGAACTAGCCCGAGAGCTAGATAACATTACATGGTGCCCCGGGGGGACAGGATAAAGAATGAAAGAATTTAAAAAGAATTAAAAAAGCACCCAAGATAGTGACAAGTCTCAGAACTCTGGTCACTCTGGTTATGGTTTTTGTAATGTGCAACAGGGGAGCTGACTCAACGTTGCATCTAATGCGGCTCTTATGTAGTGTAATACGTTGTTTGACCATTTGGGTTGCCTGGCCGATGCAAACTAGATTACAGGAGCAGCGAATAGAGTGGATCACATTGGTGGTGCCGCAATTAGAGAATTGTCTGAGTTGGTAAGTGCGGTCTCTGATGATAAATACTTTTGTGTTAAGTGTAAGTTCACATACGGAGCAAGTTTGGCATTTGTAGTGTCCCAAGGTGGGTGGTAGGCCCCAAAGAGAGGTAATGGTTTGGGTTTGCCTCCTGTTATCTGGCCATTTGATCGGGTGTACCAATTTGTCAGATAGGTTGTGACCCCTTTTGTATGAAAAGAGCGGTGGTTCTTGGAAAGAGGGCTGATTCTGAAGTACGTGCCAGTTTTTCTTGATCACCTTGCTGACTTTGTTGCTTGAAGGGCTGTAAGTATAGACAAAAGGGATGCAGAAGTTTTCTCGTTTGGACGAAGGAGCTAGGAGAACTTCCCTGTGACAATACCTCGCTTGTTTGCAGGCGCGGGATACAAGGCGGTTGGGGTAGCCGCAGAGTAACATGTTCTCAGTGAGAACGGCAGCCTCACGAAAGTAATCCTTACGCCATTTACAATTCCTACGGATAAGGAGGAACTGTCCGTATGGTAAACCATCTCGAAAGCCCTGTGGATGGTAGCTGGAGTACAGCAAGAGAGTATTCCGCTCCGTTGGTTTGCGGAATAAGGAAGTACCAATGGACCCATCTTCGCCATAGAGGGTGAGATCAAGAAAGGGCAAGTCATTGGATCTCGCATCTGAGGTAAAGTGAGATTGGCAGTTGTTGAGCCAAGTGAGGAATGAAGACAAATCGTCATGGCTACCATGCCAGAGTAGAAGAATATCATCTATGTATCTATGCCATAGACATATCTGTTGCAGGTGGGGATTCATAAGTGAGAGGATGTGTGTAGTTTCCAGGTTATAGACATAGAAAATAGCGAAGTTAGGAGCAAAGTGTGCTCCAATTGATAGTCCCTTGACTTGGAAATAAAAAGTATCCTTATATAGGAAATATTTATTGTAAAGTGCAATCCGAAGTAGATCCATTATGAATTCAGAGGGGATGCGTGTGGGTCTGGGTTGTGTATCTAAGAATTGTTCAATGACAGTCAAGCCCTCACTGTGGAGTATGTGGGTGTAAAAAGATTCAATGTCCAATCCCACCATCAAGTTGGTCTCTTCATTGTGGGGTATGTCTTCAATGATGTTAATAAGGTGAGTACTGTCCCGGATGAAGGTATCAGTAAGAGGAATACATTCTTTTAAGATGGCATCAATATATTTGCCCAGGGGTTCCAAGATTGACCCGCATCCAGAGACTATCAGTCTTCCTGGTGGTTCAGTTAGGTGTTTGAGGACTTTGGGCAAAATGTACATAACAGGTCTTCTGGGATGTGGGTTATTTAAAAAGGTATTTTCTTTTTTGAGATGGTGTCTGAGAGTAAAGCCTGGTTGGTGACATCCTGTATCTGTTGTCGGGTATTTGGGAGTGGATCTGATGTAGGCCCTGCTAGTGAGAGGCATTAGACAGTTGTCTAATAATTTCCATATCGTACTTATCGATGTCCATTACCACTATGCCACCGCCCTTGTCAGCTGATTTAATCACTATTTGTTTGTTCTCACGTAGATTATTGAGGGCTTCTTTCACCCTCAAAGGGAGGTTTGTATGGCACAAATTTGGATTGGATTTGTAGCTCTTTGATTTCATGGAGAACGTTCAAAAGTCAATATCTCCGGGGGCATGGCTGCTGCTGGAGGTTGAAAGGTAGATGCCGGGTGGAATTGGCATTCATTGGAGTTATTCAATTGTGGTTTATCAGAAAAGAATTGTTTAAGCCGGATGCGGTGGAGAAACAGGAGCAGATCCTCCTGGAGTTTGAAAGAGTTGCTGTGGTCTGTGGGGACAAACGATAAACCACGACGGAGCAATGATATTTCATCTGATGAGAGGATATGCTTAGATAGATTGAATATGGGAATGGCAGCGGAGACAGGAAGATTAGTGGGGGCTGAGGTGATGGTGGGGGTGGTAGTAGCCACCTCAGTAGTAGCACTGGTAGGGACTGAGGTCATGGTAGAGGTGGTAGCCACATTGGCTATTGTATTTGCTGCATTGTACTCCATTAGAGTAGAGGTGGAGGTAGCAGCTTCATTGGTTGTAGTATTTGCTGTGGTGGTAATTGTAGGGGCTGTAGTAATGGTGGAGGTAGTGGCCTCGTTAGTTGTGGTATTGAATGTTTAGAGGTTAGCCACTCCCTGACAATCCCACATTCATAAGTACAGCTTTATGTTCCAATCTGCTAGGTCACTCACTCCTCGGAGATTTCATCACTCTACACAGAGCTGTTAACCTTTTGAAGCCAGGTTTAAGCAGTAAATTAGCAGCTGCACCTGTTTCTTCATTCCAGCCTACCACACATTCCCGAATAACGGTCCCTATTTGATAATTACAAATGAGATGTTCAGGGATGGCCAGTGGCTAACTGTATTTGTTAACCATATCACAAATCATAAAATGCTATTGGGTAACCTTGTAACCTCAGTCTTAAAGAGGTTTTGAACATTCCCTTGACCCAAAGTAGATCTAAATAATATGATCCTTGATAAGCTGAACAAACATGTTGCAATATTGATGCAGAAAGAGGTCCCGTTAAACTCAGTGGCAGAACTCTTTGACTCACAATCAGTGCGTTCGGCATCAGAAATTCAAAAACATCTGCAAACCCAGTATCCTACTTATTTTGCATATTTTTGCACAACACTCCAATTAATCCAATTAATCCAAAATCAGATCTGGCCTGTTGAATGGTTTCGGACTATTTCCCTAATTTCAGTCTATTTGCCAGTTTTCCAACAATTCTTCTAATCATCAGGTGTGGCAGTCTCATCTTTCTTCTGCTTAAGAAGTAAAACCGGGGCGTGGCCTGAGGCGTCAAGATGGCGGTCGCACTCTAAGAGTGCTCTGAACCCCCTCCGTCATCCGCCTTTACTCACCCCATCTGCTGCGGTCATCCGTGGTTCCCTGCTGCCCGTCGGGGTTCCCGGTCCCCTCTGCCACTGTTTGGTGCTTTTGGTGGGGGCGGCGGGGTATCCGCCGTCCCGTTCGGCGCTGTACCTGCTGGGGCCTGAAGATACCAACATGGCGGCCTCCTGAGGCGGCGCTGGTCTGCTGGGGCCTGCGCCGGGTGAGACCGCGGCCGGGCCTCCTTAGCTGCTGCAGGGGCCCTGCAGAGCTGACCTGGACTGCTCCCCCCCCCGGCGTCCTCCTTACTTGTGCCCCGCTGTTCGGCCCCGCGGCGTGGTGTGGCCGTGTAGGGTCGCCTCCCGCGTAGTCGGACCCACAGGGGCTGGGGCTGGGCTGGTTCCGTCTTGCTTGGTGGACTGCTCCGGGGCTTCGGGAGACCCAGGCGGTGAAGACTCTTCGACGGCGGCCGCGGTGCTCGGCTGCCGGGAGCGGGCAGCGGTGTGGGGGGCATGTGCGTCCCCTCCTGCAGTGGCAGCTTTTCCTCTCGCCGGGGCTTAGGCTTGCTCGGCGGGAGGAGGGCTCTGACGCTCCGGGGCAGCGGCTGTCTGGCTCCGTCCATGGGCTTCCTGCTTGGGCTTGGGCCGCCCCAACGGTGTACTCGAGGAGGCCTTTAGAGGTGCGGTGGGGCTCGGCTGCCGCAGTCGGGCAGCAGCGTCGAGGGGCAGTACCCTTCCCTCATCCTGCTCGGGGCCTCGGAGGTGGGGCCGGCGGGTGGCCTTGTGTGTGGGGACGTGGAGGCTCCTGCGCTGCGTCCCTGATCGGCTGCTGTTGTCGGGCAGCGGGGGAAGAACGCCACGGCTGGCCAGGTGCTCCTTCCCATTCCCTGCAGCACACTGTATTTCATCAGCTATCCTGCCTCCCTGAGGACGCTTCGCCGTGTGGTCTTGTAGGGGCATAACTGCATTGTCGTCCCCCTTGGGGGTACCCTGGGGTCATCTAGGGGCCCCTGTCACCGCTGTGGCGGCATTGGCTCCTGCACCCCTTGCCCGCTTGGAGGTGACGCGGAGGCTGGGTCTTCCTCCCGGGGTTGCCGCGGTGGGGGGGCCCTTGGTATACTCACCCCGCTTTAGCTCTGGCTGGTCTCCCCCCGCTGCAAACTACGACCTTCACCGGGGGGCCAGCGTCTGCGGGTGCTGGCCTGGGACTGGGCGGTGTAGGTTGGACCTCCTTGATCTTGGTTGCGGAGCTCCTCTGCGGGATGCGGGACCCTCGGGACCTTCACTGGTCCATCGGTACCTGCTTGGAGACTGGGCTGGTCCCACTGGGCGTGGAACTTGTGCTGCTGATCTGTCGGGGCCACTGCTGCAGGACTTGACCCGGCCACCGTCCTTTGGAGTGTTCCCCTCGCTGCAGTGCTGCCGGGGGTGGAACGGAGCATCCGGGTCTGGGTATCGACGATCAGGATGTATGGCTTCCCTCCCCCCTCCTTTTTGGGACTGCTGTCCGGCCTCCTGCCCGGGCTGAGACTGGGCCCCGTCTTTGGCGGTGATGGGCAGAACTCGCACCTCCGGACTGCCAACCCAGACGAAAATGGACCAGTTTACCACGTCGGGCCGTGATCCCGGGGAGGGGCGCCTGCCGCGCCGGCCCTCGCGGGGGACGAACTTTCCACGATCCTTCAGGCGATAGGCGCGTCACAAGCCGCAGTCGAGAACAAGATCGGAGAGGTGGAGATGACCATCATTCGCCAGGACCTGCGCAGCGCTACGGAACGCATTAAAGAGGCTGAATCCCGTATCTCCTTGGTGAAGATGACATTGGCCAGCTTAAGTCCCAGGTGGCCCGCCTCCAGACTCAGACCTCGGAGCTCCACCGGCGGGCCGAAGATGCTGAAAATCGATCGAGAAGAAACAACTTCCGCTTGATCGGCTTTCCTGAAGGGGCGGAGCAGGGCCACGCGGATACTTTAGTGGAAAGCTGGATGCGCTCATGGATGCCCCGCGAGTCCCTTTCGCCCTGGTTCGCTGTAGAGCGCGCTCATCGCTCCTTGGCCCCCAGTCCTCCCCCCTGGGGCACCCGCCCGCCCTAATATTCTGAGGATCCTCAACTTCCGGGACAGAGATGCCATTCTCAGGGCAGCGAGGGCGTAGGGCCCACTGTTGTTCCAAAACCATAGGATTATGGTCTTCCCGGACTACACCAGGGAGGTGCAGGCCCAACGTCGGACATATGCGGACGTCAAACAGAAGCTACGCGCCTTGGGCCTGCGCTACGGTCTCTTATTCCCGGCACGGCTCAGGGTTGTCTTCCAGGACAAGACATTCTTTTTCGAAGATCCGCAGGCGGAATGGGCATGTCACACGGAGGAGCGGCACCTCTTGAGTCGACCGCCCCCCTCCCAGGCGGGGCGAGACCCTGCGCAGTGCCGCCCGCCGGGGCCGCGGCCCCGGAGACGCCGGACTGGGTCCCGCAGGAGCAGGGGCCATCGGGGGCGGGCCTCCCGATCGCCAGGGGTGCCGGCCCAACGCTCTCCATCTCGTGCATCCACTCAGAGGTCAGCTTCTCCAGGCCCGACTACCTCCCGGATTGATT
Organism: Triturus cristatus; assembly: GCF_964204655.1. NCBI lineage: Eukaryota > Metazoa > Chordata > Amphibia > Caudata > Salamandridae > Triturus > Triturus cristatus. The sequence goes on along the minus strand of NC_140585.1, from coordinate 750,280,926 downwards.
TGAGCCCGCTCCCAGATCTCTCTGTGGCTCTGCGCCCAGCCATATCAGACTCTGACCTGTCCAGGAGCCCCGAGCTCCGTGGCGGCGGTGACGATGACGTGCCTTGAGCTCTGGCTGGTGTGGGGATCGCTATTCAGCCTCTTCCAGGGCTCCTGTACCTGTGACTGCTATTCTGCCTCTGTATTGGGAACGATTTACCCTTGATATACTCCTGTTATGTAATCTGCTTCCCACTTCAGAGTTGGGTTCCACTGGAGTTGGCATCAAGAGGGTTCAAATATTAGTTCGAGGGCCAACCACTGATGGTGGGAGCAACTGTGTTCCGACCACTGGCAATATGTCAGAAAGATTTTTGGACTGGCCCTACACCTCTTTAATAGTTAATTAAAAGCATCTGCAATTCAACCCTTCAAGAACTCACAGAAAGTGTATCACCCCAGCTCACACAAGAAATGATGTGATTCGTGAAAAGAGTGTGAAAAATGAGAAGGCACCTCACGTACGCACCACCAGGTAGGCTGCCAACTGGTACTCGCTGGTATGCCCACGTTTTGTCATCATCGGTTGCCAACTCAAAAAAGAAGAAGAAAATAATGTCCAGTAAAAAGAAAGGAGATAGTTTTAACAGAAACACTTTGCTGTCCCCATAAACAAAGAGTGAAAATGAAGAGACCCAGTGATTTGCTGAGAACAGATTGTTCAGAGCAACAATAAAATTGAGATGTAAACTCACTAAAAAGGACAAACTCTTTATTCACAACCAGTGAGTTCACTCAGAGTAAAAGCACTAAATGTCGCTAACCTTTATAAAGAAGGCCAACATGTTTCATTGCCACTAGTCTTTTGGCAATTTCATCAGGGCATAGGGGTTTTTTGCACTCGTTTAACTGGACATCCACTTTACTGTTTTATGGAAGGGCTGTATAAAAAGCAGAAAAGAAGACAAATAGAATGACTATTTTCTATTCATACTTCAATAAAAGTTGGACCAACCATTCATCAATGACACCAAACTGCTAGTTCCCATGCATATATTTACCATGTAAAGGCCGAGGACGCTCATACCAGCCTTCACAATACCAATCGGAATTTCTTTTCTTTTCCCGATTCCTTAAAATGCGCTGCAACTAGCGCGTGTTCAACCTGTGGAAAGGGGTTTTTTTATTCATCAACGGGTCAGAGTACACAGTTTAAGAAAGCGAGACTGGTGATTCTCTCCCCCTCGCAACACCCCTCGTCTTATTTTGTCTCTAAAAGCCACCTGTACTCTACTCCAGTCAGAGGTGAACACCACGAATACCTGCCGCCCCGTTCCACTATGGATAGAAAGGATTGCAAATCATCATGGCTAATATTGACCAGTATCTGCCTCATAAATCACCATTGCTTTCATTTCAACTGTCTCCGAAGCCGAATGATCACAATTCTAGCTCGGCATCCAACACCCAAGCTTTTCCTCTTCCGTGGCTCAACGCTAGCCCGTTTTGGATTAATTGTAAATCAAACGAGGTAACAGGTGTCAGCATAGGGCGAACCTTACCCTACCCACGGCATCCCACTACCTTTAGACCAGGAAGCCACAGTCTCACCGTAACCTCTCGCGAAATTACGAACTGGTTCGCGTCTAGCTTTTATTGTGGACGTACAGGTGTGCTTGACGAGTAGACTAAAGACTGTGATGAGGCACACCATAGTAACAGGAGTGAACTGTCCCAGTCAACGACATAATGGCCTCTGTGGAGATTGTTTTATTTTGTGGTACACTGTTCCAAGATGGCCGCCACGTTAGTTACTAGATCTTAGTGGCCCGCACTGCAGTTCGCGCAACACGTGATGCGGACGAGGGGGTGTGGCTAGACAGGACTACATCAGAGGCTGGATACTGACTTGGAGTTGAGGCGGTGACGAGACAAGGATTGCTCCGTTAGAGGTTACGGTGAGACTGTGGCTTCCTGGTCTAAAGGTAGTGGGATGCCGTGGGTAGGGTAAGGTTCGCCCTATGCTGACACCTGTTACCTCGGTGTCTGCTCGGAAACTTGCACTGATCCGAGACGAGATTCGCCAGATCTCCCTGGACTCAGCTCAAATGCTGTGGCGGTCTTCCGTGGCATGCGTCTACGGGTGGGGCGATAAAAACGGTAAATTGCTCCATAGTTTGGTGTCCTACCCCAAAGCCAACCGCATCATCCCCGAGAGCTGTGATGTGGCCGGTCGTCACCACGCCACTTCTTGGGCGATTGCCCAAACCTTCGCAGACTACTACGCTGCTCTATATGCGGCCTGACCCCCCGGGGCCTCTCTCGCTGCCCTGTTGTCCGAGACTGGGACTCGGCTGCCCCGCCTCACGCAGGCGGTCGCGGACACCTTAGATTTCCCTTCACTCGGAGGAGATACAAGGGGCTATTTCACTCTTACATCCAGGTAAGACGCCAGGGCTATCTTCAAGAATATTATGCCACCTACCGCAACACTTTAGTTCCCCCCGCTGGACTTGTTCAACCATGTGGTGGACACGGGGTCCTTCCCCTCCGAGACGGATGTGGCCACCATTGTGGTCCTCCCGAAGACACAGCCACCCTCTCTGGCATGTGCGGATTACCGCCCCATTTCCCTCATCAACACCGAGGTAAAAATCTTTGCCACGGCCGTCGCCCAGAGACTCCGTCCTCACCTGCATGATCTGGTTCATCCAGACCAGTGTGGCTTTATGCCGGCCCGGGGTACCAGGCACTGCATACGACGACTGCATCTCGCCCTGGCACACCGTCACCGGCTCACCCCGTACCTAGCCCTGCTGCTCATCGACTTTGAAAAAGCCTTTGATACGGTCGATTGGAGCTATCTGGGGGACGTGTTGGAGGTGATGGGCTTTGGGCACACGTTCCGCCGCCTTGTCCGGGTGCTGTACTCCAGCCCCAGGGCGAGGGTCCTGATTAATTGCCTGCTTTCGGAGACTTTTTCTATTGATAGGGGCACCCGCCAGGGCTGTGCGCTTTCGCCGCTCCTATTTGCACTAGCAATGGAGCCGCTGGCCTCCCTTATCTGTCAGGATTCCGGTATCCGTGGCTGGGCATGGGATTTCTGCCAGATCGATAAGATTGCCTTATACGCGGACGATGTCCTCCTTTTTCTGGCGGACCCCGTGAATTCGGTCCCACGTTGCCTGGCAGCCCTTTCGGCCTTCGAACGAGTCTCTTGGCTCCGGCTCAACCCGGCAAAATCCACACTGGTTCCTCTGCACCCCTCCCGAGACTGTTTCGACTGACAGACGTCCATTCTCCTGCGCAGCCAGTCGTTCAAATATTTGGGGGTGTGGGTCGCTCTTCTTCCGGAACATGAATGGGCCCTAAATATTACACCTCTGGTATCTAAAGCCAAGGCGGATCTCCGGAAATGGCAATCCCTTCTCTCAACCCCCTTGGCAGAAGTGCTCTATACAAAATGATGGTCTTACCCCGTTGTAGGAAGGTGGATATCTGACTATGGTTACCCCCAACTTTTTGCCTAGTGTCTAGCTGGTTTTTCGACTTAGTTGGCCTGAGATCCTGCCATTCAGGGTCTCAGGCTGTCTGCTCTCTCTTTAAAATGGACTCCATGTACTTTAGGTGCATAACCCATTTGGATAGGATCACCTTATTGGCCCCTGTACAGTGTACCCTAGGTACCCAGGGCATAGGTGTACCCTAGGCCTACCAGGGGCTGCAGCATGTATTATGCCACCCCTGGCCTGGCCTTCCATTTTGACACAACTGGCTGATCACTCAGCTGGGGCAAGGTCGTGTAATCACCCCTTGCTTAGGTGTAGTATTCCTATACCTAACTTACATATAGACACATGTGTACCTATCAGTCACTCCTATGGCAGGCCTTGACAATCCTGGAGGCAGAGTGCTTGGTAACATGTGAGATGGTGCTCTAGCATGAGCTGAGCCTGTCTGCAGCTTTCGGAACCTTGTCCTTATAGCTGTTCTATGATATAGCCTACCATATACTCTTAAAGTGCCTTATAATCTTAGACGGTTATGGTAACTATGGTTTGGCTTTATCAAAACATGTCGTGTAAGGTGTCTAACACTAGGGAATAATACCCCCATGCCATTTCTGGACATGAGAAGATTATTCCCCCCTTCTAGAGGGAAAGACATGTTAAAATCATACTTCAACTGTTAGCCTCTGACCAAAGCCTCAGCATCACAAAATGGATGCTGCTGCCACGACACAAGTCTGACCTCCTGCAGCTGGGAGTGATCCCAGCCAGGGAGGCTTGGACAATAGGTTTCCTGCTTGGGGAGGTGCTAGCACCTCCCCAGACAGCCTTTAGTGTATTGGGGCAGGGTGGGCTGAAAGGAATGAGACATGCCTGGGGCACACAAGGTGTTCCTTGCATAGTCCAGTTCAAACCGGCGCTGGGGCACTCCAGCCCCAGCTCTGGCGCGAAACTGGACAAAGGGAAGTGGGTGTAACCACCCCCTCCCAGGTCCCACCCATAAGGCGTGACCTAGCAGGTATCCCAGCCCCCCAGATTAGTATAAGAGTGGGAGTTGGGCCTCAAGACTTTAGATTATCCTGAACCTGCAAAACTGAACAGAAACTCTGGACCTTCGACATTCGACGAAAGAAGAAGACTGAAGAATCTCCCTTGTAGCCAAGGAGTGGCTACCCTGTGCAAACAGGCACCATCAAGAGACTACCCTTTGCTTTGCGACCGTTCTACGAGGAACCGACTGCAGAGCCCGACCAGAGCCTTGACTTCCAGACTTCTCCGACCCTCATCCACATCTGCAGCAGAGCTGAGATCCGTGGAGGCGACGAGCGACGTGGGACCGGCTACCTGGGAAAAGTGGCTAGTAACTTACAGCGCAGCTTCTGAGGTACCCTCGAAGTTGTGCACCGGGGATTGAGAAGCCCCAACCCCAAGCACCATCTGCACCGAAGATCAGCCCCCCACACTCCACGAGTCCTGCGTGGGGCCCTTCAGCATTTTCCTGCTTGCCGCGTCTGTCCGGTTGCTTGCCCGCTGGCTAGTGGCCTCTGTGACGAAGCACCCTGAAATCTTCTGCGCTGGTTTGGCTCCTCCAGACTGGCTCCCGCTTCTCTGCAAAGAAGAAGCACCCCAGACCTTCCTGGTCTGCACCAGAAGCAAGTCCTTCGTTCTTCGTGGGTTCCGCTTGCCAAGGCTTGGTGAGTCCTAGTCCAACTTCGACGCCGCCGACAGCAAGAGCCTTCGTGGGACAGCTCGCCTCCTGGTCCTGGTCGTCCTCGACGCTTCCTGGTCCTCCTGGCTGCAGCGACAAGCTTCACCTTCACCTGCAATCTTCACGACATCGCCTGGTTCCTTCCTGGTTCCACGTGGTCACTGGCTAGTGACCTTGACTCTGTCCCTTCTGCTTGCAGGTTTCTTCTCTTCTTGATCCCAGCCTTGGGATCCACCGGACACTCTTCACTGACTGCCTGTCAGCATCTTTCTTCAGGCATCCATAGGAGTCGACGACGAAAACGACGCATCTTCACCCCTATGCACCCGCAGCCTGTGGGCTAGGTAACTGGGGTACTCCGGTGCTCATCAGGATAGTGACTATCCTAGTGTCTAGTTTTCAAGTCTCAACTTCCTAGCTACTCCGGAAGTGTCCTAAATCTACCGTTTTCTAAACTGTACTATTGCTATTGACTTTTACGCATTACGCGTGAGTGTTTCCACTCTGCACACGAATCCCGTGGGCCTCCCACTTCCTAACTAACGCTAGTGTAGTGTAGCCCCAGCGATTCCCTAGGCATAGGCCTATTCTATTTCCATGACAGTGGTTCTTATACCACTTACTTAGTATATGGTTTGCGTGGCCCCTAGGGCCTAACTGTATTACTTACCTGTGTGACTTAATGTATGCTTAAATAAGACTGTGTTGTACTTACCTCTAATCTCATAAAGAGTGCTGAGGGTTTGCTTAGAATAAATACACTTTATTTTATATATATATCTGTTGTGGTGACCTTTCATTTGGTATTCAAGGGATTATATATGGTATCACAGCTGGCTTCACATGCCATTCAGAGTTTAGCCTAAGACTGCTCTTGTCCATGCTACCACTAGGATAGCTGGTCTATAAGGTTGACTTTACAACCAATCACCATAAGGGTATTTGGACTGATATAAGGTGTACACTAGAACTAGTGACATCATACATCAGGCCAACTTCTCACATTGGTGAGCAGCGGTTGGGATCTGAGCTTGCTGTTGTAATACCATTGTAATCTTGAGATACTAAATTGAAAGATCACACAGATATTGTCTAGGTACATATAACATAGATTATTATACTTAAGTCCTACTGGACTTTGTAGTTGTAGGTTGAAGGGAATAACACACCCTGACTACAACTACTAGAGAGGTTTAGTAGATACAACTAGTGTAGGTAGGTGCACACACCACACCCTCACTAGATCATGTCTCTGAGAGTAGATCAAGTAGATGCTCTCTCAGGAGGATCAGGTCTGCAAAAGATCCCCTCTAGATATGATACCTTAACATTCCAGGAGATGAGACACTTGTGTACCTCCAGAGGAATAAAACAGGGTGCAAACCCTACCCTCCTTCAGTTAAGACAACTCCTAGAGGAGTATGATGCTCATAGGGCATCTCAGGCAGGTGCCCTAGGCACAGAGGAGGGTCTACCCACCACAGAGGAGTCAGATGGGGCTTCAGATGGGGAGGTAGACAGCCAGAGCCAAGTAAGGAGACTTAGCCAGGCTAACCTAAGTTTACATGGGAGTGTGCATGGGGTCCCCCCATACAAACCCACAAGTAGGCTTTCACAGAGAAGCAGGAGGGACAGATCCCCTTCAAGGGAATCCATCCACTCCCATGTCTCTAGCATCTCTAATGCTTCCTCTCACAGGGGAATGACTTCACCTGAGAGAAAGGAGCATGAAGCCAGAATGAGGGAAGCTAATCTGAGGATTCAGAGGGAAGAACTTGCCCTTGCCAAGGAGAAGCTTGCTCTGGCTAGAGAGCAAAAATTGTGTGGGTCAGAACCCACTGGTGGCAGCAACATTCCTAGAGATAGGGATAGGTCTTATGACCATAGAAACCTAAGCAAGATAGTCCCCCCATATCAGAATGGGGATGACATCCACAAGTGGATGACTGCTTTGGAGAGGGCCTGCAAAGTACAGCAGGTACCCCAAAGTCAGTGGGCAGCTATCTTGTGGCTCTCCTTTTCTGACAAAGGCAGAGACAAGCTCCTCACAGTCAGTGATGAGGATGCAAACAATTACAAAGTCCTGAAGAGTGCTCTGATAGATGGGTTTGGCTTAACCACTGAGCAATATAGGTTGTTGTTCAGAGACACCCAGAAGACACAGACACAGGACTGGTCTGATTTTGTGGATTGTGCCACTAAGGCTTTGGAAGGTTGGTTAAATGGCAGCAAGGTGCAGGACTATACAGGATTGTACAACTTGATTATGAGGGAGCAGATCCTTAGTAATTGTCAGAACCAGCTTCTCCATCAACACCTGGTAGACTCAGATTTGACCTCTCCCCAAGAATTGGGAAAGAGGGCAGATAAATGGGTCAGGACCAGGATTAGGCCTAAAAATCAGGGTGGTGACCAAAAGAAAGATACCACCAAGCCTCAAGAGAAGGGTGGGGATAAAGCAAAAGAGAAATCTTCCTCAGGGCCCCAAAACTCCACACAGGGTGGTGGGTCCCAAGCTCCCTCCTCTACCACTGTTAAAAAGCCTTACTGCCATGTGTGTAAAACTCCTGGGCATTGGAAAACTGACAGCAGTTGTCCACAGGCTAAAAACAAAACTGTTCCTCCAACTACTCCTGTCACACCACCTATTACTGTCAGCAGTAATCCCCCAGGTGGTGGGAGTGCCCCCAAAAATTTGGTTGGGTTTTCTTGGGGAACACAGGGGGATCCTGGCTTAGCCAATTCCCCTACAGCAGCTACTCTTGTCTGTGATGGTGGCATGGGGTTTGCCAACTTCACTGCCTGTCCCAACACTTTGGGTAGGTACAGACAGGAACCCTACATCAATGGTAGAAAAGCTGAGGCCTACAGAGACACTGGAGCTAGCATCACTATGGTGGCCCATAGGCTAGTTCCCTCTGAGCAGCTTTTGCCTGGTTTCTCATACCAGGTGACTAACATTGATGGCAAACAGAACAGTCATCCCATGGCAGAGGTATGTCTCAGCTGGGGAGGTGTCACTGGCCCTAAAAGGGTGGCAGTGTCTCCAACCTTGCCTGTGGACTGCTTACTGGGGAATGACTTAGAACTCTCAGCTTGGGCTGGAGTTGAACAAGACACCCATTCCAAAATGGTAGGCCTTTCCCAAAAGGGTAGTGGGGTTGTGCCAGTCACAACCCCTGTCCAAGCAGATTTCCTCCCTGAAAAGGTTGGAAGGGCAGTGGTAGCCACAGCCCAGGCACAGACAGACTTCCCTGTAGAAATTGGCAGAGCTGTGACAGTCCCAGCTCAAACACAAACTGAGTGCCTTCCTGAAAAGGTTGGCAAGGCTGTAATGGTCTCAGCCCATACTCAGACTGACATAGGTGTAGTGAAGCCTGAAACTATGGATCACTCCACACAAACAGAGAGTAGTGGGGAGGAAGAAAAGTCTCCCTCTCCCCAGACATTAGGAAAAGGTCAGCCTCCTCAGGGATCTGACCTCACCCCTTGTGAAGGAACTGCCCCAGAGGTAGCCAGGCCTGGCCTGGCAGAGCCTCTGATGTCAGTGGCCCCTTCCAAGGTGGGACCCAGTCTGGTGCAGGTAGCCTGCCTCTCTCTACCCTGCCTCAGTCAGCCCAGGGCTGCAGAGGTCAGGGAGGCCAGTGGACCCCAAGAGGGCCCCTGTCCACAAGAACCCCCCAATCAAAAGAATGAGGATTGCCTGGCTAGTAGCCCTAGCCAGGTGATGGGTAAAAACATTCCTGAGGGATCCCCTTTACAGGTAGTTAGGGACCTCCCCCAGAGGGATTCTGTGGGGCACAGGCAAACCTGGGACCTTAGGGCCCCAAACCTGACCTGTCCCTCCAGTAAGCCCACAAAAGGGACCCAGCCTCCAGCTTTAGGTACCCAGAGGCTGACCCTGAGAGCACAGTGCAACTCAGTGAAAGAAAGAAAGGCATCCATGGTGGAGGATGATTGGAGGAAGCTGAGGCCTCACTTTGAGGACACTCACTTCAGTACTCCATCTCAACACCAGCCTTTTACTTTGCAAAGACACACCAAAGGTAGTGATTCCCTATGGTGGAGACCCTATGATACCTTTAGGGTGAGGGATTGCTTAGTGGACCATGAGACAGGGGGTAACCATGCCAGTGCTGGTTCTTCCTTATATGGCCACTTAGGCAATAGAGGCTTACCTTGTCAAGGCCAGCCTTATCTCCTTTCGTTTGGGGGGGGGGGGTTGTGTAGGAAGGTGGATATCTGACTATGGTTACCCCCAACTTTTTGCCTAGTGTCTAGCTGGTTTTTCGACTTAGTTGGCCTGAGATCCTGCCATTCAGGGTCTCAGGCTGTCTGCTCTCTCTTTAAAATGGACTCCATGTACTTTAGGTGCATAACCCATTTGGATAGGATCACCTTATTGGCCCCTGTACAGTGTACCCTAGGTACCCAGGGCATAGGTGTACCCTAGGCCTACCAGGGGCTGCAGCATGTATTATGCCACCCCTGGCCTGGCCTTCCATTTTGACACAACTGGCTGATCACTCAGCTGGGGCAAGGTCGTGTAATCACCCCTTGCTTAGGTGTAGTATTCCTATACCTAACTTACATATAGACACATGTGTACCTATCAGTCACTCCTATGGCAGGCCTTGACAATCCTGGAGGCAGAGTGCTTGGTAACATGTGAGATGGTGCTCTAGCATGAGCTGAGCCTGTCTGCAGCTTTCGGAACCTTGTCCTTATAGCTGTTCTATGATATAGCCTACCATATACTCTTAAAGTGCCTTATAATCTTAGACGGTTATGGTAACTATGGTTTGGCTTTATCAAAACATGTCGTGTAAGGTGTCTAACACTAGGGAATAATACCCCCATGCCATTTCTGGACATGAGAAGATTATTCCCCCCTTCTAGAGGGAAAGACATGTTAAAATCATACTTCAACTGTTAGCCTCTGACCAAAGCCTCAGCATCACAAAATGGATGCTGCTGCCACGACACAAGTCTGACCTCCTGCAGCTGGAAGTGATCCCAGCCAGGGAGGCTTGGACAATAGGTTTCCTGCTTGGGGAGGTGCTAGCACCTCCCCAGACAGCCTTTAGTGTATTGGGGCAGGGTGGGCTGAAAGGAATGAGACATGCCTGGGGCACACAAGGTGTTCCTTGCATAGTCCAGTTCAAACCGGCGCTGGGGCACTCCAGCCCCAGCTCTGGCGCGAAACTGGACAAAGGGAAGTGGGTGTAACCACCCCCTCCCAGGTCCCACCCATAAGGCGTGACCTAGCAGGTATCCCAGCCCCCCAGATTAGTATAAGAGTGGGAGTTGGGCCTCAAGACTTTAGATTATCCTGAACCTGCAAAACTGAACAGAAACTCTGGACCTTCGACATTCGACGAAAGAAGAAGACTGAAGAATCTCCCTTGTAGCCAAGGAGTGGCTACCCTGTGCAAACAGGCACCATCAAGAGACTACCCTTTGCTTTGCGACCGTTCTACGAGGAACCGACTGCAGAGCCCGACCAGAGCCTTGACTTCCAGACTTCTCCGACCCTCATCCACATCTGCAGCAGAGCTGAGATCCGTGGAGGCGACGAGCGACGTGGGACCGGCTACCTGGGAAAAGTGGCTAGTAACTTACAGCGCAGCTTCTGAGGTACCCTCGAAGTTGTGCACCGGGGATTGAGAAGCCCCAACCCCAAGCATCACCTGCACCGAAGATCAGCCCCCCACACTCCACGAGTCCTGCGTGGGGCCCTTCAGCATTTTCCTGCTTGCCGCGTCTGTCCGGTTGCTTGCCCGCTGGCTAGTGGCCTCTGTGACGACGCACCCTGAAATCTTCTGCGCTGGTTTGGCTCCTCCAGACTGGCTCCCGCTTCTCTGCAAAGAAGAAGCACCCCAGACCTTCCTGGTCTGCACCAGAAGCAAGTCCTTCGTTCTTCGTGGGTTCCGCTTGCCAAGGCTTGGTGAGTCCTAGTCCAACTTCGACGCCGCCGACAGCAAGAGCCTTCGTGGGACAGCTCGCCTCCTGGTCCTGGTCGTCCTCGACGCTTCCTGGTCCTCCTGGCTGCAGCGACAAGCTTCACCTTCACCTGCAATCTTCACGACATCGCCTGGTTCCTCCCTGGTTCCACGTGGTCACTGGCTAGTGACCTTGACTCTGTCCCTTCTGCTTGCAGGTTTCTTCTCTTCTTGATCCCAGCCTTGGGATCCACCGGACACTCTTCACTGACTGCCTGTCAGCATCTTTCTTCAGGCATCCATAGGAGTCGACGACGAAAACGACGCATCTTCACCCCTATGCACCCGCAGCCTGTGGGCTAGGTAACTGGGGTACTCCGGTGCTCATCAGGATAGTGACTATCCTAGTGTCTAGTTTTCAAGTCTCAACTTCCTAGCTACTCCGGAAGTGTCCTAAATCTACCGTTTTCTAAACTGTACTATTGCTATTGACTTTTACGCATTACGCGTGAGTGTTTCCACTCTGCACACGAATCCCGTGGGCCTCCCACTTCCTAACTAACGCTAGTGTAGTGTAGCCCCAGCGATTCCCTAGGCATAGGCCTATTCTATTTCCATGACAGTGGTTCTTATACCACTTACTTAGTATATGGTTTGCGTGGCCCATAGGGCCTAACTGTATTACTTACCTGTGTGACTTAATGTATGCTTAAATAAGACTGTGTTGTACTTACCTCTAATCTCATAAAGAGTGCTGAGGGTTTGCTTAGAATAAATACACTTTATTTTATATATATATCTGTTGTGGTGACCTTTCATTTGGTATTCAAGGGATTATATATGGTATCACAGCTGGCTTCACATGCCATTCAGAGTTTAGCCTAAGACTGCTCTTGTCCATGCTACCACTAGGATAGCTGGTCTATAAGGTTGACTTTACAACCAATCACCATAAGGGTATTTGGACTGATATAAGGTGTACACTAGAACTAGTGACATCATACATCAGGCCAACTTCTCACACCCGTTTTTTGTACATTTTTCAGAACATCGCCCTCTATCTCCCAGGGAGTTGGTTCCGGGAGTTAGAGAGTACTCTCTCCCGGTTTTTGGGCGATGGCCGCGACTCTCCTTGGCACATTGTCGCATACCTTCATACGACGGGGGTATGGGGGGTCACTAATCTCCACCTATACTACCTGGCCACAAGGCTTGTGATCCATGACTGGTTTGCGGGCAGCTGGTCCGACCCAGCATATCGGGTAGAACTTCGGTCAATGGATTTTCCCCAGCTCCAAGCCTACCTGTACGGGGTCCCCATACCGCACACTCTCCCCTCCATTCCTCGAACAGTGTTCATGGCTTGGCGGGCGGCCTTACGTCACACACGCTGGGGTGGGACACTTACTAGGCAGATGGGCGCTTGGCTGAAAGAAACTTCATCCCTTCAAGGCTTCAGCCGCTGGGACTGCCTCGGGATTTCGCTCCTCGGAGATGTTTGGGTAGGGGACCACATTCAATCGTTTGCGGATCTCCAGCAGAGGTACTCACTCCACTCCTCTCAATTTTATAAATATCTGCAATTAAGGCACGCCCTAAGGCTGCACATTCCGTACCCCACCTCCTTCCTGGAATTCAGCCCTCTCGAAGCTCAGGTGATGACGGGGAACCTGGGCAGAGGGGGAGTATCACAGATTTACCGTTCCCTCGTCAACAATGGCCCTGCATCCCTAGCCTTGCTGTGCGCCCTGTGGGAGTGGTGGCTGGGTACCCTAGACGACGCTGATTGGAGGGATGCCCTTATAGCTCCCAAGACCCAGACTACCTCCTCCAAGCTGCGGCTGATCCAACTCTACTACCTCCATGCGGCATACCTCACACCAGCGCGCCTCTACAGGGCTCGTTTGCGGCCCTCTCCATCCTGCACACGTTGTAGTCAGGCCCCGGCGGATTTCTACCATATTATCTGGCAGTGCCCGGTCCTGGAGCCCTTTTGGGTGGGAGTGGAACTGGAACTCACGCAGACCCTGGGATGGGAGGTGCCTCATGACCCGCTGCGCCTGATCCTGGGGGTATTCGATGGTCTGGATGGCTCTCGGGCCAATAAGCGCTTTCTGGGCACTGCATTGGCGGTGCCGAAAAGGGACATTGCGATGCTCTGGTCCCAGGCCAAGCCACCGACTAGGCAGAAGTGGAGAAGGGGGGTGGATTGGTGCGGTACCCAAGAGGAAGCCCTTTTTGAAGCTCGGGGTTGTTCTTAGCTTTTTGTTAAGGTATGGGGCGAATGGTTCAACCTGCGGCCTTAGGGGTGCAGTCCCCTTTTTTGTCATGATTGTCAGTGGGTGCATGGGTTGTTCTTTTCCATGCGGACACTTTGCAGGGCTTTGCCCCTTCTTTTTGCCAATGGGTCTCTTCAATCATGTATATGGTCTTACTGCCAGAATTGTTTCTTGTGATCTGTTGTTAAAACCAATAAATTTGATTATCAAAAAAAAAAAAAAAGAAGTAAAACCAATCCAAATTGCTATATGAGTTTCATGTATCATACCGAAAAGCAGTGCAGTGAAACCTTGGCTTTCTATCTTGGATATGAATGTCTGACCATCTTAAGCGAGCATTGGACTTTGTCTTTCCCTAAACTGGATGTTTTTGCAAGTAAGACCAGTCTCTTGGGGCACGAACTGTTGGATAGAAACCCTTCTGAAAGTTCCATTGAAGCTGCACCCAATGGTGTCAATCAAAGTAAAACAACGTATTCGATCTTTGATGCTGCACCAAGCCTACTGTAGACCACTACAGCTGCTGATTATTAAGTATGCTCAACATGAAGGGCAATATGCTTTCCTAACGTTTTCGGCCAACATCAACTTCAGTGCTTGAACTACCTGTTCTAAAAAGAACCAATGCTTAAGAGGAGCCATTACCCCTAGATCCTCAAGACCCACAGGACCTGTTCCAGTGTATATGCCCATCTCCTTCATTAGCAATTGTTAAACTGAAGGCAACAGGTCGCCTTAATCAACATATGTATGCTGTTTCAAGTGCTGCACCTTCTATGGCAGACAAACCTGAATATCATTAAGACTATACAACTCAATTACCAACAAAAAAGAAATTAACACATTTCAAATAATTTTTCCAGTGTTTTTCTCTTTTTATCTTCTTTTGCACCTAGCCACATTAGCTGTAGAAAAAATGCTCTGCCTTTTTCGTTAGTCTATGCCCATATAATAATCTGTATTTTCTTGTTATGCAATATTTTAAGCAATATTTTGTATTTTTTTTATATATTAGTTCATAAATAAGTGCTATGAATTTATTGTGCTTTTACAATATTATAGCAAAACCAAAGGAAATGATGGACGGAGTGTTGAACATTGCAAGCACTCACCCCCAGTCAACTGATCTGGGTTTAATCCATCACCGTTCTTTAGCCCACTCTGCCACCCCAGTTCAGACATGGCCATATGCAAATCAGTCTGACCCTGTGCCTCATGGGAACAGTCCAGCCCGAACTGCCAAGCCATGTCTTCCCTGGACCAGAAACAAGTTTCCTAGGACCGGTTTCTGGCATTTCAGCCGTCTTCAGCCAGGCTTGCTTAAATCTAGTGGCAAAGTGAGCAAGGGACTCACGTCTGAGCATACCCTACCAACTTATGGCGAACAAAGCAAAACCAAAGGAAATGATGGACGGAGCGTTGAACATTGCAAGCACTCACCCCCAGTCAACTGATCTGGGTTTAATCCATCACCGTTCTTTAGCCCACTCTGCCACCCCAGTTCAGACATGGCCATATGCAAATCAGTCTGACCCTGTGCCTCATGGGAACAGTCCAGCCCGAACTGCCAAGCCATGTCTTCCCTGGGCCGGAAACAAGCTTCCTAGGACCGATATTATTATAAACGTCTTTAAAATGCAGCTATCTCAATTAAAAAACCAGGGATGTTTGGAACACTTGGACAAGTCCCGTTTAGGCTTCTTCTATTTTCACTATGTGCCTGCTTGAAGATTCTTTTATCTCTTTTGGATATAGTGAAGTTTTAGACACAAACAAAAATGTTAATATCATGTCTGCCTCCTATCTAGGCTGACATATTTTATTATTTTTGTATGGACCTGCCATAACATCATGGACGCTTACTGTATAAACTGACATGTTTTTATTGCTTTAATTTAAAGGAGCATATAATCTACATGTGAATCGACGTGACACTTTTACGCCATATACGTTTACTCTTGTTGATGCTTTAATTTCTGCAAGTACTGTTTTATTTTATAAAAAAATAAAAAATAACATTATCACCCAGATACTATAAAAACCCAGGTATGGCCTGTACAGCAGCCTGAATCTTAAACATCTTCTTCACCCTTCACGAGAAAGAGAAAAGTGCAGCACTGCAATCCTTAGTAAGGCTACCACTTTGGGCAGCTCACGGTGAGTGTTAAATAGATAAGAACTACATATGAAAGCATACCCTAAACTTATTATATATATATTTAATATTCACTTAGAAATGTTGTTTGTTGTCCTTTCGCTTTATCAATCAATACACTGAAATCCATAATGATAGCAAAATCCAAGTATTGACCAGCAAATCGAAGCATAAAGTTGTGAAAGTTTGGCTAGTCACACAGTGTCACTAGAAGTGGCCGGATTCACAAGGTGAGGTACGATTCAATCCCAGTTCAGGGTCTAAACTGGGCTTTTCTAGTTAAATCTATGGATATCTTCATTATGAAAATCCATGATGATTCCTTTTTTACAAAGGGTTGCAGAATTACTATCTAGGTACTGTAGTGCAGTTGCTTCGGCAGGCTTTTTACTGGTGCATTAGCGCCTGTTATATGGAACTGCAGAGCCAAAAGTGAATTCATATAACCGAATATTTCTCTGAGTTAGTACTTTATTTTTAGATAGTACTACTTAGAAACAGTCAGTAATGTTTGCTTCTTTCTGAGCTGTGCTGTTTGAACCCTGACCGTTTTGTCAATATCAACTTCGCTGCAAGTGGATCACTGTAACAGACAGTAACAGGAGGATTGGAATCTTCACACAGAGATGTGTGTAGATTCATCATGGTTATTTGTCACCAGTGATCAAGCACCGATTGGGATGACGGACAATACTACCCTTTTTGATGGACTGATAGTAGGATGTACTAAAAAGGGTATTAGAGAGATTGTATTGTTTTGTAATGTATTGCAGTATTTGTACAGCACTTACAACTCCTATGTGAGGTCCTGAAGTGCTAGCCTGCATAAGTAGCATGCTACACCATGTAAGGTGTGTGGTTGGGAACATTTTGTTTTTGTTTTGATCCTTTGTGAAGTGTTTCCATTTTGTGCGTGATGACAACCAAGGTATGGTTATCGTGTTAGGGGATGCAGCGCACAGCACTGTGTTGTATGATGAAGTGTAAGAGATAAATGCATAGTATTTTGTTTTCAGTACTCTGTTAGCTTTGAAGAGCTCTTCATATACTTTTATGGTATTTCATATTATTTAGTCTGCTTAGCTGGTTACTGCACTTGGTTTTCCAATTTGAAATTTTGCGTATAGTGTGGTCTTGAGCTGGAATGGTTGGAGGGAGAAAGAAGTGGAGAGATCTGTACAGATGGGCATATCTATTATCATCCAGTATCTGAGGGTCTATGTGAGATCTGCAAGTAGCGATCAGATTGCATAGATATTTAGGACCTACAGTGAATGGACTATAATAAGTCCTTCAAAACTGTCCAGTATGTGTGACAGATCTTTTCAGTTACTCCATGCCTGTTAATTTGGATATATTTGTTTTTTTATCTGTACAGTGCTGGTAATGGAAAACCCTCATAGCAGATCTGTATTATGTGAATTTAATAGGTATACGTTTCAATTTGTTGCTGACTGCTGCATATTATGGTTTTAGAGTAATTGTGGGCTATAGCAGGTATATATGGAAGTATATACCTATATAATGTCACGGCGACCCACAGGTCAGTCCTTTTGTGCTTACCTGCATAATGAAATCAGTTTGCTGGTTGAGTTACTTGCAATGTGTGGGTTGCAAACTTAGGACTGCGCTTGAGGGCATGACTGTTTATGGACTCTGTTGCCTGTCTGCAGGTGGTGCATTTTTCTAGGAAATAGCCATGTTTTCAACAAATTTCTGGAGTGCATATGCTGCTGGGTGCATCCAATGCTAGCTGGTAGTGAGCTTCATAGCTTAGCAGCTTGTATTGAAAAAGCAGTGGCCACGATGGGATTTTTATGGTAATGTGGTATGATAAGTGGTGCAAGCCTACAGCGCAGTGTTCTGTTTGTATTGCTTGAATTTAACTTGTAGGTATAGTGGTCCCTTTCCGTGGGAAGCTCTGTGGACAATGCAGTGTGCCTTGACATAGCCCTTCTAGCTATAGGTAGCCCGCAGAGTGTTTGCAAGACTTGGGCCATGCCTCTCTTGGGTGAAGGTGGAGAGAAAGCCTTGCAGCAGCATTTAGGATGAGATGTATTTTGAGTATAATGTAATCGGGTGCCTCAAGGTACAGGCTGTTTGCATAGACAAGCATAGGGATTACGAGTGTGAGGATGGCTTGCAGTTTATGTTGGTATGCAAGGTTTTGGAAGATGCCACATAGTGTTTTCATTGTGTAGAAGGCACTCTTTGTCACGTTGTTAGCATGAGGTATCAAGGATAAGTCTAAATCCATGGATACTCCTAGGTTTTAAAATACTCTCAATGTTGTCAGTGGGATTTCAAGTTCCCTAGGCCATACGGTGGTAGGCTGGTAGTTTTGCCATTGTCTGCATGTCATAACCTCTGACTGCGGTGTTATGCTTTCGATGGTTGTTCATCAATCATGTGTTTATGGCTCAAAGGCAGTCATCGAGTTTTAAATTCTAGAAGTCTTCGAGGCTATCCATTTTTAAAATGACTTGGGTGCCATCTGCATAGTTGTAACAGGTGAGGTTTTAAGATTTAATTAGAGTTGGTAAGGAGGTTAGGCAGATGTTTAATAATAGAGTGGCTATGAATAGAGTGGATGTGATGGACATCTAATGAATGCCAGTTTTGTGTTTGAGGAAGTGATGTGAAAGAGGGTAAGTAGACTACGCTTTGTTTGTCAGAGAAGAAGCAATACATTTTAAAGCATTTTCACAGGTTTGGTTATTGTGAAATCTTTGCATTAGGGTGTGGTGGTGGATAGATTCAAACTCAGCTGATAAATCCAGAAGTTATAAGGTAACTACTTTGTTTTTATCCACTATGAGTTTTAGATCACCCAACATGAAGGTATGGGTAACACTGTGCCTCTGCCTGGTCTGAAACTGGATTGTTGGTCGGACAGTAAGCCATAATGTTCAGTCAAATTAAAGAGTTGAGTGAACACTGCTCACTCAAAATGTTTCCTATGAATGGTCTAATTTATATGGGCCTGTAATGTATTGGATCTAATGAGTTTAGGTTTTTCTTTTTGAGGTGAGGTCTAATGTAGGAGGTTTTGAGCTCAGGTGGAATGAACCTTGTTCCAGGGACTTGTTGAATAGGCATCAGGGTACCCTTCCTGCAAGGCTGAACGATGGATATCTTTAAAGATTCTTGGGGGTGCTGACTCTGATGGTGATCCAAATGGTCTGGTAGCAATGATAATATCAAGAAAATCTTTTTTTGACAGGGTATTGAAGGTATGCATTGATGGATAGTTATTGTTCTCTCTTTCTGTGGTGAGTGGGCCATGCACTGTTACGGTGTTATCTGTGTTCTCCTTCAAGTAATTTTCAGTCTTTGTACATTTTTAGATCAATTCAATGGAGAAGTTTTCACAGAAAACTTGCGATTGTGGTGTTTCTGTGTTTAGGGACTCTGGTTTGCGGAATTCTGTTGGAATGTTATGGAGTTCTTTAGAAGGGCAGTCTGCTTCAGTTATGCCCGTGAAGTAGTGGTGTCTTTTTGTGGTTCGGATGGCTCCATTATAGGCCCTATCATAGTGCTGTAGCATCCTTTAGTCCGTTTCATCTCCTGATTTTCTCCATTTGCAGTATGTTGAGTGGTGTTTTCATTCTTATGATCTTGTCAGTAACCCATGTTGTGTTCTTTTTGCGGTTAACTCTGGATGGGGTTTTATCTGCTTGGAGTGCAGCGGAGATCCAGTTGTACAAGGTATGTCTTGATGATGTGTACTTATTCCAAGGGTTGAAATGTCAACAAGATTTCAGGGTTGTTCTTCAAACCTTCTCAACAAAGATTCAAACATTTTAGTTGGACTTTGTCTTTGGACTAATATTGAGACATTTGTGATTTCACATGTATATAAATCACACTCTCATCCCTTTTGCGCTCTGTGCTGTATGCATTGTTGAATAATTACAGTACAGTGCTATGATATAAGACTACAAATAGTACGTCATGTGCATCAATTGAGTACAAATTGTAGAATTCATTTTGGCAGGTTGGATATATGTAGCATACTTCTACAAACGAATCCTGCTGAACTATTGTGCTTTAATCTTATTACTTACCTAGGTTCTGTGTCATGGGCATAAGAGTTATTACCATGCTTTATACTACCGTCTGATAATAAAATAATAACTCTGAGAAATATTGGGTGCTCTATGCTGCACCAGAGAAGCCCATCATGATATGAGCTCGTTTACTGTACCAGTCTGAATTAGCACATGCCACCTACCTAAGTTACTGGTTTGTGCTCAGTTTGCTTTTTTAGCCACTCCATGATTAGATCAGACTCAGCTTTGCCGATTTTCCTGTGGCATCGGCCGGAATTCTTAGAAATTCTTCTAATGTCCCATTTGGATGTCTGGCATTTGCATTGCAAATCAAAGTCCACTGAGTAATCAGATAACAATATGAAGTCTCAGTTCAATATAACAGGCAATGCCAGGAAGCGGCCAATCTAGAAAGTAATTTAGGTAGGTGGCATGTCCTAATTTAGACTGGTACAGTAACCAAGCTCATATCATGATGGGCTTCGCTGGTGCAGCACAGAGCACCCAATATTTCTCAGAGTTATTGCTTTATTATCAGACGGTAGTATAAAGCATAGGACTAACTCTTATGCCCATAAAGTAGTTTCACCCAGCGTACCCATTCACGACCAAGGACCATACGCTCCATGATTTCAAACAGGTAGTCCCACCGTATGATGTTGAAGGCCTTTTCCAGATCTATCGACAAAAAGGCAGCCAGTGGAAAAGCCCAGACCCCTGGGTGGAACAATACCGAATATAATCTGTGCAGATTGAAGAACGTGTTCTGGGATGGGATAAACCCGTTCTGATCTGTGTGAATTAGAGTAGACCTGTGCGGTAGTAACCGAAGAGCCAGGATTTTACTAAGTAGTTTGAAATCCATGTTAAGCATGGAGAACGGGCAGAAGTCTGTGGTACAAGCTTCTGAAGCACTAGTCTTGGGAAGCGGGATTACGACTGCTTCACTCGTAGAATCAGGGAGGCGCCAAAGTGTCAAAGACTCAGCATAGAGAGTCACCAACTGCAGGGCCAGCGATACAGCACATGCAGAGTACAATTCTGCAGGGATGCCTTCCGGGCCCGGGGTCTTCCCGGCAGCTATGCTTTTAATAGCATCGCGGATCTCTTGCTCCATCACCGGTCCCCCCCAGCACCTTCCTGGTCGGAGGGTCCAACATACAAAGTCGTAGTGCGCTCAAAAAGTCCCTTCAGTCCCCGGGGGGGGGGGGGGGGGGGGGGGGGGAGGTTGGGGGGGGGGCTATGGAGGTGGCGCTGTGTACAGGTCTTGTAATAATCGCAGAACAACCCATTGTTTGTCTCTGGAGTGTAAATGGACTCACCAGTCGTAGACCCTACATGAGTGATCGGGACCCACGTGACTCTGGCCAAACAAACCACACCAACAATCAGCTGGGTCACCCCTCCTCTTCTTGTACCTTCGTAAGATACCCTCTATAGTCATGACACAGTCCCTCCGGGTCATCAGCCTCTGTTCCCTAAGCGTTACCCAGTCTGGGCAGTCGATCCTCAACTTTCCCCAATTCGAGGTGCAATTCCCACTGTATGCCTATTAAGTGCCAGAGCGTCCATGCACCACATTCTTAAACGCCTCCCACTCCACTTGTTCTGTGGACACTGAGTGTGCATTATCAGAAAAATAGTTGTCATTAGTGGTGCCTAGAGTCTCCCTAAAACAAGTATCTTCCAGGGCCCGTGGATTAAATCTCCATAAAGGAATCAGGGGACGGTCTCCCAATGGCTGAAAGTCCAGCAATAAAGGGCTGTGGTCCTAGGTCGTACACCCTAAATATTCTGTATGGGTGACAGAGTGGCTGAGGCCATAAGGGCATAAAAAAGGCGTCAAGGCACGTATGAATGTAATAGATGGCCGAATAAAAGGAGTATCCCTCCCATCTACGTGATGTGTCCTCCAGATATCCTCCAACCCCCAGTGTCTCATCCAATCATGAAACCCTGCAGCGCAACAGTGGGCCTGAGCCGCAGACAATGGGGGTGAATGATCCATAGTAACATAAGACACAGTTAAAATCTCCCCCAAGAAGTATATCCGCCACTGCCAATTCGGCCAGTGGGGCCAAGAGACCATGTAGAAAGGGTATCTTATCCTGATTGGGGCCATACATGCTCCCGAGGGTAATATCACGCCCACCCTTGACCCTACCAGGTAGGTCGCTCCCCCTCCGCACAGCACCGCCTGTGTGTCCCTGCCCCAGCTGCCGCTGCTGAGGTAGTTTGAGGCCCTCCTCCACCCGCAGGCTACCACCTGCGCCTCATCCCTGGTGGCCAGTGGTAGGCCGTAGGTTTGTTCATCTTCCACTATTTATTGTATTCACTGTATTGCCTTTATTGTCATCGTTGTGTCTGTGACTGCTGTTCTATGTCCTCCCCCACTGCCTGTACTTGGTCTGTGCCCGTTTTTTCCCCTCTGTTCCCCTCGCTGTCCCCGTGTCTCTCTGCCCGGTTTTTCCTTCTGTCACCCTCACTGTCCCTGTGTATCTCTGCCCGTTTTTGCCTTTTGTTCCTTAAGCTGCCCCTGTAACCCTGTGCCCGTTTTTGCTTCTGTTCCCTCGTTGCCCCTGTATTTCTGTGCCCTTTTGCCTTCTGTTCCCTTCGTCGTCCCGCACAGCTCCCGCCGCTGTGTCCCCTGCGGCCCCGCCCCCCTGACTGCCCATTCGCTGCCCCCGCCTCCCGCCTCCCAGCTGCTCCTCCCTCCCACCTCCCCATATATGCCGGCCGCTGTGCGGCCGCGCCGCTGGCGTGCCGAAGGCGCACCTAAGGCAAGCCCATCTGTGCCTGGACCAGGCCCAGCGCCAGCACCCGCCACGAGGAACGCCGCCACTACGATGCCAGCACTCTGCACGCTCTCAACTCCGGACGGACCCACACCTGCTTCAAGGCCGCCCCGAAACACGCACACGGTCCCTTCACCTGCCGGAACTGCAGCTACACCAGCCTCAGACCCGACGAACCACCCGCCAAGAAAGACCTCAACCACCTCCGATGCATACTACTGAACACCCGCTCCTCATGCAAACACGCCGTCGAGCTCTGGGACCTGCTCAACACAACATCCCCAGACGTCGCCTTCCTGACAGAGACGTGGATGAACGACTCCTCCGCACCCGACATCACCATAGCCATCCCAGACGGCTACAAGATCACCCGCAGAGACCGCACCAACGGAGTCGGAGGAGGAATCGCCATTGTCCACAAGAACAGCATCAGGGTCTCGACTAGCACCAACGACACTCTCAGCACCGCCGAACACATGCATTTCCAGATCCACACAGACCCCAACTACACCTTCAGAGGCACCCTCGTCTACCTAGCCCCCGGACCCCGCCCCCAGTTCAGCGACTCCATCGCGGACTTCATCAGCACGCACGCCTTGACCTCCACCGACTACATCCTCCTCGGAGACCTGAACTTTCACCTTGAGAACAACAACGACAGCAACTCCACAACCCTGATCGATAACCTCACCAACCTCGGACTGAGGCAACTCGTCGCAACGCCCACCCACTCCGCCGGCCACACACTCGACCCCGTCTTCTCCTCAAGCCCGCACGTCTCCTTCAACCACACCACCAAACTCCCCTGGACCGACCACCGCTGCATCCACTTCACCTTCCAGAAACCCACCACACACCACCGCGCCCAACTGATCCCCCACCGCTGTTGGAGCAAAATCACAGAAGACCAACTACATGCAAACCTCGCTCTCAGCACACCCAACGCACCCTCCAACACCGATGACGCTGCCCACAGCCTCAGATGCTGGATCGAGGACTGCGCCAACACCCTCGCCCCGCTGAAGAAACCCCCCCATGGAGACATCAGCAAGAGGGCCAGCTGGTTCACCCCAGAACTCCTAGCCTCCAAGCAAGCTTGCCGGAAACTAGAGAAGAAATGGCACAGTGAACAGACTCCGGACAGCCACGCAACACACAAGAACGCCATCCGCAACCACCACCACCTCATCAGGGCTGCCAAGAGGACCTCCTTCAAAGACCGCCTCGACAACAACGCACACGATAGCAAGGAGCTCTTCAACCTTGTGAAGGAACTCTCCAACCCCAGCTCCAACACCAACGAAATCCCGCCGTTGCAAGCCCTATGCGACTCCCTCGCCACTTTCTTCCACCGCAAGATAGCAGACATCCACGACAGCTTCAACACCCAGACAGCCCCAACAGACAGCAACACAACAGACCCCCCGCACATCATCGACCATGACCCCCTGCTAACCTGGGACAGTATGAGCATCGATGACACTATCAAGACCATGAGCACAATCCACTCCGGCTCTCTGTCAGACCCATTCCCGCACCACATCTTCAACAAAGCAAGCAGCTCCATCGCACCCCACCTGCGTCATCAATCTCTCCCTCGAGACCGCGACCTTCCTAGAGAGCTGGAAACATGCCGAGATCAACGCCCTACTCAAAAAAGCCAAGGCAGACCCAAGAGAACTCAAGAACCTCCGGCCCATCTCTCTGCTCCCTTTCCCAGCCAAGGTCATCGAGAAGATCGTCAACAGACAGCTAACCCGATACCTCGAAGAAAACAGAATCCTGGACCCTACCAGTCAGGGTTCCGCAGCAACCACAGCACCGAGACCGCCCTCATCGCCGCCACCGATGACATCAGGACCCTGCTGGACAACGGTGAGACTGCAGCACTCATCCTCCTAGACCTCTCCGCCGCCTTTGACACCATCTGCCACCGCACACTACGCGCATGCCTCCACACCGCAGGGATCCGAGACAAGACTCTGGAATGGACCACCTTCTTCCTCTCCAGCAGAACCCAGAGCGTCCGCCTCCCCCCATTCCGACCTGAAGCCTGCAAGATCATCTGCGGCGTACCCCAGGGATCCTCCCTCAGCCCAACACTGTTCAAAATTAACATAGCCCCGCTCGCACACATCGCCCGACAGCATGACCTCAACATAATCTCCTATGCCGACGACACTCAACTGATTCTCTCCCTCACCAAGGACCCCATCACCGCCAAAGCCAACCTCCATGAAGGAATGAAGGCCGTCGCCGACTGGATGAAGATCAGCCGCCTGAAGCTGAACTCAGACAAGACGGAGTTCCTCATCCTCGGCTCCAACCCTTCAGCCTGAGACGACTCCTGGTGGCCGACAGCACTGGGGGCAGCCCCGACACCCACCGACCACGCACACAACCTGGGAATCATCCTCGACTCAACGCTCTCAATGACCAAGCAAGTCAACGCCGTCTCCTCCTCCTGCTTCAACAGCCTCCGCATGCTCCGCAATATCTACGGATGGATCCCGACAGATACAAGAAAGACAGTCACCCAGGCCCTTGTCAGCAGCAGACTTGACTACGGAAACGCCCTCTACGCGGGAGCCCGAACCAAGCTCATCAAACGACCAGAACGCATCCAAAACGCCTCGGCACAAATGATCTTCGACGTAGCACGCCACGGCCACATCACCCCTCACCTGAGAAACCTACACTGGCTCTCCGTCAACAAGAGGATATCCTTCAAGCTCCTCATCCACACACACAAGGCACTCCACAAGACCGGCCCAGCCTACCTCAACAGACGACTCTCCTTCTACATCCCCAACTGCCAGCTGCGCTCCGCCGACCTCTCACTTGCCACCGCCCTGCGCATCCGAAGAACAACCACCGGCGTGAGATCCTTCTCTCACCTCGCCGCAAAGACATGGAACACCCTCCCACTGAGCCTACGACAGACCCAAGACCTGCTGACTTTCAGGAGGACACTCAAGACCTGGCTGTTCGACCAGTAGTGGCCCCCCAGCGCCTTGAGACCCTCGCGGGTATGTAGTGCGCTTAACAAATGACTGATTGATTGAAGCAACTTCCCGGTCACCAAGACATATCAGCCATCTTTATCTATGAGTGTATGCTGAGGTTCATAGGCAGGGCCGGACTGGGAACCAAAACCGGCCCTGACAGTGCTCGGCCGGCCCCCCGGGGGTTGGGGGTGCGGCCGAGCTCTTTGCCAGGGCCGGTTTGCAAAAACGGCCCTGTTACAAAAACGGCCCCCAGGGTCTAAAACCGGCCCCCACCCGTGCGGCGCACCGGGGGATTGCCCGGTGCCCGCTACGGCCAGTCCGGCCCTGTTCATAGGGGATGTCTGCTCTCACCCAAATTAGCATCCCCCTGGCATACGCCGAAAAGGAGGTTTGCAAATATCTGCCACTTCGCTCTGCATAAGATTAGTCTCATGCAGCAGGGTGATCTGCACTCCCCTCCTCCATAAATATCTATGCCCATTATGCTGCCGAGCCCACCCCCTAATGTTCCACGTCATGAACTTTAACAAGTAAGGTGCTGGCGCAATAAAAAAGTGCTCATCTCAGACTTCTCTTTCCCTCCGCCCCCACCCCGTGCCACCAAAAAGGATCCAGAGCCACCCATGCAATTAAAGCAAACTAGATAACAGAGCAAACACTGCCAAACAATAACTCCCCATCCCAAGAGCAGCCTGGCAATACCCAGCTGCCCAAACTGCAAGAAAACCATCATCTTCATCAGAAGACCTAAACCAGCCATAGGTGCAGCCCTCTGAGAGGGGGTAGGCTATTATCCCCATTCCGTCCACGCCGGACCGGACCAGCGGAAAAATGCAGCAGGCCTACTCAGTACATTATCAGAATGATTCATGTTCCAGGAGGGGCCATTGATGCTTGAAGGGGTCCGTCAGATGTCATCTGCAGTCCTCAGGGTAACTATCGGTAGCAGGGTGCGGTCGGCCTGCGAGGAGTCCGAGTCTGAATCACCAGTCCCCTTCACATAGGGGGTGGGGGCGACCTCCGAAATACTCTTCATCCATGTCATGATTGCAGCCTCCGCCTGGAGGGCCACAGCCATATCCTTTTCAGTTTGGCCCAAGTCCACTTGGTTTCTTTTATGGAGCCCTGCGGAGCCTCTTCTGAGATCTCTTCCTTAGTTTCCATTCTTGTTGGGCCGCAGCAGGCCCCTTCCTCAGAGGTGGATTCCCACATCTGTGGGATTCGAGCCACTCCGAAGCTGCTGTGGGGTTATCACAAAAATGAGTTGTTCCCTCCAACATTACCCGAAGCTGGGCAAGGAACATTAGGCAGTACTGCAGGCCCTCCTCCCGCAGAGCCCTCTTGGCCTTGAGAAAGAAGCCTGCCTTCTTTGTACTTCCACTGTGTAATCAGGGAATATTGTGACCTTACTATTCTCTTTTTTTTTATTAAAACTTTTTATTACAGAAAATAACCACTGCACTTTGATGACATTTGCATTAACTACACAACATGGTATTAGTTCCATTTCCCCCAGATTTTCGACCATTTGTTGGGACAGCCCCTACTCTCATATATCGCCCTCTCTGTCAGCGTGCATCAATCCATATCCCTCCTCCAGAGACCCTACTACTATTAACCACAAACAGACATGCAGTTTATGCCTTGTACAATAGTATGTCCCTATCTTTATAGTGCAGGAGCCTGGCCACTACTGGAAGCCGGCATGCGGGCTAGTACTCGATGCGCTATTTCCAAGGTGTAAGAGGCTGAGAGGCCCTCTGGGGCAACAATCACCTGAGCCAGTTCTCCAAGAAGGCAGTCATGCCCTTATCCTCCACCCCTTCAGGAAGCCCAACCACCCTAATGTTGTTCCGCCGGTTGCGGCCCTCAGCGTCGTCTACCCTGTGTTCAAGCATGCGGACTCTATCCATGAGCTCTGGGACCTGGAGTGATAGCATTAGTTGTGCGGGGTGGAGGTCATCCTCTCTTCCAGCTTAAGGTGATCTGCTCGGAGCAACCCCATTCTCACCGACACTGTGCTGATGTTCTGGTGTAAGGTGGCCTTAGTGTCGGCGATGGCTTCAAGTATTTTAGTTAGTTGTTGTTGCACTGGGTCGTCTGGAGTCTCCAAATACTGCCTCTCCTGTTGTTGTTCAAGGGTGACCTCCTCCTGGTCAGGCGGCGCTCCTGCCGGCCGCGTCCTGGTTTTGCCCATCCCCGCAATGTGAGGCTATCAGGAGAGGGATAGCAGGGTGCCAGTAAGTGGTGGGTATGTGTCTAAAAAATGCCCTAGTGAGATTTCTCATCTGCCAAGGGTGAGTAACATTGGCCAAAGGGCACAGCCAGAAGCATAAGTGCCACCCTTGTTCCGGGGCCCCCTGTGTGGGTCTCATATGGGCCATGGACAGGGCCAATTTGCAGTCTCTTCTGCCTGTTTCAGGGCCCTCTGTAGGCTGCGTTGAGCCTGTACCTTCTTCCAGGTTATGGGGCACCATGGGGCCTCCTGCCCACAGCCCAATCTCGGGGCTGCAGGCAGTTCCAAATAGGGGCCAAAGTCACTGTTCAGAAAGAGAAGGGGAAACCAGGACAGCAGTGGCCCAGGCAGTGAGGAGCACCCAGTGAATCACCAGGACTCGAACTGGACCCGAGCCTCTGCTCCACAAGCAAGCCTTCCACACACCTACCCACGTCCCAACGTCCAGCTCACCAGAGTTCCACTCGTCGTTCTTGTCTCATCAACATAATCAGGTTAGGCTGGTTCAAAGTTGAGATCCAGCTGCTGCGCCCCCATGGGGGCTCCCAGCACTGCATCCAGCCGTGTACCGCCGGCAACTCCATCCCCACTGCAATGTTCATCTCCAGGCGGGCCCACTCTCCCAGGCACCGGCCGCTCTAGCTCCGGTCAGTCGCTGCCCACAAAGCCCGCTCCCGCCGGCTCAAGGCCCCATCAGAGCAGAGTAGGGCCGACCACCTTCTCAGCATCCGTTGCTTCAGGCAGGTACGTACACTCCACTCCTCTTGGCGGCGTTTCACCAGCTGTGCATCAACTGCCTGGTCCCTTCACAGGGCGCTCGGGTCTCGTAGGTCCAGCAACTCAGCTGCATGGGCCACCATCTTGTCAACTTGGGCTCACTCCTTAGCACCGCCAGCATCGGTGTTTAGGCCTGGCATTAAGCCCCAGTCGCACTCTCCTGCAGTGCGGTGCTTCCCCAGCTGGGGATTCGCTCCACACGTCGTGATAATCAGCCTGGGCCTAGATGGTAAATGATTACAACCGGGCCGGCGCGCAGCATCAGGCTCACACGTCTGCCATGCTCGGCTACCAAGCCATGCTCCCATATTCCTCTTACTATAACGTCATTTTAACCTTTGTTTCTTTCAGTGAATATCTACGGTTTTCTTTAAAATGTAAAGTAAAATATAATAATTCCTAACTATAGCTTCACTTTAACCCTTGCTTTTTACTGTGAATTTCAAGGTTTTTTTTTTGTACATAAAGTAATATTTCATTACTATACGTAAAGCCAACTCCCCGCCACTCAAAGCCTTTGGTCATGTGCGGCGGGGGTAGGCCACAAGGGCTGGGCTTTGGCCAGACTCTGTGGCCAACATCCAACCCCCCAAGGCAGTCAACCACACACCAGACTTTGTTTGTGCAAGGCGATGGATAGGCTGCAGGAATTGGCACGCAGCCAGGCCCTGCATCCAGCATCCTGCAGCCAGTCAAACCCCCGCAGGCTGGGGCAGTGTAAAGTTGGCCTTCAAGCCACGACAACCCCATTCCTCAGAGCATTAACCTTCTATGAGCCTTATTAGGCTCCAGGAACCCAATACTCCAGTGCCAAATTCTATAGTTGAGGTAAAGGGGAATGTGGCTCTCCTCCCTGAGCCTTATTAGGCCCCAGGGACCTCATCCCTTGGACCACATTATATAAAAAGGGGAGGAGGACATGAGGTCTCCCCTCCCAGAGCCTTATTAGGCTCATGAGACCCAATCCCCCAGGACCAAATTCTATAAAATAGGTGGGGGGATGGCCACGCTGCCCCCCATACCTGAGCCTTATTAGACTCGGGCTGAATTTCATAAAAGGGGGGGCATGTACCCGAGACTTATTACGCTCCAGCGACCCCATCCCCAGGGGCCAAAACCAAAGAAAACAGGTAGTGGGTGGTGCAGGTTTCCCCCAACCCTAATTAGACCCCGGGGGCCTCATCTGCAGGACCAAATGAACTTATATAGGGGATGGGAGCTAGGCACCCCTCCCCATGCCTTATTAGGCCCAGGGGACCTAATCCCCTGGGGCTGAAATGCATTATTAAGGGAAGGAGTGTGTGCCGCCCCCTTCCCTGAGACTTATTAGACCAGAGGACTCCATCTAAAGGGGAGAAAGTACATAACTAAGGGAAGGGGGGCATTCAGCTCCTCCTCCCCTGGCCTTATTAGGTCCCGGGAAACCCTTCCCTGGGGCGGTAGTTGATTATAAAGAGGAGGGGGCTTCATGTCCCTAACTAGAGCCTTTGTAGGCCCTGGGAAAGCCATCCCCTAGGGCCGATATTAAGTTTACAGGGGGTGCGCCTTCATAGGAGCCAGGGATCCCATCTGGGTCCGTATCTTGTTTAAAAGGGGAGGGGGCCACACAGTCTCCCTCCCCAAGCCTTTTAAGGCCTGGGGACCCCATCCCCCGGGGCTGTAACTAATTAAAAGGGGGAGGGGTGTCATATGGCCTGCCTCCCGGAGCCTTTCTCAGCCCTGGGGCCAGTCTCTTATATAGGTGGGTACCCACCCAGGGCACCCACAAAGCAACATGTTGTGCGAATGGGGGGAGCCCAAGGGCCCCTGCGGCCCCAGTCAGTTCCAAGCACCGTTCAGGAGGCGGCATTGCTCCTATCTGGAGGTAGTAGCTATTGATGCTTATTACCTCCGGGTGAGAGCGATATGTATTCTGTTTGAAACAGCACAGGAGTCTACTCCTAGCCGGAGGGAGCATTTTTCAATCTTTTGCCAGGTGGGAACAGACTTGCATGTTTGCTGCCCTCTGACGGGAGATTTAAAAATGCTCCTGCCTGACAGGAGCAAACATCTGTTTCCCTGCCCGTGCTGTTGTGGGCAGGGATACTACTGTGCCCCGGCGGTGGGCTTCCCGGGGCACAGTGAGTGAGCCGGCACTGAAGGATGTGGTGCACCAGGTCTTCAAAAGCTTGGGGAGGTGGGCAGCGAAGGCCCCCTTCCTTTTAAGTTATTTACGGCAATTGGGGATGGGGTCTTGGGGCCTATTCAGGATCGGGGAGAGGGTCCACACCCCACCCTCCTCTGAATGGACTTACCCGGCCACGGGAGATGGGGTCCCACGGGCGCACAATAGGTTTAGGGAGAGGGCCCCTATTAATGCCTTCCCTCCTCATATAGGTTTATTAAAAAACATGGTGACTGCCGTATTCTTTTGTTTTTTCAACTGTGATCCAGTAGGATTGCTGCAAAAATTGCAGATTTTTATTATTTTGGCCTTAGGAGGGGCGCCTCTGCCCCCCCCTGCCCCCATCAGGGCCAAGGGGGAGAAGGTATCCCTACCCTGCCCCCTTATACTATTTTGTTTTTAGACTTCAGGACAGGGGACTAAGTCCCCGAGTCCTGTAATGGGTACAAATAAAGATTTTCTCATGTTGCAGACAGCCAATCAGATCACTCACAGAAGGAGCGCATTGGCCCAAGGAAAACAAAATCTCCCTGGGCCAATCTGAACATTCTATTATTTAGAATTGGAGAGTCCCTCGTACTCAACCGTCCAGAACTACAATTCTTTTTAACCTTACTTTCTCAAAAACTACTGAATGGATTCACACCAAATCACAACAAGTACAATCTGTGGGCCAACATCTAGCTTCCTGCCAAATTTGGTGTAATTCAAATTCCGTTCAGCAGTTTTGTGAAGATTCGTCAAATGACATCAGAGTTATTGGCAAACCAGAAAACGCCTTGTCTATGGAAAAGCAGGAATGATATTTCACTCGCAGAAAACCAGAAATTCAGCAGTTGTAGTTAGCTGAGCTAACTATAACTCCCGCACCCGCAATGCACTGCTTATGACCTCACATATTACATCACTCATGACATGGTCATGATTGCAGTCATCACAGAGATAGTGACCTGATGAGGTTAGTAGATCACCGCGTCTGTGATTGTTTTTAAATAGATACTTTTTAAATGTTTAAATGCAACCTGTTTTCCTTAAAGAAAAACAGTATGCAGTAAAAAATAATGTTAGAGCTTAAGTAACTTTTTTAAGAGTAAGCAGTGGCCCACAGGACCACTGCCTAATTGTAAAAAAAAATGTTGTCAACATTCACAAAGAGAAAGGGGGCCCTTAGGGACCCTTTCCTGTTTGTGAATGGGTTACCAGTACATGTTTGCAGTCTGTAAAGTATTAACTTCAAATAGAAATGAACTTTCTATTGCTTATTGCTATATGTGGGTGTTAAACTGGTACTAATGAGGTGCAACCAATGCCCAGACTGTTAACAAGTTTGACAAGCATTGGCAAAGCCAACAGGTTTCGCCTATGGGAAATATATTAGTTTTGTCAATGTTTTTTACACATGTTGCACAGCAGCGCGAGGAAGATGTAGAAGGTGGGTAGAAATTAAACAGCAGACATTGGAAGGAGGGTGAAGATGGGGGTAAACAATGGATGGCGGGAGGAGGGCAGGGGGTGGATGGGTGCAACACAAATGTGTAGCGGGGGAGTGGGGAGGGAGAAGTAACAAAGGATAGAAAACGTGATTAACAGCAAGACAGAGCTCTAGGAGAGAAAGCGTGGGGGGCAGGTTCAAAGCAAAAAAGAGACAGCAAGCAAAAAAGAGAGAAAGAGTGAGGAAAGAGTTGCAGAGAGGCACAGAGAGACAGACAGCAAGAAGGGGCAGAGAGCGAAAACAGAAGGTGAATAAAAAAGCAGATGAGACAGAGAGAGCACATGAGAGACAAAAAACAAAATATGCATAGCAAGAGTTTGGGAGAATGATGTGGAAAAAGGGAGAAATGAAAGGTAGGACTTGCAGGCTAAAAGAGAGGAGAACAGCAATGTGAGCGAGGTAGAATTGAAGAGAATCGGAAGGGAGACAAACATAGACACAGCTGCCCAATGATAGACTTGCAGACGAGACCCATCTTTAAAGATGCCGAGTTGAGCTGTACTCAAGAGAGGTGCTTGACTTTAACAACACCGGCACCCCACGCCATGCCAAAGAAGCGACAACTCGTGAAACACGTTGGCTGTGGGAAACCTTCACAATTTTTGGATAATGACTGTTAGAACATGGGAAATGTATAAGGCATTGTGTTGAATGGATGCATGAAGTCAAGTGGTAATGTCTCGTGGAGACATAAATAAAATAGACATTTACAATTTCCTATATTGAAATATGTTTTCCTTATTTTTTGTTTTTTTTAAAGATTATACTCCTTAAGGCATTATTAAGTACATAAATAATATTTTCTCCCCTCGGCTCCCATAGCTAGGTTAACTATTTTACCGGCTCCTGTTGTCTTCCCTGTATGAGTGAAAGTGAGGTACAAACCCCATACTGGATTTGACTTGAACAACAAAGAACAAGCTCTTCTTGCATCATGCAGATCTGAAGCAGACCGTATCCAGTGCCTTACCACCTTGTGAACACACAGCTGGACCGGCAAAGGCAAGAAACTGCTTTGTAATCGTTTCGCAGGCCTTAAAGAGAAAGGCCAAGCATGTGTGCTCACTCCTCACTTTGAAGACCTCTGCTCTACAGTGTTTCCAAATGGTGAATTCCTACCGCCGACTTTTCCCCCATGAGAACTACAACTCAGTGATATGTCATGGTGATTGCTTCATATGGCCACCAAATGGCAGCCACAGCACACACACACAACCTTTCTGTTTCAATGTTTAAACAAATCTAAGTGGATTTGGTGCAGAGATAATTAAAGTTCTTCAAAATGGGCCCCTTCCTCGGAAGTTAAGTACTGTCTTTTGTGCTCAAAAGCCGTTGTCCTTTTTAGGCAAAATGTTAGAGTACGGACTATAATACAGTGGCAGTGTTTACCAGGCATTTCACAAGCCTTACTGAGGGCTCTGCAAACTGACATGCATTTCTGGTGTATGATTTTCAGATAGAAACCAGCGCACAAATAGCGTTAAACACATTGAATTTTAATATTATTCTATGCTGTAGGCTTTAAAAAGTGGAAGCCTATCAAAAAAATATTAAACAGCGTCTCTGTTATCTGAGAAGTGCCATCAAATAAGCGAAATTGAAACAAATATGAAATAACAGTGGGACCATGGTGCTTTCATGGTGAGCGCCTGTCGTTATAACCTGTGGGGGCTGAGACGCAGGATTGGCTGCACGATGAGTGCTTGAAATACGTGCTCACATAGGAAGATTAGGGTGTCGGACAATTGCATGTTGAAGGCAAAGGACAAACAATACAAGCACAGTGCAAGAGCTGCAGCGAAAACATAAAAAAAGAGTTCCACAAAAGTGGGTGAAAACAGTACTTGGGCCTCAGGACACAGATAAGACCAAACATACGAAGATGCTACAGCCAATAGAATCGGAGGAAAAGTAGGTGGCAAGCACAGGAACCAATGAAAAGCAAGGGGCGGAATGTAAACCCCTTTTAAGAATTATATTGAATACAATACATTTCAAAAGCACAGCACAAGAGCTGTGCAGGCGAAACTTAAAATAACAAAATAATGAAGAAATACTGTTACAAAGTGTGCCGCATAATTTGCCTTTTCTTGCTGCTTAATTTACTCAACACTGCCACATAATCTGGCCCTGTCCTGCCGCATAATTCCAGTGGCCCTGGTAATGGTTAATGTGGGCAAACTGTCTGTAATCTCCGCACCATATTTCCATGATCACAATCGCCATGATCACCATGCCGTCAGCCTTATCAGTGGGTTTTATGATCAGATTATGATTAGATTTTGGAGATTACAAAGCTTGTTTCTCAGAGAAAGGCAGATTATATGAAACATATTTAAACTGCTGTTTGATTTGCATCACCTCTTGCAGGACCACTTTTTCGAAAGGTAAGGATTTCAGGTGGCATGGTAGGGGATTTTGTCTTAATGCACAACACAACAGATTAACTTCTCTAATTATTCACCCCCTTCTAATACGTACTGGCATGCCCGCTTATCGCTTCTTGGTTGATCAGTTCGGGTTCATCAGTGCACCCCGTAAGTGTCTGTCTCAAACTTGCAAAAGGACACATTTTTGGGAGCGATTAATGTCTTTATTATTCACGCGCTCCTACTTCTACAGACGAGGTGCCATGGGGCACTTTTACAAGATGAGCAGACATATCAGTTTTTTTATGCATTACACTCAGCTGAGCAACTTCTCTCTATTTAGCTGAGCAGTCTTTTCCATCCTCCGCAAGAGTCTTCAATACAGGCGTTCCCTTCCCTGTCAGTGGAAATCTTTCCCTACAGGTAGGACCCTGTTGTTTCTAGTTTGCTAAGTTACGAGTAACCCATGCCCCCTCCTCCCACCGGTTCTGACATTTCAGCAGACTGTTTCTTTGAAAAGGTTTTTGGGCTGATTGTCATAATGGATGCCAGTGTTAAGTGAACTTCTACAACATTGTTCTGACACCACACCGACTCTCATGCTTTATTTGTAAGTCTCCGAGGCCTCATGTACTCTTTATTGGCTCTTTTACGGGCGTTTGCTTCAATTAATTTTTGCCGGACCGGTCTCTCCTGTACCCTTTTAGGTGGATTATAAGCAGTAGAGACCAACTGTGTGTGCAACTCCTTTATAATTCACTTTGTCACAGTGTGGTGTTGAGTATCAATAATAATCTGAGACCTTACTCCTGTATCCGGGCAATTTGTTGACTCTCCCCTTCTAATCCTGCTTTGCAGATTACCTGGAATTATCCTAGGTATTTCTGATGTGGCCACACGAGTTTGCAGCTTAATTAATTCCGGGCCTAACCATAACTGAAATTTAATTCATTTGTTTCTCAGGCATAAATCATATTTGTAGTACTTTTCTCATCCTGATGATGACCTTAAACTAACAATGCCATCAACATATACCAGCATGGAAATGGACTACTATTGTGCCATGAGAGAGAATGGTGGAGGTTCGCCATACTCAGGAGGTGAGAGATGACTTGGGGCGAGTCCAGCTTCATCAGCCAATAGTTGAGGTATGCGAAGACTGGAACCCCTGATATCCACAAATGTGCTGCAACCACCGCTATCACTTTCATGAACACTTGAGTAGTGCTGGTGAGCCCAAAAGGGAGCATGACAAACTGATAATGCTACTGGCCCACCGTGAACCACAGGTAGCGCCTGAGGGCCGGCAGGACGGGGATGTGCAAATATGAGTCCTGCAAGTGCAATGCCACCATCCAGTATCCAGGGTCCAGGGCAGAACAGACCTGAGCCAAGGTGAGCATTTTGAACTTCTCCTTTTTCAGGAAGAAGTTGCGATGGTGCAAGTCTAGGCTAGGACGAAGGCATCCGTCCTTTTTGGGCACCAGAAAGTAGCAGGGATAGCAACCATAACCTACTTCTGATGCTGCCATCCTCTTGATAACTCATTGGCCAAAAGAGCACACACTTCCTGATGAGGAGAGATGGTCCTACGACAGCTGATTGGTTGTAAGTGGGTTGCATGGATGGAGGGGATTCCAGAAAAGGGAACCCTTCTGAATTATTTGGAAAACAAATTTGTCAGATGTTATCTGTGAGGCAGGTGATGGCAAATCCTGTCCCCCACTGGGTCCCCGTGGTGGTATAAGCACAAACTAAAAGGGTTTGGAGGCTGAGGCTGCTGGGGGAGGGGTGTTGACTGAAACAACCTCTGGCTGGCGGTCTCACTTGGTCTGTGGGAGCTGCGCCCACAGCCACAAAAGGGCTGGGAAACATGCTGGTCTTGATGGCTGGGCGGGAAAGGATGTGGTTGGTGTGAGAAGGTGGCCTGATATATGCTGTCCACTAGTTCTAGTGGGCACCTTGTATCAGTCCAAACAGCCCCTTATGGTGAATGGTTAAAGACAACCTTATATGAAAGCTATCCTAGTGGTAGCTATGGAGAGCAGCCTTCAGGCTAAGTCTTGAAGGAATGTAAAGCAGCTTGTTTTACCAGTCTATAATCCCTTGAATGATCAAATGAAAGGACAACCACACCAGGTATATATTTAAAATATATGTATTTAGGTTAACACACACCCCTCTAGTCTCTTTATGAGACTGGAGTTCGAAGTACTTAAGTTACAAGTGATCAAGCATCAGTAAAAGCACAAATACACGTTTGGGCCCTAGGGGCGTACAAAACAATATACCAAACAAGTGGTATAAGAACCACGACTGGAACAGGCACTAGGCCTATCGCCTCTAGAATTGCAGGGACCCCAATGAACCACCCAAGGTAGTTACACAGGGGACCCACGGGAGCTGTATGCAGTGTGAAAACACAACCGCGGGTTCCTATTATCTTCTATGGGCAATGTTGTGGTTGGAAAATTAAAGATTAGGGACACTTCTAATCGAGTCTAGACCAAACCCTTTGGGACTTAAGAAGTTCTAGGGCTAGCACCCACGAGAGCACTGGAGTACTCGAGTTACCTCACCCAGGGAAGCCGGGTGCTTAGGTGTCTTTTGGTGTCGGGTCGCGTCGTCGATTTCAATGGAAGTCTGCAAAGAACTGCTGCTGCCGGGAAGAGGAGAAGTGCCCGAAGAGATCCAAGCCTGGATCTAGGATGTAAGGAACCTGAAAGCAGAGGGGAAAGAGTCTGGGTCACTAGCCAGTGACCGAGGGCAGGATGGACCAATGCCCACTGATGTTGGGTGCTTCAGGTGAGTTGATGGGTGTCTTGACTCTTCAGCCACGAGGTCCAGGAGGCATCGACAAAGTCCACGAGCCGGATTCGAGCTGTCCCACGAAGTCTGTCGAGTGCTGCAGTGTCGGCGACCAGAATGGACCCAACAAGCCTTGGCAACGGCAAGTCACTGGAATTCAGAGAAAGGACTGCGGTGCAAACCAGCAAGGTCTGAGGGACTCACCCAGCAAGGGTAAGTTGGGGCACGTCTGGAGCAACCAGGTAAGTCCAATCAGAAAAGGAGTCGCCTTCGTGGGGACCTGCTAGCCAACGGCTAGTGATCACGAAGGAGCCTCAAGCGGTCGCACTTGGAGCTGGCCCACGGGTCACTCGTGGAGTGGAGGCCAACATTCTTCGGTGCAGGAGGTGCTCAAGGCTGGGGCTACTCGGAGCCCAAAGCACAACTTCGAGGAGGACCAGGAAGATAGTGTTGCTGCAAAAGTTCACGGTGTCCAGGGGTCACAGTTCCACGTCACCCACGATAGCCACGGGCCTCAGCTTTGCTGTGGACTCAGGGTAGCCTCGGGGAAGTCTGGAAATCCACCTCTGGGGATGCAGAGACTTCGGCGTCCGGCGGGAGCTTTAGAATTGCAGACCGGTCAGTTGCTTCTGTGGTGCCTGCCAAGCAGGGGAGTCACTCCTTGACCCCAAGGGAGATTTCTTCAGTCTTCTAGTCAGGATAGAACGTCAAAGGTCCAGGATGTACGTTGCAGAGTTTCGTCCAGGGTAATCTAAAGTACTAGGGACTGTATTCCTATACTTATACTAAGTTTAGGGGATGGACAAACTCTAAGGCCCTACCTATGTGTGGGCCAGGAAAGAGGGGTGGTTACACCCATTTCCTTTGTCCAGTTTCACGCCAGAGCAGGGGCAGGTAGCCCCTGTAACCATTTTGAACTGGAGTATGCCCAGGGATACCAAGTGTGCCCCCAGTGCAGGACTTCAAAGCACCAGCGAGTGCTCCCGCCCAGCCCCAATACACATCAGCCTGTCTGGGAAGGTGGGGACACATCCCCTCGACAGGAAACCTATTGTCCAGGCCTCCCCTGCCGGAGTTTCGGTCAGCAGCAGGAGGCCGGAATCCTGTCCGTGGCAGAGGCATCCATTTTGTGATGCCAGGGCTCAGGAAAGTCCTACCGGGTTTAGCCAGTGTGAACATGTCTCTCCCTCTAGAAGGGTGGAATGCTACCCCTGCCGCCAGGACTGGTGGGGAGGTAGTATTCCAAAGCGTTTGACACCAAACACTACATGTTTTGATGCAGCTATCCCAAAGTTAGCATTTACCGCGAGGTTATAATGCACTTAAGAGTATATGGTATGGCTGTATCACAGAACAGCCATAAGGAAGTATTCCCGAAAGCTAAAGAGGGGCTCAGCTCATGCTTGGGCACCCTCTCCCATAAAACCAAGCACTCTGCCTTCAGGATTGTCAAGGCCTGCCATAGGAGAGGCTTATAGGTTTATATGTGTCTGTATAAGGTAGTGATATAGGTAGCCTATACCACTGTAAGGGGTGCAAGCACACCCTTACCCAGGCTGCAGTAGCAGACCTGTGGTGTCATTTTGGAGTGCTTCCCAGGGGTGGCATAATATATGTTGCAGCCCCTGGTAGGCCTCTGATGTACCTATGCCCTAGGTACATAGTATACCATATACTAGGGGCTTATAAGGCACTCCAGAATCCAATTAGATATGTACCTAATGTACATGGAAACCATTTTAAAGAGGAAGCAGCTAGGCTGTGGTCCTGATTAGCAGGGCCACAGCCAGACTAAGGTCGAAAAACAGTGAAACACCAGCAAAAGGTGGGGGTACCCATGTGAAGCAGACCCTACTCTCCTACAGTTGGTAGCCCCTACTGCAGCCATGGAAGCCCCTAATGTCGCCAGGGACGGGGATTAAGTGAGGGGACATGGATAAACCAAAGGACCTGGCCATAGCTCTGATATCCTTAAAGTGCTCCAGCGCTGAGCCTCCCTTATCAGCTGAAGGAAATTAGGTTACTGGTTGAGCGGGGGTGAAACCCATTTCAAGCAGCAGTCACAATTCCTACCATGGTGAAGTCACAAGCAACCCCAAATTAACCTGTGCTTAACCCTCCAGTAATTTGGCACAAAGCAGTTTGGCTTATCTTAGAGGCAATGTGTAAAGTATTTATGCAGCACTTCAGACAGTAATAAACTGCCCACGCCAATTTAGAAAAGGAATATGCTACTTACCAGTATGCATCTGTTCTTGGCATGTAGAGCTGCAGATCTATACACTGTGCATAGCTCGCCATCTGGTGTTGGGCCCGGATGTTTGCAGTTTGTTTTTCCTCTTGGAAAGTCTTTGGAAGTCACGAGGTCGGTGACTCCTCCTTTGGTTCGTATTGCGCATGGGCTTCGGCTCCATCCTCAGATTGTTTTTCGCCAGCAGGGAAAGATGGAGCGTAGTGATAACAGTAAAGAAACCCATGTGTGTTGTATCTAAATAAGATAGACTGGAACGGATACAGTTCGCCGGGGAGGCGGGTGGGCGTGTATAGATCTGCAGCTCTACATGCCAAGAACAGATGCATACTGGTAAGTAGCATATTCCGTTCGAGGCATATGAGCTGCAGATTATACACTGTGCATAGACTATATAGCAGTACCCAACCCTAGCGGCGACCGCCGGCATCCGTTGCAGTTGTTTGGAACAGTGTTTTTAGTACAGCCTGGCCCACACTAGCTTGTTGCTTGGTTTGCACATCTACACAGTAATGTTTTGTGAACGTGTGCGGTGTTGACCATGTCGCTGCTTTGCAGATGTCATCTAGTGGTATGTTTCCTAGAAAAGCCATAGAAGCTCCTATCTTCCTTGTAGAGTGGGCTTTAGGGGGAACAGATAGTGTTTGTTTTGCTTTGTGGTAGCAAATCTGTATGCATTTTACAATCCACCTAGCTATCCCTGATTTAGAAATAGGGTTGCCTTTATGTGGTGGAGAGAAAGAAACAAATAGCTGTTTGGTTTTTCTGAAAGGTTGTG
Organism: Triturus cristatus; assembly: GCF_964204655.1. Lineage (NCBI taxonomy): Eukaryota > Metazoa > Chordata > Amphibia > Caudata > Salamandridae > Triturus > Triturus cristatus. The sequence goes on along the minus strand of NC_140585.1, from coordinate 750,240,625 downwards.
TTCTTTGGATGTAGTAAAGTAAAGCCCTTTTAACATCCAGTGTGTGTAAAGCCCTTTCCGCAACGGTTTGAGGTTGTGAGAAAAAGACTGGTAATTCTACCGACTGGTTTAGATGAAAGGGAGAAATGACTTTGGGTAGAAATTTTGGGTTGGTGCGGAGTACCACCTTGTTATGATGCATTTGAAGAAAAGGTTCCTGTATGGTGAGTGCTTGTATTTCACTAACCCTTCTAAGGGAAGTGATGGCCACTAGGAATGCTGTTTTCCATGTGAGAAACTGGAGCTCACATTTATGTAATGGTTCGAAAGGGGGTCCCATTAGCCTTGTGAGAACTATATTCAAGTTCCAGACAGGTGAGGGTTGTACTCTGGGTGGAATTACTCTTTTGAGGCCTTCCATAAAGGCTTTAATGGCAGGCACCCTGAAAAGTGACAGGTGCTGCCTGTTCTGTAAGTAAGCAGCAATCGCTGCGAGGTGTAACCGAATGGATGTATATGCTAGGTTACACCTTTGGAGATGGAGCAAGTAACATATAATATGCTGTATGGACACATTTAGAGGATCGATTGTGTTGTTGTGGCAGTAAACAACAAATCTTTTCCACTTTGCAGCATAGCATGCCCTAGTAGTAGGGCGTCAAGCTTCCCTGATAATATTCATGCAATCAAGGGGAAGGTTAAGGTATCCGAATTCTAGGACCTCAGGAGCCAGATCGCAAGGTTGAGCTGAGCTGGGTCCGGGTGCCTGATCTCTCCATGGTTCTGAGTCAGGAGGCATGGTGAGAGGTGTAGCTTTTGGTGTGGTACTACCGAGAGTTCCAGCAGTGTGGTGTACCACGGTTGTCTGGCCCATGTTGGAGCTACTAGGATCAGTGTTAGGGAATGTTGTTGTAGCTTTCGCACCACTAATGGAATTAGTGGGAGAGGTGGAAAGGCGTATGCAAATGTGTTTGACCAGTTCATCCATATCGCATTGCCTTAGGACAATGGGTGTGGATACCTGGCGGCGAAGCTTGGGCATTTTTTGTTTTTGTGGGTAGCGAATAGATCTATGTGTGGATGCCCCCACTTCTGAAAGAACGGATGAAGAACCTGTGGGTGAAGTTCCCATTCGTGAATCTGTTGCGTTTGTCTGCTGAGCAGATCTGCCACGGTGTTTTGGACTCCTGGGACATGTTGGGCCTGGAGAAAGATTTTCTGTGGAATTACCCATCTCCATATGCTCTGTGCTAATTGAGAGAACTGTGGAGAGTGTGTGCCCCCCTGTTTTTGAATGTAGTACATGGCAGTCATGTTGTCTGTGCGAATGAGGACTGCCTTGCCTGCAATCTGCGTCTGGAAGGATTTTAGGGCTAGGAAGATTGCTAGTAACTCCAAATGGTTGATGTGGAGTAACTTCTGTTGCGGAGTCCACGTGCCCTGTACTGTGAGATGTAACAGATGAGCTCCCCAGCCGGAGAGCGATGCGTCTGTGGTTAGTATTATTTGTGGAACCGGGTCCAGGAACGGTCGACCTCTGGAAAGGTTTGTGGTGTTCCACCACTGCAGAGAGCGATGGGTGCGACCGTCTACCAACACCAGATCTGTCAGTTGCCCCTGGGCCTGGTTCCACTGGCGTGCCAAACACTCTTGGATTGGACGCATCTGGAGTCTTGAATGGGGCACTATGAAGATGCAAGAGGCCATCATCCCTATCCGTTGCATAAACACTCTTGCTGGGAGAGAGTGTTGAATTATGAATTTGTGACGCAGAGCCTGTATGTTTGCAATCCTGGCAGGATTGGGATAGGCTATGGCTTTTGAGGTGTCTATGGTAGCACCGAGGTATTGTTTTGTGTGTGATGGTATTAGGTGGGACTTTTGGTGGTTTACCGTGAAACCTAGCTGGTGAAGTAGTTGGATCGTAGCGACGGTATGTTGCACACATTGTTCGTAGGACGTGGCTTTTATTAGCCAGTCGTCCAGATACGGGAAGACGTGAATGTGCTGTCTTCTGAGGTGTGCAGCCACTACCGCTAGGCACTTGGTGAATACCCTTGGTGCTGTTGTTACCCCGAACGGGAGCACCTTGAACTGGTAGTGTTGCCCGTCCACCACAAATCTGAGGTACTTTCTGTGAGACTGGTGTACTGGGATGTGAAAGTATGCGTCTTTCAAATCCAGAGTGGTGAGAAAATCGCCCTGGGAGAGGAGCGGAAGAACCTGTTGAAGGGTTACCATGTGAAAATGGTCTGAATGTATGTAAGTGTTTAGAGGTCTGAGATCTAGGATAGGTCGTAGAGTCTCGTCTCTCTTTGGAATCAGAAAGTACAGGGAGTAGACCCCTAAATTTTGTTGATTTATGGGGACCGGCTCGATGGCTTCTTTTTGCAGGAGGGAGATCACCTCCTGTTTTAGTAACGTAGTATGTTCTTGAGACATAGGGCGTTGCCTGGGTGGAATGTTTGGGGGGGGGGTAGATGTTAGTTCTAGGCAATACCCTGAACGAATAATTTGTGTCACCCATCTGTCTGAGATGATTGTCTCCCAGACGTGAAGGAAATGTTGTATTCTGCCCCCGACCGGAGTGGAATGGTCTGGAGGAAGCGGGGGAAAGTCATTGGGCAGGAGGTGTGGCAGAGCGGGCGGTATTTGCCTTGCCTCTGCCCTTATTATTATTGCCTCTGTATCCGCCTCTTTGATAACCCTTTGTGAAGGTAGATTGAGGAGGGGATTTGTAGGACGTGGATGCACTATCCGAGGAGTAGCCTCTGCCCGTGCCCCGAAAGGAAGAGCGGCGAAAAGAGCACCTGGGAGTATGTGACTGTAGGGCTCCCATGGATTTCGCCGTGTCAGTATCTTTCTTCATCTTTTCGAGGGCTTCATCAACTTTGGGGCCAAATAGATGATCTTGGTCGAATGGGTGGTTTAATATAGAGGCTTGTACCTCAGGTTTAAAACCTGAAACTCTGAGCCAGGCATGGCGACGGAGAAGGACACTGGTGTTTATGGCCCTGGAGGCTGTATCTGCTGCATCTAGGGCACAGCGTATAGAGGTATTAGTTATTGTTTTTCCCTCTTGAATCAATTCATTAGCCCTAGTCTTGTACTTTTCAGGGAGATGGTGCATGATGGTCTCTAGCTCATCATAATGCGCCCTGTCGTATCGGGCCAACAGCGCTTGCGTATTGGCGATACGCCATATATTGGCGGCTTGTGATGCAGTGCGCTTCCCTGACGCGTCTTGGAGCTTGGACTCTTTGTCAGGTGGCGGTGCTTCCCCTGACGCCTGAGAATTTGAGCGCTTCCTAGCTGTAGATACCACTAGGGAATCCAATGGTGCAGGGCCTTTAATGTATGAAGGGTCTGTGGGGGCGGCTTTGTATTTTTTCTCTATACGGGGGTTTAGGACCCTGGCCCTGACTGGGTCTTTAATAACCTCAGGTGCATGTTTAATTACTCCCTTTAACATAGGTAGAATGGCAGTAGACCTATGTGCATCGTCAAAGGTGTCTAGGAGAAAATCTTCCTCCACTGGATCAGTATGTAACTCCACCCCGTGGTAGTGTGCCGCCCTTTGTAACAAGTGGTGAAAGCCTAAGGAATCTTCAGGTGGGGATGGCCTAGATGGGTAAAGGTCATCCTGTGGGACATCTGGGATGTCCGGATTGTTATAGTCGTCCCATAGGTCTGGAGATCCAGTAGGGGTGTGGTCTTGTGGCACATCTGCTGGATCATAATAAGGGTCTCCCAAATCGTCTGGGACAGGAGACAAGGCGGGGGAACGATGAGGTGGAGGGGGTGGAGGTGGGGAGGGTGGAGGAGGTGGAGGAGGTGGGGAAGGCACCCTGAAAGGAGAGGTAGCAATGTCTTTCCTCTTTGGAGGTGGAGCTGGTTTGTCCAAGTGTCTCTTTTTTTGAAGACAAGGTCAAGTGTCCAGTTTTTGGATCCTTGGTGAGTGTCTTTTGCAGAGGATCCGGTGTGAAAAGTTCTTGCGACACTGGTTGTTCGGTCGGCGACGAAGTTTTCGGGGCAACGGCTTTTTAGGCTTGTCTAAGCCGTGCTTCTTTGGGACCTCCGATTTTTTGGTCGGTGCCGAAGAAGGCTTCGGCACGGGAGTGTCGGTGCCGAGGGCCTTGTGATGTTTGGTCGGCGCCGGAAGAGTAGGCTTCGACACCGAAGGCTTTGGTGCCGGGTTCGGTGTGGAGGTGGAGGCCGATTTTTTCTTCGGTGCCGAAGGGTGTTTTTCGGCACCGGTGGTCGGCTGGCTCGAGCCCGAGCTGCCGGAAGGCTTAATAGGCTTCTTTACCGGGCCCGAAGGTGGGGTGTGAGAAGCAGTGTCCTTGGTCTTGCCTAGGCCCGGAGGCGAAGGTGTGACCGAAGCCTTTTTGGGTATCGGCATCGGCGTGGGAGGGGGTATTGTACTCATGACCCGCTGCGCCGGGGTGATGTCCTCCACATCTGAGTCGTCGGCCTCGGAAGCGCTGACGAGGTCGTCGTCCTCCTGTTCGATGTTCTGCTGTCCCGGAGCTTCGACGTCGTCCCCGAAGATGTCGACTGGAGCGGAGGTCAAGGAGTGCGCCATGTTGCGTCTAGCCCATCGATCTCGAATAGTCTTTTTAGAGCGAAAAGACTTGCAGGCGGGACAGTCTCGGGCCTCGTGTTCTGGGGAGAGGCAGAGGTTGCACACCTCATGAAGATCGGCGTGGGGAAACTTGGACCCACATCGAGGGCACTTCTTGAAGGGAGTTCTTTCCATTAGCCGAGACAGGAGCCGGAATAGGCCCGAAGGCCGCTGTCGACGACCGGAATCGAAGAAGTGCCGAAGAGAAGGTGATTAAGATGATTTATGATCTTGAAGAGGCTCGATGAGAGAGGATTTTTGCGTCGATCGTTGAACTGGAAAGTTCGGAACCGGAGCGCGAAGTATTACATCCGAGCCCGATGGCGGAAAAAAACAATCTGAGGATGGAGCCGAAGCCCATGCGCAATACGAACCAAAAGAGGAGTCACCGACCTCGTGACTTCCAAAGACTTTCCAAGAGGAAAAACAAACTGCAAACATACGGCCCAACACCAGATGGCGAGCTATGCACAGTGTATAATCTGCAGCTCATATGCCTCGAACATAAAGTTTAATTTAATAAATTATTTAAGTCCAAAGCGACAAAAAAAGAATCAGTAGAACCGGAGAAATGCAATTTCAAAGATTTAAGTAAAAATAGTGCCTACAAATTACAAACCGCCCACTGTCACAAGTCACCACAGGACAAAGTCACAAGTTCAGGCCAACCGCAATGGAGCATGGGCTAGATACAGGGACCAACTTAGGCCTGCTGAACAAAGTACCTTAAATCCTGGTTGTAAAGCGTTGCAACATCCCAGGTCGAGGATGCATCATGCAGCAGTGAGTACATGGAACTGCGGGGCTCAGAGGCAGTGTCCTGCGCTGTCTATGATGCCTTCGCTGGCGAGCTTACGGTGCGATGTCCGGCGTTGAGCATGCAGCAGCAGTTCTGAAGAAGCTGTGGGGCTGCAATGTCCTGTGTCGAGGGGTGCCGTAGACAAGGGTCTTGTCAATGCAAAGGCCTGTCCCGAGGATGTGTCGCGCAGCAGTGGTTACGAGGAAGCTGCGGGCTGCAATGCAAAGTCCTGAGTTGGGGATAGGTTGTGCAGCAGCGGTTCCGAAGCAGATGCGAGGACATGCATTGTGCTGTTTCGATTCTGCTCACAGGACCACAGCTGGGCTAGCAGAGCACCTTCAGATCCACTTCCAAGGGTCCAGGATTGGGGTGGCACCACGTGAGTGGGTGGGGGTTTAGGACTCACAGCAGACCGATTTCAGGTGATGGATTCAAGATGGTTGGTTCCTTTTCTGTCCCTGAGGCTCTGAACAGGGGGCCAGCCAAGTAGATCTTGAAGTCAGTCTGGTGGTCCTGGGTTCAAGATGCACGCCCAATCCTTTGCACTCAGGCAGTAGGGCAACAGAGCAGCAGAGTATCAGCCCTTCAAACAGAGCAGCACAGCAATCCTTTTAAGTCTTCAACCCGTCCAGAGGTGAGCTGGGTCTGAGGATCCACTCTTTATATCTGGTGCCCACTTTGAAGTAGGAGAAGGTTCCTGAGGTTTCAGTCATAGAGGTTCTGGAATTTTCTGCGTGTCTGCCCTGACCCCAGCTTGTCTGGGGTCGTAAAAGACTGGTGTCAAACCCTTTGTGAGTGTGCTCAGGCAGAGGCTTTGTGATGTGCAAGTATGGTAGGTGACAGCTTCTCCCCCTCATCAAGGCAGAGATGGCCCAGCCTGCCAACACCTATTGCCCCTTTGTCTCACTGTCTGTGAGAAGTACACAAAGACCAACTGCCAGTTACATCTAGTCATCATTTATTATTTATCCTTCAGTGTAAATTGACAATTGTGTTTTTCTTTCAATGTGGATGTTATTCAGATACATCTAAAAGTACTTACATTTATTTAAATGCACTGTCAAATATATCCCTTGTTGACAACATTATCTGACAACTTCCTAAATGGGGCATTTTCAGAACTGGGATTTAAAATCTGACTTTACCATTAAAGAGGTTTTTAAATTAAAATTATATAGACACCAAACTCAATAAATATAGGAGTTTTTCACTGCTAGGACATGTAAAATTTAAAAGTGCATGACCAACTTTTTAAATAGACTGCACCCTGCATTCTGGGCTGTTTAAGGACTACCCAGGGGTGACTTATATGTATTAAAAAGCAAGGTTTAGGCCTGGAAAGAGGTTTATATTGCCAGGCTGAAATGGCAGTTTAAAACTGCACACGCAGGCTGAAATGGGAGGCCTGGACCATGTTTAAGAAGGCTACTAACGTGGGTAGCACAATAAGTGCTGAAGGCCTACTAGTAGCTTTTAATTTGCATGCCTTGGGTACTTGTAGCACCACTTTACTTGGGACTTACAAGTACATTAAATGTGCCAATGGGGTGTAAGAGCACGAGTATGTTCGCACTGGTTAGCAGTGGTAAAGTGTGCAGAGTCCTAAAGCCAGCAAAAACAGGAGGATGCAAGACAAAAAATTGGAGGAAAACAACACCAAGGATGTCAGGTCCAACATTACTAAAGAAGGGAGAGCCATCAAAGGGCATGACCTTGAGTGAAGCTTGGACATCCCGTGAGATGGCAGTAATTCTCTGCTAGGTGTGGCGTCTCAGGGCCACTGACTATAACATTTTCTGCCTGGCAAAACGATTGTGTCAAGTCCAAATCAAATGGTGAACTTTGCTTCATCTCACCCATCAGAAATTGCTCTGGCCTCCTGCTAGACCATGGGCAGCACTTGCACAACCGAATCCCACAAAGTGTGCTGGTATCAGCCTAAAAGGCATATGGTGTTCACCAACTGCAGTGCTAGGCTGGTGGAAGAGAAAATACTATTGCCCAAGGTATCCAGCCTTTTGGATTCCCTATCTGTTGGAGTGGTAGGGAACGCATCGGGATTGTTCTTGGAAGTGGAGGCTTGGACCACCAAGCCCTTCGGGGTGGGGTGCTGGGCTTTGAAACTGGGGTCCCCAGGAGTGGGGTGATGGCTGCTGGCACTTGGCATGTGCACACGAGCCCCTGTGCAGAGCTTGGACCAAGCCAACATATGGATATCTGTAAGGGCTTCATTAAATGGGAGTAAAGGTTCAGAATGGGCGACTTCCGGCTGAAGCACGTCTGTCAAGACGTTCATCTTGACTGCCACTATAGACAACTGATGGTGCAAGAACTCAGCTGCTCTCCATACCACTACTGCGAATGAGGCACCCTCCTCCACAGCTACGGTTGGAGGAGAGACCAGGCCAGTGCCTGGTGAGGTGTCCAAATCACTGGCATGCGCCAGTTTCTCATACCAGTTGTCCTTTATGTCATCAAAGAGATGCTGGTAACCATAAGGGTCTTCTAAACCCTCCCAATCGCCATCCTTTCCAGGCCTGTCAAAAGAAAAAGACACTGGCTCCAACCCAGAGGGCATGGTACGGGCACGGACACCCATCCGGCTCTGTGTCTGAGTGGGGTATAACAATGGGGCTGGCGTCACTGTGTGGCATCAGCAATGACGGCACAGGGGCGTGCACCGGGGAAGGTCACAGGCTTGTGGGCCCTGCCGCTTGGCATCCAGCACCAGATCCAAGGTGCCCAAATGGCACACAGGGTGAACTTGCAGGCTGAGAACCAGTAGTGGTCTCACCGATAACCGTGGGGTCAGAAGGCACTTCAGAGGGGTTGAGATGCCCTAATATGAGGTGCATAGCCTCATAAAACTCCTTGAGTTGGGCAGGGGTCGCTCCGACTGTGGGAAACTCTGGGAGGAGCGGAGCCAACCCTGGCACAGACTGATGCACGGAGTGAGGCCTAAAGTGCCGACGCTCCGGCACAAGGTCCGATAAACTGGACCAGGGAGGAGAAGTCGAAGCATGCTTTGACTTCTTTTTCTTAAGGGGCTTACCCGACGACTTGGATCACAACGACGATTGTCTGCAGCAGCTCTACAAGCGGTTCCGGGACCTTCTGGTCAAACAGTATCAAGCGTGTCGCAGGGACGTCCAACATCGTGTGGGGAGGAGGTTGAGGGACTGTTCCCTAAGCGACCTGGGGATCATGGCACAGTAGTTCTCGCCCGGTTTTGGAGTCGTGGTCCTGCTCCAAGCACCAGAGGCAAACCAAATGAGGATTTGTCCCAGACATTTGCCTGTGAGAGGCACCACATAGTTTAAATCCTATTAGATTCTATGGGGATATCCCAAACACACCAGGAGATATAAATCTCGAAAAAAACGCCTAAAAAAAAAAGACTATAAAATAGTCAGTCAAAAATTGACTGGGGGTAGCTCTCCCCAGATACCTACTGGTGCACAAGAGTACTGCTAGAAACTTTCTGGATCCAGTCTGATGCTTGGGGAATATTCTAAGGTAAGAAATCAGCAGCTCGAAGTCTCTATTAGAAATACATTTATAGGATCTTATACGTCCAGCTCCTTACAGAAAGAGGAAAGCTCTGTTTAGATATGTGTGTTAGTAAAACAGAACGCATCCAGAAAAAAGCTGCTACTTGATAGGGAATCACTACAACGTACTTTGTGCCTCATTGACAATAGTATTCTAATATTTTTCAAACAGATATATTCTGTCACCTCCATTACATCATCAACTCTTAAAATTCCTAAGGGAGGACTGTCATCCTTTCACCAAGAACAACTCCAGGCCAGGGGCGTAACACAGGCCCCTGCACCCCCGCGGTACGGGGGGGCCCCCGAGCTGCAGGGGGCCCCCTCAGCACAATACTCAGGGCCAAGAGCTCCAGATTAAATCTGGAATGGGGGCCCCTCCGTGTACGTGGCAGGGGAGCCCCCTCAATTTTCGTTACGCCACTGCTCCATGCACATGTACCCTACCATCTGCCCCACGCCTTATATACACTCAAATCCTGTATGATCTCTCTTAATTCCATTGCTTGCTCGCTCAGTGAATCATGTTCGTATTACCACATCTTCATTGCACAAATCCTTTAGGACATTTCTATTTGTCTGATCCAATCACTGCACTGCCTAGACTGTCAATAATTTGCAGCATCGAATTCTCTAATTGCATTACATGTGCTCCTTGAGAATTCAAGCTATATTTTTTAGAATGAATTCTCCACGTGGTGGGTTTGTGTCAAGGTTATGTTTATCTTCTTTCTGTTAGCATGACTGTGACATGCTGTGTTGTAACATTGTTTCTACCTCCAATTTGGGTTCCTGTTTGGTCAAATATTACACTTAATCCCCCTCACCTTGACATAGTGAAGAATCTAAGCTCTATTATAAAACAAAAGGAGTGACTATAGCACACTCTGGGGCACAGATAGCAGGTCTACTGCTCACTCAATATTCAACTCCCTTTGCCAGTGTTTACAGTATTGTATTTAATGCCACCAACACCACTGGTGTAGCTAACATTTTTAAGAACATAGGTTCTGGACTGCTTTTAGCCTACAAGATATTTTTTGTGGTCATTCTATTTCTTCATGGTTTGCTCACATCAAGCTTGTTCACTGTATTTCTTCCTATTTTGATCATGGAAGGCGCCATTCTTCTCATCGTTCTTCTTCAAAGATGATGTCACCGTATCCATTCAAGCAGCCTTGTCACTATGCTACATGCCTTCTACCTGGTGATAGATCTACTTTGTAACCTGGATAAACACTGGATTTTAAGCTTTCACACGGTTCTGTCACAAGTGGTATGGCCTAAGTTTCAATGCCACTACTGCTAACAATTGTTAATAATGTCCTACTAGAATATCAACCAGTGCTTCATGTGGATTGCTGGGAGCTGATCCAGCGGCATTTTCATCACTGAAATAATTCTGCACAACACACTCATCATATACTTCTGCTACATAGGGAGCACTGCTATTGCTGAGTCTTGTGCCTTACCCACAATCTAATATGAGGCTTGCTAATCTGATATCATACTGTACAATTTAACCTTCTTTTGTTGTGGTAACTATGGTCAATTCACCTGCATTAACAATGCTGGTCTATTCACGGACAGGCACACCATCAACAATCTTCCCACATCGATCAGTTAGCTCTTCAACTCATGAACTTCTTGTTCCCTCTTAGGTATAATACCTTGTTTCTGTGGGGTACGTCCGACCATCACCACTTCCTATAGAGCAATCTTTGACTCTACAGACTTGGATATTACGAAGGTCTCTACTGCAATGATGACACTTTAAAGATGGTACATAGCTGTCACTCTTTTGACAGTAATTTTCTGCTTTGTATCCAACTTTTCAACCTGCTTTTTCGCACTGCTGCCTAGTGGGATTAGGGCTCCAGCTTTTGCTTTACTTGATCAACCTACAATCATACATAGAGTTTCTTTCATATATTCACAGGTAATGCTTGCTAACTGTTGTAATCTACTATGCCTTTAAGCCCGCCAGCTCATGCCAAGAATCAGGCGCGCAACGCCCATTGGGCTCAAAGGGCTTCAGCTCCCCGTTGTGTATGGCAGCTCGGGCTGAGACAGCTTCCCGGGCACACACACAGCCACACCAAGTACTTCACAGGTTTTTAAAAGACCATTTGCTTGTTAATGAGGCTTCGTTTTTTTCTCACCCCTTCTTAGAGCCCTTGCATCTCCACTCTGCCTATTGCTGGAAGAATTACCCCCACCCCTCCCCCGAAATATTTTCCAGGCCCCCCCCCCCCTCCGAAATTTGGCTCTAGTTGCGCCTCTGCCAAGAATGTTGGGGTCTCCATGGGAATGCTGGAGAACGGTTATTGTGGCAGTGCTAGAGAGCAATGCAGTTGGTGGTGTTGGAGCAAAAATAAATACTTTGAAAAGCAACCTGAAGCCGCATCTTAATACTAACATTTTGGGGTGTTATCAGTTTACGCATTATTTGCACAGGTGCCCACTATGCACCTGACCACCATTTGCTTTTGGCCAAAGGTCCCGAGGTATTTACTGCTAATGATGATGGAATTGACTTTTCTGCAGTACGATAATAAGAATACAACAATATGGATTGTGTGTCCTATATATTCTAATAATGAGTTTTATAGTTTGCATAGTCTTATAATGTATAGGGTTTTAGATTAGGCCCAGTAGATTCCTATACAGACATTTATATAAGTGGGACTGGAAGAATTCCCACAAGATTCTTTTTACAAACTGCATCAGTAATCATTGGCCTGGCCACTTTCTAACTGTAGCCCTGTGAAACAGTAGAAATAGAGTTCTCTCAGAATGAAAGGTGCATATTGGGAGCAAGAGAGCTTGGTTAAGAACAAGCTGGGGAGAATGCTGGCTAATAATAAGCTGGGATCTCTTAGACGAGTCTTATCTGGTGGACACAGGGTAGACTGCTTGTACAGAACAGTATGTGATAACGGGCTTTACCATTCTTGGTGACAGACTTTGCACCACTAATTCTAATTAGCGAAGTTTCAGTAGGAAAGGGAATTATAGTCATGACATGTTACCTCTGTTCTTATGATTATAATTCTATTCATTCCTATTGCCACAGTAATCATGACATTTGCTAATATAATTTTGCATATGTTCTTCATTAGTCTGAATTTTAATAAAAATCGTTATTGGTACAAGGCTAGTGGTCTTGTGTGTACCCACTTAGGAGAAAGGATGAGGAGAACCCCAGAAAAAAACAAGTTACTTACCTGTACAATGTGGTTCTCCAGTATTGATATCTTTCATAGATTCACATGCTCGAATCTTCCCCGTCGTCATGGTGGGAGTCTCACAGTATTAGAAATATAGCAGTATAAAAGAAAAACTCCATGAAAACCAATACAAATGCATTATACTTTGGTAACCCATCACCATCATTCTATGGTCCAAAAGTCAGCCAATGAGACGCCAGCCCTGAGAGCACAATCCCCTGCAGAGCCACCATACCTCGGATTTCCATCACTGGTGTGAGCCAAGGATAGTTATCGTGAGGTAAAAGTGGTCTACCTTACAAAACGGGGAGGTGGGCGGGTCGCATGTGAATCTATGAAAGATATCAATACTGGAGAACAACAGTGTACAGGTAAGTAGCTTGTTTTTTCTCCAGCATTGAATCTTTCATAGATTCACATGCTTGAATCAGAATAGATAGCAGTATCTCATCCATGAAACACGTTTTAAGGGTAAGACCCCTTTTTCCTGGTGGTTCAAATAAAGCACTTTCAATGACTACGAGATCTTCTAGCTTACATAGCGGATTGTGTGTCTCAGAATGTTTAAAATAACAAAGACCACATATACATATAAGATATCATGAAAAAACAATCATATCATGCATTACTTATATACAAGTATATACTTGTAAAATAAAAGGTCCCTTAAACAAACAGTCGGCGGGGTACAGCCTGTCCCACCACTGTATCTCCTTTCCATGCTGTGTCCAGACAGTAGTGCCTGGTGAATGTATAGACATTTGACCACATTGTCGCTCTGCAAATGTCTGGGAGCGATACTCCAGCGAATAATGCGGTAGAAGTAGCCATCTTCCTTGTCGAATGTGCTTTAACCCCTTCAGCGCGGCGCGGATTTCCGCGCCGAAGATTCCGTGCGCGGGCGGGGCCATGACGGAGCGGTTCCGTCATGCGCACAGCGCAACCGACGCACGTGACGGAACCGCTCCGTCACAAGCGTCGAACGGGTTAACCTTTGACATTAAAGGCCTTCCAGCCTTCTCATGACAGAATGCAATTGCAGAAGATATCCATCTGGAAATACTATTGCTGGATAATGCCGACCTGTTCCTTGGAGTGGCGAAAGCGATTAACAGTTGATTTGATTTTCTAAAAGATTTAGTTCTGTCAATATAAAATCTTAAGCATCTTCTGACATCCGTGTGATGAGATCTTTCCGCTATAATAGTTGGATTTTTTAAATATTTCAGTAGGACGATAGGTTTGTTTAAGTGGAATGACGTCGGAACTTTTGGAATGAATTTTGGATTCGTTCTCAGCACTACTTTGTCTTTCTTGAACTGCATAAAAGGTGTAGAAATTGAAAAAGCCTGGATCTCACTGACTCTTCTGGCTGACGTCAGAGCCAGAAGAAGAGCTACTTTCCATGACATGAACTTCAAATCAGCTTTATGAATGAGTTCGAAAGGACAGTATTAAGTTGCCAAGGCCCTGCCGGACGTTTTATTGGAGGGAAAACCCTGAAAGACCCTTCATAAACTTGTTTATTACTCTATCAGACCAAATAGAAGGTTGCCCCGGCCTTCTGCGATATCTTGGAATCGCCGCAAGATGCACCTTTAGCGATGCATGGGCTAATCCTGCTTTGGCTAAATACAGTAGATATGGAAGTATCTGATCTGGCGTTGAAAGCAAAGGGTGTAGAGAGTGATCGAAACACCACTGGCAAAAGCTTTTCCACTTTGCCGCATATGTTTTATTGCTCTTAAATGAGTCAGAATATCACGACATTCTTGAGGAATATTCAAGGATTGGAATTTGTGGTCATGAGGCTCCAAACCGATAAATTTAGAGAGCTTATTTGGGGATGTACCACTTGACCCTTGTTCATCGATATTAGATTGTGCACCAGTGAAAATTGAACACGAGGGGACACAGACATTTGAAGAAGCTCCGTGAACCAGAACTGTCTCGGCCATGCCAGCGCTATGAGTATCAGGTGGCACGGTTCCAATTTAATTTTCCTCAGCACCTTTAGAATTAGAGGGAATGGGGGTAATGCATAAGCAAACATTCCCGTCCATCGTAGATGAAGAGCATTCCCCCATGATCCTTTTTGAGGGAATCTGCTCGCAAACCATTCTCATTTTTTGTTGTCTCGGGTGGCAAAAAGATCCAACCCTGGAGTTCCCCATAGGTGGAATATCTGGGGAAGCCAATGTTGGTCTAGTTCCCATTCGTGGCATAAGCTTGCCGACCTGCTTAATGAATCTGCCCACGTGTTGTGGATTCCTGGGACATGCTGAGCCTGTAGAGTGATATTGTGCTTTAGAAGCCACTGCCAGATTTCTTGAGCTTTTGCTGATAAAGTTTTCGACCTTGTTCCCCCTTGCTTTAGAAGATAAAACATAGTGGTCTTGTTGTCCGTTCTGACAAGGACTGGAGAATCATGAATTCTGGGAAGAAAAGCCTAAAGACCTAAAAACACTGCTCTTAGTTCTAACCAACTGATGTGCATCTTCGCTTCTTGCAAGTTCCAATGACCTTATATTTCCAGGTCCTGCAGATGTGCTCCCCATCCCTGCAAGGATGCATCCATTGTCATTATGTAACTGGGAGGTTGAGGTTCAAAAAGTAGGCCTGCAGAGAATTTTTTTCTTATCCCCCACCATGACAGAGCTTTCTTTATTAGAGGAGTGACAAGGACTAGGTCTTCAAAAGATCTGTGAGCCTGAACCCATTGTAGGTCGAGAAGTTCCTGAAGTGGCCTCATGTGGAGACGGCAATTTGGAACTAACAGAATGCAGGATGAGAGCATTCCCAGCATACATCCTCACTGAAACGGACTCTCTTTTTTGAATCTGAGAACTTAGCTTTAAAAGTTTCTGAATGCGTTCTTCTGAAGGATACGTCTTTGCTTCTTTCGTGTTCAACACTGCCCCTAAAAACTGTAGTTTGTGACGGTATCAGAGAGGATTTTTCCACGTTTACTTTTAAACCTAGGGACACAAATAGCTTCCTGCAAGTTCTTAGTGAGTTCTGAGTGCAATGATATGTCGGACCTTTTATCAGCCAGTCGTCTAGATAATGATAGACCTGGTGTCCTAGTTGTCTCAAATATGCTGCCACTGGCGCCATGCACTTAGTGAACACTCTTGGTGCGGAACGGAGACCAAAGGGAAATACCTTGAATTGGTAGTGGCACCCCACCACCTCGAATCTCAGATACCGTCGTTGTTTGACGTGTATTGGAACATGGAAGTATGCATCTAATAGATCTAAAGATGTCATATAGTCTCTTCTGTTCAGCATTAGAAGAATCTCTTGCAGCGATAACATTATGTAGAGTTGCTTTCTAATGTACTTGTTTAAACCTCTTAGATTCATCACCTGCCTCCATTTTGTACTCTGTTTTTACTTTAGTAGAAAAAATGCAAGTAGAATCCTTTCCCTCGCTGATCCCGAGGAACCTCCTCTATTGCACCTTTTATAAGGAGATTCTGAATCTCCTTCTTTAGTAAGGATAGATGTTGATGTTTCTTGGGAATGGGAGGTCAGTCGGTGATTTTTGAATGAACTCTAGGGTGTGCCCATGATGTATAATGTCCAACACCCATTTGTCTGATGTTGTTGACAGCCATTGTTGGTAAAACTGAGAAAGGTAGTGGTTCTGTTGAGGTTTGTTTTCTGACGAGGCGGTTGGCGCCTTGAGAGTGTCGCAGTCTCCTACCGCTGTCCTGTGATATTTCTCTAACTGACGTCTTCTTTCTATTTGCCTGTTGATGGTAAGGCATATTGGTCGACCGAAGCTGTTGCTGATTAGGATATTGTCGATACCCTTGTTGCTGGTAGGGTTGGTACCTATATGATTGGAATGACGGCCTTTGTTGGTAATGGCCTCTTGATCCTCTACCACGAAAGGACTGAAACCTTTGCTGTTGAAGGATCCCTAAAGAACGTGCCATGTCTGTATCAATCTTAATTCCCTGAAGAGCATCATCCATTTGTTTACCAACAAGATTTTCACCATTGAATGGCATATCAATGATTTATGTTTGAATTTCCGGACGGAAAGATGTGGCTTTGAGCCAGCCCTGTCTGCGTAGAGCGACAGCCCCTGCCATCTGCCTAAAAGCCACTGATGAAATGTCCATGGCTATGTCAATCATTTCAGAGGCTGCCCTAGCCCAATCTTGAAGAATTTGTGTTGCTTCTTCCTTCTTATCTTCAGGAAGGAGTGATAGCAAAGGCGCTAAATCAGACCACATTTGTCTGTCATACCTGTGTCACGGAGTCCCTGGGGAGTGGGCCCCACAAGCCACACCCGATATTGACGTTTTAACCCTCCTCCATGCACAGGAATGGGCAGGCCCCTTTAAGTCCACTTGGGACCTGCGGGAGGACGTGTCTGGAAGCGGGACGTCTGACGCTCTCCTCCAATCAGGAGGCTACGCCGAGGTAAAAGGGGAAGAACGAGAACCCGGAAGTGCGCAAGCCAGAGAACGGAGTGGAGAAGACAAACGAGAAAGAAGACCGGAGGAGCAGCTGCTGGATCCCGAGTCAACCGGCAGTCCCGAGGTCCAGGAGAAGAGGCTGGAGAAGGATCCGATGCCAGGAGGCCAACGACCCCACGCGTTGCCCCGCCACTCTCCAGGAGGAGTGTGGCTGGAGCAGGTACGTCGTCGTCTGTGGGGGCTTTCCTTTTCACGGGGAGGGAACGGGTAGGTTTGTGAGGGTGGGCACTGTTTTTCTTTCTATTTTGAGCACACATAGTGGTAAGTCCTCGGTGACCCCTCGCACACCCCCTTCCCTTGTTAAAGGCGGCTCCATCGTGCATTCCACTGACCTGTGGTCTTTTTTTTTATTTTCATAACGCCCGGGATGTTCCCATGCCGGAGATGAAACAAAGCGGAGTTATCGCCAAAGCCTTCCAGCCACCAGGATTCCCGTGGACAACAGAGACAGTTTTGTTTCTCCTTCCTCCTCGCCCCTGGTGATACTTGATGGCCGCTATTTCTTTTTGGATCACGTTTATCCCTTTTAATAAACCTCCATACAACTGAACATTCCGGGTCTCCTCCTCCTCATTTTGGGTCTTCTCTCCTTTATGCCTACAACCGCTCAGGGGCCTGTGACAACCTGCTTACTATTGCCAAAGCATTAGATGCTTTTATGAACTTGGCTGCCATAACTGCAAAACGTTTGCCTGCACCATCTAGTTTTCTACCCTCTTTGTCTGGAGGAGCGGAACATGTAGCTGCCTGATTTCTGGAGCGCCTCTGCGCTGCTTGCATGACCACTGATTCCGGTCTGCGATGACCTATCAGACATGCCGGAGATGATTCTGGAGCCTCATATTTCTTGTCCATTCTCGGGACTGATACCGAAATAGAAGCTGGGTTTCTCATAATTTTTAGGCCTTCCTCCCATATATAGCTCACCAATGGGATGGTCCTAATTGACTTCCTTGTCGAATCTTTCAAATCGTACAAGAAACAGTCTGCCTGTTTCACCGGAAGAGGAAGATCAAATTTTTTCGAGGCTCGCTCCATTAACTCATGGAAACCTCCAATATCCTCTGGTGGAGAATTTGCTGGTGACGGTGAGGGTGAAGGAGATGTCGGAGCAATATACTGATCCCATTCGTCACCCACAGGCTCTTCCTCCTGTGTCAACTCTCCTTCTAGTTACTCTTCCACATCGCTCTCTATATAGTCATCTCTGATGGCTATTACCGTCGGAGGACGCGTCTTCTGTGAGTCTTGCAGTGGTGCTGCCTTCTCAGCGGAGGGTGCGCTTTGCGTCTTACTTGGAGTGTTAGGCAAAGGTACATTTGCTTCTGGAAAGCGTCTATAATAGTTTTTAATCATGTACCTCATTTCTGTGACCTATGAAATTGACACTGAAATAGAATCTTCTCTGGGCATTGGAGGATTATCTTCCTCCTCCTCGTACTCATAAGTGTCCTGAACAGATTTGTATCTCTGTGATCTTGATGGAGGACGATCTTTAAAAGAAAACTCCTCATGCAAATGTTCAGATTTATCCTGATAGTCTTCCTCATCCGTGTCTTGGCATTTTACTTTGAGCTGCGGAGGACTATACGCAGGTCCAAAAGAACCTTCCTCCTCTGATTCCTGCATTTCCAACAGATGAGATGGTGGAAGCGGTGAGACTTTGCTTCAGCATGCCAATTCCGATGAAAATCTCCCTGAATCAGGCATGACTGTAGATCTTTTCCTTTCCGTCGACGAGCGCGTCGACGGTGGAAACCTTTTTAAAGAAATGGACATCGACGAACTTTGTGTATTCGGTGACTTGAAAACCATCGTCGATGAGGCCGTTATTGACGAGGTCGTCGTTGAGGTTGTCGACGCAGATGTCATCGACGGTGCCGTCGTTGTCAAAGTTGAAGTTCCTATCGTCAACGACGCTGCCGTCTTCGGCGTAACTGTCGTCGACATCATCACTCTCATCGACGAAGAAGCCATCGACGGGTCCGATGGTAGGGATGCGAGGTGGCTGGTACGAATGGAGGGGTTGCACTGGGAAATCGCCCACAGTGCCACCTGAGAAGTGTAAGTGTTAACACGCAGTCTTCTGATTTTAATTAACGACGATGTGTAGTTGCTAGGCGCTGCCGTCTTCCGCCTCATCGTGAGGCACAAAAGTAGTATTACGATGCCTGTAATTGAGAATAAGCACACTGTGCCTCTCAAAATAATGTCCCCAAATACGCCGCGCTTTATATAAATTAAGTAAAAAATATGCTCTCAGGCCCCCTGTTTATAAAGGGGGGGGGGGGAAATACATTTAACGGTTTGCACGGAAAGTACAAACAATGTATAACACGCACCGATTATTTTTGGCAAACATGACTGGAGACAAAAGACCTGGTCAGTGAAAGACTACTAAATTGACAAAGCCCACGAGATCGCTCCTTTTACCGCCAGTAATTTCCTAGCTTTCTATGATTTGGTAATTTTTATTTTCTTACGCGCTGTTACACGTGTGGTAAACGTTACTTGATTCACAAAGTAAGACTTTAGGCAGTAACTGCATTAAGCTGTAAAGTTATATGCGTAGCATAAGTATTACTTTTGTCAAGATTTATTCCTCAACAGCACCATCCAAAAGGTCCTCCTTCTCCCGTCTCGTTACTGCAACTGCCTGGTGACAATACCATCATTGCACAGCATGGCAGCACGGCTCGAGCGCATATAAACACAAGCGCTCACCATGACGTTTTCGTTTGATTTTTCTGCCGTGGCTTCGCCTGCTAAAAGGTTTCTTATCTTTATGGGGCCATGTGTTTGGCCCCATAAAGATAAGAAACCTTTTGCAGCAGAAGGAAGGCAGACGAGGCCATCCAAATGGGACGGCCGAAAAAGCCGAGCAAAAACATCACCAGGAGCTCTTTTCCAATGGCTGGCCACCGTTTAGCATAAACGGTGACGCCAGCCAATGGAAAAGAGGGGCGGGGCTTAATGCCCTTTACAAAAAAATCCCCATATCATTAAATCTCACCAGCGAGACTGCGCATGCGTGCAGCCTACGCCAGGCTAGACCTAAAAATGTGTTTCTCTCAAACATCATGCACCAAATGTCAAAAAGGGGGGCACGGATGTCATTTAGGAGTCGCAGCTGTGAGCCCCTGACTTTCCCCTTGCACTGCCTTTGCGACCCCTAGCCTCAAAGGTGGCAAAATCAGTGTTAGGAACCCAGGGGCAGCTCTAATTTGCAGGCTTGGCTGGGGCTCCACTCACCATGTTTCTGTCATTTTTTATTGCACTAACAGTGTTAATACTATATTATTCACTATTAGTGTATTAAAATGTGAAGTACAATTAGCTGGAATTCGATCTTCACTGGCAGCTGGGGTATGTAAAAAATACACTTTTAAATGTAATGTGTGTGTGTGCTTGCGGGCGACGGTGTGTGTATGTGAAAGCATGCATGTGAGTTAGCGAAAATGAGTTAGTGACGGGTAGTGTCTGTGACTGCAGGGCAGTAAGTAAATATGAGTTGATCAGAGTGAGTGAGAATGAGCAACAGTGACTGCAAGTGAGGGTGCATGAGAGTTAGCATCAATGTGAGTAAAAATAAGCGGGTGACAGTGAGAAAAAGTGAGTAAGATTGAGTGCGAGTGACTAAGTATGATTGAGCCAGAGTAAGAGTGGATTTGAGGGAGACTGAGCGTGAATGAGTGAAAATGAGTCAGAGTGGGTGATAAGTGAGAATTAGGGAGTTAGAATAAGAGTAAGTGCAGGAAAGGGAGTGACAATGAGTGAGTACAATATGGTGAAAATGAATAAGCATGATTGAGTGATATATGGTATTATGCTTGGAAAGTACTATTTGCCCTGGCATAGTGATGGTAATTCTTGTCTTATGGAGGCACCTATGGCAAAATACTGGTGCTGTCAATTTTTATCATGACAGGCACTGGTTACAAAATACAGGCAGACTTGAGGTGATGATTTGCATAATGGTAAAATTATGGCACTGATACACCTGTTATTAGTACTTAAAGCAGTTGTTGGCATGATGGTGAAATACTGATACTGGCATACTAGAGGTAGTTCTTGACATATAGAGTACCCAAGGAAAATGGTGGAGCACGCATACTTGAGGAAGTTCTTGGCATGGGGGAACCCATGGCAAATGCTGCCACTAGCACATTGGAGGTAACTATTGTCATAAGGGAGGACAACCGTGTCATATGAGAGGAGGGCAACCTTGATGAAATGCTGGCCTCGAGTTACTGAGGCAATGTTTGATATAAGGCTCACCCAGAGTATTTGGATGGAATTTATGGCGAAATTCTGGCTCTGGTATATCGTATGTATTTTTGGCCAAAGAGGAAACCGAAAGCTTTGAAACAATGCTGGTCCTGACACACTCGAGGCTATTTTGACATTAAGGGGCACCCATTGCACATTTTCAAAAAATGGGGCAATCTCCTGGGAAGTGTCAGGTTTCATTGGCTTGGAAAATCATTAAAGGACTTGAATATTTAGGGAGTGTCCCTTCAGAGCCAAATGTATGCGCACATTGTGCTTCAGAATGAACTATTTAAACAAAGTTTTTTTTTATCTGAGGCAGGATACTGCAAACCCTCTTAAGGGGTCTATCTCACTTGCTTCACTGGCTTACTACATTTCACGGCTATCAACACGTACCAGAACTTCTAAAGATCATGTCAGCACACAAATATAGGTGGTATCTAAAACAGATATGTGTCCATGTTGTGTTGTTATATTAATCATGCAGTTATTATAGAATTGCAGCAGTGTTACTTATTGTGATGTCATCAGGGTTAAGGTCATGTGGCATAACATTCTGGGAGATTTGGTAAAAGGTTGCATGCTCTCACCACCTATGATATAAATAGCAAAGCACTCCTGGAGGAATTATTTATGGGATTGTTTTAATTTTAATCATTTGAGGTTAGTCAATAAGATCAAAGCCAAGGTAATATCATGAATGTAAAATTCATATAAATAGACAAATAGACAAACTCATGTGCTTGAGCTAAGACACAAATAATGGAAAATTACTAAAATATGCGAGAAAAACAATCAACCCTAACAGCCAACTATTGCATTGTTTAAATTTCATGTCAATACAAGAAAATACAAGTATAGTCGCGGTCAGATACAGCTTATGTAGAGTGTCACATCAATATGAATACACTAACTAGATCATAGAATGCTTTTTGACCAGTAACCCAGTTTGGTGTAAAGCACCCTCAGCCTGATTACATAGACTACGTTAATTGTACACGAATTACTATATGCATAATTTTAAAACACAGCTGTGGAGTAGAATCCAACGTTTCGGTCTCTCAGGGAAGAAATACACAAGATCATCCTCAGAACAATTACTAAATAATAGAACCCTTACTTTAAGTCAACATTGCAGTTTGCCAATTTTTCATTCCCATCTCCCTGCCTCTGGTGAAATTTATACACTGTCATTTGTCACAACCTCCATTCGTGGATTCCTCAGATTTGCTTTTTATCTATCTGGCATCAAGTAAACTTCTATACTACTCCATAAACTATTTTTGAATGAGACTTATATGAGTGGTGCTATATAATAAACTAGGTCACTGAACAGAAAATATTCAGTAAGTTCTGTACTCTTGTTGGTGTATTCTTATTGATGTGACTCTCTATATGGATTGTATCAATCTGACAGCGAATGTATTTGCGATTTAAAAAATATATATATTTTGAGATCCAATAAATTGCAATGCAATACATCAATCCAAAATATTCATGCACCAACAATAAATACACCTCTAAAATATATTTCATGGCAAAAATACGCCCAGGATCAAGAAAAGACTGCAGTACATAAAACTCCACAGAACATAAATATAAAGAATAATTCTAGACAGATTCCTTTCTCACTAAGCAGTCGAAAGTGCATAATGAGCTGAATGTGGAAACAAGCAATAAGACATGATCCAAACTTCTAGACTGATGCCCCATTTTCAATCAAAAACCGCCCCCAAAGGTTATATAATTTTTTAATCCCCCATTGCGCATTGCATAGAGCCGGTCATTATTTCTAACATGTTTCATTTTTTGCACCCAATCCCCCATTGTGGGGACCAGCTATGTCCACCACTTTTGAAGTAGAAGAGATCTGGCCAGTGCCATTGATATGTGTAATAATTTTGTCAATTTATTGGTTAGACCGAGTGCAGGATCATACCCCAAGACTTTCCACCAGGTACTGGGAGCTAATTTAGCTTGCCATTTAGTCTCCAAATACTTAAATATTTATTTCCAGCATTCCTGAGTAAGAGGACACGGTCTAATTACGTGCACCCAATCATCAACAGTCCCAGCGGTACATCAAAAGCAGTGACCCGACCAGTTAGGGTTGACTTGTGCAAGAAATTGTGAGGTTCTATATATAAGCCCTTTACTGAAATATAACATTCAACGCCAATTGGCTTCTCTCAAAATGCTAAAATATAGCAGATTAACTTCATCTCACATCCTTGCTGTTTGTTCCAATCCTTAATATTTTTCCAATTTTTTGATTGCTTATTGGGTGAGATCAGGACTCTTCATGGAGGTGAACAATCTTTACCATTCTATGGGGCTATTGTGTTCGCAAGCTTCAAGTAACGCCGATGCCGCTTTTTGACCACAGCATATCTGGCTAGAATCTAAATTTCTAAATACTTTATTCAACATTGTTTAGAATCCAAGGAGCAGAAAATCTCCTTGCACGAACTCTCAAATTTCTGACATGTTTAGCCATCACTCCCCAAAAAGTCCACTAGCTTCTTAAACCCTGCTTTCACCCACCTTTGGACAATATTGGGAGCCAGATTAGAGCCAGACTTCTGACAGGGATGTTACTGCGTTAATATGGGGAATGGCATATCTCCAATGGAGATCCATACGCTCCTGTAGGAACCACTTCAGACTCTTGTAACAGATTTGTTTGGGTGACTTTGCTGATTTTAACACATCACGTATATCATTTTCTTTAAAATATTAGTTGCAGGTGGAGGGGTGGCTTTCTCTGTGTTCTCTTCTTTTCTTCCCTTTCCGTCTTTCGAGGTGGTGGGTGGGAAATACATGTTTATTGTTAATTTTTGTAATACTGATGCACTGCTGAGTATTCATGATGGGTCCTGTGTGACCCTCTATGTGTGAGCTCACTCCCTGCAGTATTCAATAAAAAAAAGAATTAAACCATAAAAATTAGTTGTATAAAATAATTCTTAAAAATACCATTGCGAAGCTTTACATTAAACCTGGACATATACCGTGCAAAAAAGGCGATATATTAATCCTTTAAGATTGAGACGCGCTAACCCCTTCACCCCTTCATATAAAGTGCTCAGTGCTGCTCTGACAAATTTTTTTTGCCAGATAAATGATGTAACCATAGTCTCCGCCTTTCTAAAAAATTATGTGGTTAAAAAGCACGGAATAGCAATAAGAGAACATTTAACAGAGATATTCGACATTTTAATCAAGAAAACCCTCCCCAGGATAGTCAGAGGAAGATAATTCCAGCGTGAAAATAGGTCTTGTATTTTGAAAAGCAACGGGGGAAAATTAAGATCAGATAAATCCTCAATCCGTCATGAGTTACCTAATGCCCAAATATCTTTTCGGCTGCGAGTTGACGCACGAGGCTATATCTGGATGTAGTATATCTGAGTTACACCCACATAATATTATTTCAGTTTTCTTCCTGTTGATATTATAGCCTCCAAGTTTCTACTAATGTGCAAACATTTTGAAAGCCTTCTCCTGGACAACCTTACTACTGTCAAGAAGTAGCATAATATCATTGGCATATAGCTTTATCTTCCCCATCTGTGGCATCGGAGGGAGGATATATCCATTCTCCCTAATCGATATTGCCAATGGCTCAATAAAAAAGGCAAGTAAAATATAGGATAAGGGACAACCTTCCTGTGTTCAACGCAAGGCGTGTATTTTCCCAGCCTCAGTAGCATTTACAAAAATATTGTCTTCTGCATTACGATACATCCTATACATCAACCCCGTGATCCGGGCAGGAATCCCAAATCTAGAGAGAATACAAAACAAAGTTTCCCAAACCACGAGGTCAAATGTTTTCTCTGCATCTAACAGAAGCACTATAGCTGGTGTATCGTTGACAGAAAAATAATCTAATGCTTTGGCCAGATAATATGTGTTTGTGCCTAATTGATGTCCAGCAATAAAACTATTCTGACCTAAATGAATCAACTTTGATGCGATTAGGTTGAATCTATTGTCAATAATTATGTGATTATTAAAAAATCAAAGTTTAATAATGTAATTGGACGATACGAGTTCGGGCCTTCACCATCTTTCCCCTTTTTTTAAAAACTCACAAAATTCCCCCTATAAAATGAGGCCGTTATATAGGGCCCCCCTCTAACATTGTGTTGGAGACAAGTAAAAAGTTATTGACTAAAAGATCTAGAAAAGATTTTTTAAACTCTGCTGAGAAAGCATCTGGCCCACCGGCTTTACAATTTGGGAGATTCTTGATTACCTCAACCAATTCTTCTTCTGAGAAAGATCAAGTAATATTGTCCCTCTCTTCCTCGGATAGCATGGGAATATTGCGGTCCTCTAAAAACTTTCCATGGGATTCTTTATCTACCAATTAGTTTTGGGTATAGATCTGTTTATAATGATCTAACATAATTTAACCTATTTTCTCTGGTTCCATGCACCTAATTCCGGAGATCGGACATTTCAGTGCGTCGATCCTATTGTTGGGAGATTGTTCGCATGTCTGCCCAGCTAAAAACCTCCCAGTAAAATTACTCTTCTCGTAAACGTTTTGCATGTATGCGCAATTTGAAACCTCACATTTTTTATAATAGGCCTCACTTAATGCCAGTTTAGCCCTATCCAGTTCTCTTTTATTGGGCTTAGATGAGTTTGTGATTTCTTGTAGCGATATGAAATTCAAACAACTTAATAGTTGTCTGTTGTTAGTGTTGACAAACTTTTCCACATATTTTACTAATGTGTCTTAACTTAAGCAGAGAAATGTGCCTATTCATTTAAATATTTTCATTTGTTGTCACTGCCTTAGCTTGAATCTTATTGACCAACCTCGACTGATGAAAATGTAAATAATCCTATAAATAATTTCATCAGGAGTGCTTTGATATTTGTATTGTTTACCCATCTACTACAGGAAGACTGGGTTGCTCTGTTGTGGTTTCATTCTCACTACCTATGATGTCGCTAAGGTCAAAGGGCATGTGATGTCTGTCACTCACGCTACCTCTGGGATTTTAGTGAATCGACACCCATGAGGTAGGGTCAAAGATCTTGACATGTCATCAACCTACACCATTAATCAGTGTTTTAAATTGTGCCTAACATGTCTTTATCACTTTTAGTACATGCCCCTGTAGTCCACCCTATAAGAATAGTCACCCACTTCAATTTACATCTACAGAATTGAAGTCACAATATCAGGAAAAATGACTATGCCTAATGGCACTCAACCAGAAAATCATGTTTTAAATGTCACTGTACAAAAATATCATAGCCAGAATATCAATACCACAGTACCATGAAGGTAAGCACATATAGGTATGCATCGCTTTACTATTCATAACTCCAGATCTACCTATCTTGAAGATACACACTTCAAGGTATGTAGAAGGATACAAATATTCAAGGAATTACTTATGGAGTTAAGGAATCTATAGTACATTTTCTTGCTACAATATATTCTTTATGGCAATATTTTCATACTCTATTTTCTGACCAACAGCCATGCCTAATTCCCCAAAACAGTGCAGCACAGATATAATGCATAAAAGCTTTCACTTAAATAGTACAATGAAATAACACATCCTAATAATATACTGCAATTTAGATTACAATTTAAAGTCAATGGTGTAGTTCACAATAGCAGTGCTACATAAGGGGGTGGCTCCTCCAGATAATTACTGGCCAGGGAGAAAAAAGGCCACTAGCCCTATCCGCCCACTCAAGGTCCATAACCACGGCAGAGTGCTATTCACCTAGGATAAAATTTCCTAAACAAAGGTATGAAAATGGTTAGTTGTTTAAAGGAAATCAGTACTATCCACTGCTTGTTGATAGGCAGAGTTATTGCTCTATTCTAAAAAATAATTCCAAACCTTTAAGAACTGTTCATAGAGCTGCTTAATTGTTTTCAGTCTCTGACCCTGGACTATTCTTGCCTGTTGGAAAAGCTTTTGCTGTTGGCGGAACATGTTCTAAATCACAAAAAGAAGCAATCAGTTATCCTCACAAGTACAAAGTGAACAAAAATAACATTTAC
This sequence comes from Triturus cristatus, assembly GCF_964204655.1. Classification (NCBI taxonomy): domain Eukaryota; kingdom Metazoa; phylum Chordata; class Amphibia; order Caudata; family Salamandridae; genus Triturus; species Triturus cristatus. The sequence continues at coordinate 750,213,634 of NC_140585.1, read as the reverse complement.
AGTAAAACATTGCATCATTTTATCCATCTCAAGAATATTGTAATGATGCTATTTCAGGTACTTTTATAGCATGGAGCTAGCTTCAGTGAGCTTCACGAACTGACTAACAAAAGGAGCATTCCTCAGGTTAAAAGATTATCCTTGCATGACAGTGAATTGAGGTTGCGAGGGAATATGGGTACAAAAACCCCTTGGTACGCAGGTATATCTTATTAACATACAACTGAAGAGTAAATAAAATTAGAAAGAAAAGAGTACAGCCTGGCGGGGGGATATTTATGAGTGGATGGGACGGTGTATGGATCACAAGTTATAGTTAAGGGCTATTCAAGCCCAGATGTTGGGTGGAGATGTTGCTGAAAAAGTCAATAGATAGGGAACACATTTCTTTGGGTTTAATCACTGCATGGTACAATACATTTGTACTCAGTACATCTTATTTGAAAGTTTTGTCTGCATCTTTGCAGAGTATTATAACAAATACGCATACTTTTTCCTGCACTGCTGCTTCACTAGAACAGAGAACTTGACATCCTGTTCACATGACATCGGAATCCAAGGACACGCACTCCGATGGACCTGCTCCTTCTTGATTGGAAGGACCCAGTCAGTCAGCCTGGCACCATAAAACTCGGACGCCCAACACCTCATCTGCGCAGTTCTGCAACCATCCTTCCTGAGCCTGACCCTCTTCATGGCATGCATGATCCCTCTACCCAGCATCATCTGCTCTCACAACATAAATGTCCTCTCCTAGGCCGACAACATGCAACTCATTCTCTCCCTCAGAGACAAGTTGCCCCAGTCTCCGGATCAAGTTCAATGCCTGCATGACTGAAATCACCCACTGGATGAAGACCAACTGCCTAAAACTGAACACTGACAAGACCGAAATTGTGATCTCCGGGAAGAGTACACCACCGTGGGAATGCCCCTGGTGGCAAACAGAGCTAGGACTGATACTCACCCCCCACAGCCCATACCAACACCCTCGGTATCATCAACACCAACTTGACATGACCACCGAAGTCAGTGCTTTTACCGCCTCATGCTTCCATACCCTGAAGAAGCTGAGGAAGATTTTCAAATGACTCCCAATCAAAACCCCGAAAACCATCACGCACATCCTAGTCAAAAGCAAGATGGACTACAGGAACATCGTCTATACCAGGATCAACATAAAACTCACTAGAAGACTGCAGACCATTCAGAACTCTGCGGCCAGAATCACTCTCAACCTCCCACGCCGCATTCACATCACACCACACCTGAAGAAGCTCTAATGGCTTCCCATTCACAAACAAGCACAATTCAAACTCATAACCCATGCTTTCAAGGCAATTTATGATACTGACCCAGCATACCTCAACAATCTCATCTGCTTTCACAAACCTTCCAGACATCTACGCTCATCCGGACTCCAGCTTGCACGGATCCTAATCTTACAGAAAAACAAGTCCGGCAGTCAAGCCTTCCCCTACATTGCTCCTAAAGCATGGAACGTCCTGCCACCATACATAAAAGCCACCTCCTCACTTCTTGAATTCCACAAGACTCACACCTGTTCAACGCCAGGATACCCTCTTGGCTGATAGTGTGCTCTACTAATCTGTATAACAGAACTGCAGGAATGCTACACAGATCAGGATTCCTGCTGTAAGAGTATAATCAAAGTCGCAGCATGTGGACACCAAGAATCTGACCAGACAAACCCAGGGACAGCAGACACAAGTGTACTGCTGTAAGTTATATTGATGTACTGTGTAAAGAAAAGACTTTAACTAGTATTTTGTATTGCCCTTGTTCTGTGGAAATGGCACTGTAAGTTTTTGTAAAAACATTGGCAGTGTTGCTGCCACTGGCTACAAGCAAAAGCTGATAAAACTTTAAATACGATGAAGCAAGAGAGGTGTCAATGAGAGATAAAGGAATATGGGTAAAATGAAGAAATACTTGAGTCTGTTGGCCCAACTGGTACAGCACAAGCTCTGTGACGGTGGAACAAAAACAACTAAGAAGTTCAGACAAGTGAGTGTGTGTATTGCAAATGGACAGCAAAGCAATTTTCAGCACTGGATTAGGCTATTGGTGCATGCAAGATGGACGCAACAGTTGGTCAGAGGTGCTAAAGGTGTGCAGATGGCCTGCTTGAAAGCCCAGCTCGGCATATTAAGGATGATATGCAATCTGGTGGTGCAAAGAAACTTCTTTATGAGCTGTATGACTGCACAAGACATTATGGGCTGTCAGTGGTGAAAAGCACTAACTCTTCTGGTAACTGGAATGCTGTGTGGCACTGTACAAATACCAGTCCTACACATAAGCTCTGAGCACTGGAGAGCTTTGCATTTTGCAAATGAAGGTTTGCAATTGTACAGGAATGAAGAAACATTACTTGAACGAAACAGAAGCGAATGGTGTAGATGTAAACAGGTTCATGGATTGCAGTCATTGGATTTTTTATTAGAGGAGGAGGAAAAAGAAATTAAACATTAGGAGAAACAAGGGCTCAATCGGAAGTGAGAACAAACATACGTTACTGACCTGTAACAACAGTTCTACAGCTTTGGGTTCATAGATTCACATTTTAATCATGCCCCGGCATCAAGCTTGGAGTCCCACTGTAACAAGTCAATAGCAGCACGCTGAAAATTTCTTTAGAAACAGCATTAAAGCCATCCAGATAAATAGCCCATTCACCTAATTGACAAGAACTTTAGGTCAAAGGCTTCCATAGTTCTAGAACTAGTGTGAAATGATACAAACAGTATACACACATGATCGAAGAGGAGAGAGCACTATGATAGGATACCATCACCAGAGAACTATAGTTACAGGTAAGTACCTTTTTAATTCTCCAAAATGTGATATTTCGTAGATTTACATGTTTGAATCAGAATAGCAAGCAGTAGTAAAAAAAAACACTAAAATTCATCAGTTTCAGTTTAGTGAGCCAACTATAATTTGCATCTATATCATGGACTGCTTATGACCCCACATATTACTTCACTCATGACATGCTAAGTGACATCAATTATGTCATCACGGAATACATCATCCAGTCATTGTAACATTATCCTAAAGGAATTGTGGAGTATAAGTAATTCAAAAAGCTACACCCGTGCTCCATTTCCTATCACCACTCATATGATAATAAACGTAAACTTTTCCACATGCTAGACAGAGAGCACATCTGTCAACTAACCCACATTTGGTGGGTTTTACTCTCTATTTACTGGCATTCACCCACCCAATAATCAAAATGCTTCCATAGATCCCATACTCCAGTGACCTAAATGGGGTCGCCCTCTTTTTAAACTTGAACACCTACCAAAAAGAGTTTGTATTCTATTCACCTTAACATTATCACCCTCTTAAAGACTTCACATGACCTGCAATGTTAAGTCAAAAGGTTGACAGGAATGCATTTGCCACAGATAAGATACCTTCTGCCAGGCCCTATGGATAACCCTCCATAGTTTGGTAAAATACATTACACACATTCCTGAGATAAGCACAATGGCAAACAACCTTAGAGCCACAATTACAATCCGAATGGGAGTTAAACCACCTTGAATTGTATCACCCCTACATTCTACATTATCCAATAATCTGTAATGCCTCAAAATCTTCTACAAAGTTCTTGAAATAAACACCACCATGCGCAATATGACCATCAGCTTTGAAAACCACACTTGCCTCCAGGGCTTATTCCATTCCATTCTATGCACCCATATGTGTACACATAGTATGTCTATGCTGTACATGACTACAGGCCTTTTACTAATAACTTTCTTTTTTTTAAATGATGCAAGGGTTTATAGAGTAAAGTGAATGGCAGTATCATGGATGATTCATCAGTGATGCCATCAATTATGTAATTTGAGTTGTGATCACTGATGTCATTTAACATGCCATGAGTGATATAATGTGTGAGGCTATAAGCAGTGCATGATGGTGGAGCAAGTTATAGTTAGTTCACTAAACTATAGCTGGAAAATTTCAGTGGTTGTTTTGTATTTTAAACATTAGTTCTTACTTCATTTAAAGCACTAACTATAACATCACTTTAACCCTTTTTTCCATTGATTTTTTGTTTTTAAACGCAAGCTACTGGGAGCTACAATGTTATTACTATACAAACCTTTAACAGCAGTTTAACCTCTGCCCAACATCCACCAATGTAAGAAAGTAAGATGTTAGTTGTGAAGAAGTGAATCCTTTGAGTAATAAGTCTGCAACCTTCCATCTACTGGGAACCAAGTACCCCACTGTAGCTCTTAAATCTCTCAGGGTATCAAGGCAGAGTAGTCCAAAGCCTACTTAGCGGATGAGTGTGGCTAGTACCCCAGTTTGCAGGCACGCCACAAACAAAATTCAATAAAGCTGTCCAAGACAGTGCTTTTACTTATAAAGACCTTTTTATGCATACTATTCATTAAGTTACAAATATGTGCAAGTAGGTAAGGGGAAATACCTATGGTGACTCCCTCCTAACAGTTCACACCCCTAACAAGACCTGATGCCTTAAACCACAATACCTTCCATGTATACTAGACACAAAAGGGAGTACTATTGACTTTAAAATAAAAGCAGAAATAATGTCAAGATAAATTAGTGCAACACTATGGATGGCACAACCTTACCATCTTGGACCGCTCTGCCACACTACCCTGAGATTTTCAAGTGCTACAATGGGGTATTTGATTCCTAGAAGACTTGCGTAACCCAATTTCTTACACCACCTTACAATGACAATCATTAAAGCATGTAAAGCCTTACTGTTAACCTGGTGATAATCAATAAAACATTTCCATACCTTTAATTCACATATAAAGCATCATTTTCAATTTTGCCATTGTGAATAAAGCATTACAATTTCAATAAAGTTTGAATATGATTCTTTATTCTATTTTTAACATGTTGCCAGCACAGTCGTATGTCCCATCAACAGGGATCCTAAAATCCCGGTGCTTTTGAATAAAAGTTAAGGCTCTAGGAAGGCTTGAAATTGTGAAAACTGTCCTGGGGTCACTCATTTAACTCCCTTGGGAGAGTTGGGGCGACTTTGAAAAACACTTTAGTGGGGTTCCAGTGGGGACGGACACATTCCTGGCAGCCCACAAACATTAAGAAACACATATGTGGTGTCCATGCCCTCTTTAGGGCCCTCCAAGAATAATATATACGTTTTAAATAGCCCTCTCAAAGGCTTATGAAGCACTTCTTTTCCCGGCTTATTGGAGCCCCATGGCGGCCCGCTGCGGGGAAAAACTGCTTTTTTCTTCTTTTTATTTAATAAAAATGGGTGCCTTGGTCCCACCTGGGGATCCCATACAGTTTTTTTTTGTTGGGTTCCTGATGGCTCCCTGCATGCTTTGTGCTTTCCCTGCTCCTGTCTGCGCTGATTGCGGCAGGAGCGCAGACAAAGCGGTAAGCGTAGATGGGAGTCTCGAGGCTGGGCGCCTCTGCCCGCCTCAGACAAGGGGGACAGGAGGAGCATCCAGCCTGACCTCTGCAATTATTGTGGTCCTTGGGCAGATAGGGCCTGATCTCTGCCATCTTTGTGATGCCTGGGCAGATGGGCGCCCCTGGGTACACAAATGAAAATAGCAATGTGATGATAATTTAATTTCTTGTGGTTCCTAGGGAGAGGGGGGGGGGGGCTCTGGGAGGTTACAGAGTCATGTGGACAGGGCTCAATGAAAGCCCTCTCACACCTTCCATAATTTAGTTTTTCTCGTTCTACTGACCACAACAGGCTTGGTCCTCTGCAGGGGTTCAGGAACTCCAGGAGCAGAGCGCTACTCATGCCCATTCCGGGCAGGTTTCCCTGGGGAACAGAACTTTTTTTTGCTTTTGTTTGGCCTCCTGTGGGCCGTGCTGGACACTTTTGGTGTCCTTTTGTTCCTGGGAAGTCAAGGTGTACACATCATGTTCCTTTATGTGGCTTTTAAAAACTTTTCCAGGAGTTCTGTAATGGCTGCCTTAGCATATTCTCCCTGTTTGTGGCTAACCGTCAGAATTCACCCATTCCCCTTCAACAGTCCAGATAACTCTTACTTTTAACCAATTCTAACCCCTTCATTCTCAATCAGAACACATTTTTAATTGCTCTCAATTTCTCAAAAACAGCTACAGGATTTACAGCAAATAACAAAAAGCATGCTTTATGATAAAGTTCTAACTTTTTGCCAGATTTGGTGTAATTCCGTTCAGCCATTTTTTAGTAATATAGATGAAAGGTTCCTACGAAAATTAGTATGGGAAATCACACTTTTCTGCCCAACCCTTTTTGCTGGTCCCCCCGATTGACAAATGGACGTGAAACCTTCCATAAACAGCCAAAGTGGATAACGTTTCTTGAGAAGATGTCATGCAGATTCATCAAACACCCTTAACTATAGCTAGACATTAGCAACCATCACTGTGTAATGTGTGTATACATGACCATTGAAAAAAAAAAACACAAGTTTAAGTGAAGTTATGTATAGCGTTGCTTATAACACAATAATGGATCCCGAAACACCGCTCCAATTCAATGAAAAACACACAAATAAAGTGCAGTTAGGGTTACGAAAAACACAGAAATGTGCCCTGTGTAACCATAACCTGCCCCCCATTATGAACTGCTTATGCCCTCACATATACATCACACCTTATATGTCAAATGACATCACTAACATCATAACTGAAGACATCATCCAAAGATACCAATACTTTGCTCATTTCATCATAATACAATTACTTTAAAGAACACCAATCTTTGCTAACTGTCTCACCTACAATCTTAATATAGCTAATAACACAAAAATGACAAAACACTTGATCTAAGAAATTTGCCTATAAATACAGCATTTGCAGAGGCCCTGCATGGCACCCTTCATGAACGTGCAAACCCTGTTGTCCACGGCCTCCATCGCTGCCTCTGATCGCCACTTGGTAGAACTCATTCAGGTGCATGAGTCCCATATGTCTAAATGTGTCTCTAGTGCTAAATGACTGCTTCCCTGGATGTCCTCGCTGCAGGACTTGGTCGCATAAAGTGCAAATGACCTTTTTAGGCATTCACTTTCTTCTGTCCGACCAGGTCTGTAAAAAATATTGAGACACACCATTCTCATTTGGACTGTGGCGTTCTAGCAGCCAGTGAGCAACCGCTACCCCTACCCCCACACAGACATCATTATCTTGCCGTGTTTGAGAAGGGGATTGCCCTTACAGCTTTCTGGCTTTGTCCAGTTTGCTAGGATGCCATAATGCTGCCACTTGAATCTTTCTTCTGTACCTCTCTAGGAACAAAGAGAAAATGAGGTCCTCCAAAGTAAGTGATCCTTGCTTCTAGGGCCTTTAGCTTGTTTTTTAGAAAGTGTGAATTGATTAATCAATCTGATTTTTTAATAAAATGTTTTTTTTTCGTATTGACAAATCCACAGTGGCGCCTAGGGAAAGAAGGGTATAGTGCCACAGTCCCCTCACAAGATCGGGAAGGCGGATATCTTTTGTATGTTCCATGAATTTAAAAATGGAAGCCACAAATCCCACATTTGTTTTTTAAATTTGAGTTTGAAAAGAACATGAACTGATTTGTATTGTTTGAAACCAGTAGGTTCTTTAGTGCAACTTAAAACTCACAACCGTGGTACATTCCAATAAGTCCACATCTTAAGCCTTTTTAGAGCCGCAGTGGGAATAGGAACCGTGTTTCAGGACATGTTCTTAGAGCTGTGGTGGATCCGTGTATCCTTGGAGACATTGAAAAATATTCACTGTACCAACTGAACGTATACACTTTCACATTCAAGTAGTTCTTGAGATTTGTGCATATATTATTACATTCCTTGAGATAGGACAGATTTTCAGATAATGAAACGGTCTAGTTTAATGTATTTTCTTTTTAGAGGTATTGAAAACTTTTTTTCTTCAGAGCAGTGACATCTGGACAGTAAAAGGAGACGAGAGGTCAACCTTGAGAGAAATCACTCACCTCCAAGTATGTAACGTGCACTTAGTGCAATAAAAACAAGAGCAGGGGTGGCTGATGCAAACAAATTACTTACCTTCGGTAACACTCTTTCTGGTGGATCCTCTATTTAATCGCAGATTGCTCCTCTTAACAATATTAGCATAACCCCTGGCAACAGACCGGATCTTGCGAATTCTTCCAGCAAAGCGCCATGCCTAAGTATATGGCACTGTATCTCTCTCTGGTGACTCCATACCGCCTTAACAGCGGCAGAGCAGAGCCACATGTAAGCGTCACTCCTTTGTGCTGATGTCAGTTTCTTTTATCTTTTTCCTTCTGCGTCGTAAGCCGGTCCCACAGCATACAACCTGGCTTAGACACTGCTAAATTGTAGATGGTATAAAGACCACTAAACATCGGGGGGTTGGGAGGTGTGTGGATTGGCAGTGAGAAGCCTGTAGTTAGATTATCAGCCAGAAAAAGCGTTACTGAAGGTAAGCACCTTGTTATTCAGATGAAGCTCTCTAACTTAACTGCAGCATCCTCAACTTTAGAATAGATACCACAGCTATGCCTCCCAAATGTGGAGGGTCTGGGGAGTGGACTCATCCCAAAATGTCCTGCAGAACCAAGGAGGTGAAGTGACATTTCTGCAGGACCAGGCTGTGAAAGCAAAAGTGCTTAATGCAAAGACACCACCATCATAGTCTGGCACTTACTTGTACTATGACACTTGACACATGCTGATTTCTGGCAAGGGCAAGAAGGTTTAATGTCTATTTTGTCCAACAGACAAATAGAAATTAAATCAAAGGATACAGGGTAAAGCTGCAGCACTTTCAAGCTCACAGCCAATCAAGAAAGCTTGACATGGGAAAATGTCCAAGTCACATGTCCTTTCACCAATCACCCAAGACGTTGCCCTTACTTTATTTTCACCTACTGCATGACTTTAAATGATCTAGGAATTAATAGGCCAAGATTATTTTTTTGTTTTGTTTAACTTTGTGTTTATTATTATTGGCACGATAATCACTGTATACAGTACATTTACACCAGGGTGTGTCACCATACAGATTGATTCTATGTGTGAACAACTAATACAGTTGTGATGTTCCGCATTTCCACATTCCCAGCAACAACTTTTACAAGCTCTAGTTGTGGGTCATTAGCATGTTATCTTTGCATACCAATTTAAACCATGAGTAAGTAAATAAAAACAAATATACAACTCTAAACAATGTACCCCACCGCCCGGAACACTTACAACGAATCCCTGCGCTGTTGTGTGCCCTACATCTATAACCCACCGTCTGCGCCATAGCAGCCCGCCTAACTATGACTGCTAGTCGCAGCGCGCACTCTAGCATCCCGTGCCTACCAGTCTACCGTGACCACCACGCAGGTGGTGTGTGTTGGTGCTCAGGGGCTGAATATGTATCTGGGCAAAGAGAGCAGGCCGCGCGCCAGGGCGAAGGGAGGAAGGAGGGGAAGGAAAGGGGGGGTGGGAGAATGGGACAGGGCAGGCGAAAACAGCATGGCCAAACTCCACATGCAAGAGCTATCAAACTGGTTATAAGTTAGTAACTATTGCTCAGTCAGAATCCGCAGCAAGTTCGTCCTCCTATAGGCCAAGATCATTTATGTATGATGTTTTACAGTGATGGAGTTTCTGGCAGGGGCCCAAGTTTGTTTACGAGGTAACTGAGATGGAGACACTGCAGTACAAATAATATCCCTTTTGGAAACACATTTTGTGTCCTTTACACAACTGATAATGCAAACAAACGAGGGTGATGGCCATAAACTTGCAAAAAAAGTACTAAAGTCATTAATACAGCTGTATGCTCAGTCGGGACAACCGAGTTCGCAACCCTAGACTCACCCATCCGACCCACAGCCCCTGTACTCAATAGCTCCAGATCCCAGCAGACCTTGACCAACTGGACCACCATCACCTCTGACGGCACCTTCAGGATCATGAAGAGCATCCACTCCGGAGCCCCCTTGGATCCCTGCCCTCACCACATCTTCAACAGAGCAGGCACCTCCATCGCTCCTGAACTCTGCTGCACCATCAACTGATCCATTGAGTCTGCTTCTTTCCTAAAAGACTGGAAGCAGGAAGAGGTAAACTCCCTGCTGAAGAAACCTTCGGCTGACAAGCCGGATCTCAAGAACTACAGACCCATCTATCTGCATCCCTTTCCAGACAAAGTTATCGAGAAAGCAATCAATGCCCAACTCTCTGAGTTCATCAAAACAAACAACATCCTGGACCTCTCCCAATCAGAAGCAACCACAGCACTAGGACTGCTCTCCTCGCCACTGCAGACGACATCCACACCCTCCTCGATCGAGGCGACACTTCAGCCCTCACCCTCCTAAACCACTCAGCCGCCTTCGACACTGCCTCACACCACACCCTCTGCGCAAGACTCCATGACGCCAGCATCCGCGACAAAACCCTAGAATAGATCCACCTCCTTCCTCACTGGACGAACGCAGAGAGTCAGCCTTCCACCGTTCACATCGGAACCTACAGAGATCGACTGCGGAGTGCCTCAGGGATCCTCCCCGAGTCCCACCCTCTTCAACATCCACATGGCCCGGCTTGCAGCCATCGTCAGAAGCCACGGACTCAACATCGTCTCCTACGCCAACGACACCCAGCTGATTTTCTCCTTTACAAACGAACCCATAGCCGCCAAGAGCAACTTCCACGATGGAATAAAGGCAGTCGCTACCTGGATGAAGGACAGCTGCCTCAAGCTTAACTCAAATAGGACCGAAGTCCTCATCTTGGGCTCCTCCTCCTCCGCCTGGGATGACTCTTGGTGGCTGGCAGCGCTCTGAATCCACCCACACCCACGGACCACACACAGAACCTTGGCATCATCCTGGACTCCTCTTTCTCAATGAACCGCCTAACCGCCACTGAGTTCAGGAAAATGGTCACCCATGTGTTTGTCAGCATTAGACTCGACTACGGCAACACACTCTATGCTGGCACAACCCAGAAACTCCAGAAAAAACTGCAAACCATCCAGAACGCCTCAGCCAGACTTCTCCTGAACATCTCACGCCACAATTACATCACTGGCCCCCTGAAAGACCTTCACTGGCTACCTGTGAATAAGAGAATCACCTTCAAGCTTCTCACATACGCCTACAAAGCCCTCCACAATGTCAGACCTGCATACCTCAACCATTACCTCTCCTACACTCCCACCAGATTTCTCCACTCCGCCCAATTAGCCATGGACACCGTCCCATGGATTATAGTTGGTTATTCTACTATAACAAAGCCCATACTGATGCCCTTCTGCTACATGGTCTAAGCCATGCTCCTGCCCACCAGTCCACCATCTCCCAGCGACGCAGACTTTCTGATATCTACCCTAAACTGTGGAGCCTAATTGTTCAAGCTTCAACAAGTAAGTTCAATCCAAATTTCTTCTCGACCAATCTTCTTGACTGGTCTAAAAGACTTGAAGCTTTCAGGAACAAAATGTTTTCTTTGCCTAGTCTAGCACATAGATCTATTAAGGCAGTTTTCTTTCTTGGGTAGGTACACCCACGATTTATGGGATATGGCCAGCAACATCTTGCAATCAGGATTTCACAAAAATTCATGCCATGTACTCCTTCCCCTTTCAGTCAACTGAGATATGTAATGAATTCCAGAATTTGAAGTGACTGTAGGGGGGGGGGAAGTGGGATGGGAGGTAGAGAGAAAAGAAACATTCTGTATGTGTCTGTGCCCGCAGAAATCAGAAGCACAGGCTGGTGAAAGACATTCAGTAAGGCCACTCAGTCTGCAGTGGACTGACTGGTACCTCCATTAATCCTATGAGACAAGATACTGTAATCTAAATATATTTGTGTACACCAGAATACAAACATCTTGTGATCATCAGTAGAATGGCTTTCCACTGGATGGAATTTGAAAAAGCAGTGACTGCTCCCAGACAACCAGAATACAGTCCGGGAAAGGAATACAAAGGTCTGCCTCCAATAGTAGAGATGCCGTGAGCCAAGATGACGGAGTGTTTTAAGATGGAGTATGAATTCTAGAATCGTAGCAAGCAAAGCTCAGTATCTGTGAAACGGGTAACCTAAGCTGCCCTAAGCACTTGAAGGTATCAAAGGAGAGGAAAATAAAAGACAGGCAGGGAATGTAAACGGTGCGAACTTTACAACCACAGTAGAGAATCAATCAACCACAGTTGCCAGGCAAAGTATACCACTGTGAGTGGTGCCTAAATCTTCCCGGCTCTTTCTGACCTGAATCTGTGCAGAATCTTCCAGCATGTTCTGGTCCTTTCAGAAAATGCTGGCTCTTTCCACCCCACCCCAGAAGCGTTGATCTGTGTTACTCTGTGATTTCACCCGCCTTTGTTTCCCCATCCACCACTGGGCCATCTGCTACAGTCTCCAAAGCCAGCCTATACCAAGCTTGTATCATGGAGTGTGAGGAATGTCACTGCATTCTTGCAACACATGACATGATTCTGGACAGTATGAACTCCAGTATTCTTCACACTTGCTGGCCTCAGGACGTCTTTCTCCTGAATGATACATGGTCAGAATGCACCCAAATATGTGCTCCGGGCTGGCCTGAACACTACAGTCTGCATCTGCATCAATTAGCATTACCATTCTGGTTACTTTTTGAGTGTCAGAACCACCCTCGGGGTTTTCTGTATAGTAGCAGTTAACCTGGCTTCACTATGGACGATACAGACGGATCAATTATCTGCCTGGATCATTGGTATAATATATCACTTTGGGGGTGTCACATTTCGACTGCGTAAATATCAGGATAGTTAGCTGCATTTTCTCTGTAACCATACTGCCCTGAAGAAGTCCATTGTATGGATGAAACGCGCTGGCTATCTTCATTTTGGCTGTTCTCACTTTATATGTGTGGAAATTTACAATAGGAGCGAAAAAAGGAGAAAGAGAAAAAAAGAGAAACAAATGACAAGGAATATAATCCTCTTCCCCTCTTTTTTTTATTGTTGTGGTGCATCTTTACGTCTTATATTGTTGGTCATAACCACTTTCTGGTTAATACACCTTGGCAGCAGGTGCTTGTACTGCATGCATACATTGTTATTTATGTATGTTTAATAATAACATTTGGAAATAACAGGTTTGGTGCAGTTCCTTAGGTCCACTGCTTTTGCTTCATTGATACCACCTTAAAAACATTTCCTCCCCGAGTGGAGATACATCATATCACACAGGTGGGTTCTAAAGAATGTTCAAAGGGGCTAGGCCCTGCTTTTTTCCCCTCCCCAGCACATGTTCCAACAATATTGGAGCGTCCCTCGGAGGAGCGCTCTAAGGTTTTGATGCAGGAAGCAAACTTTCTATTGTTCAAGGGTGCCACTGAGCGAGTACCAGACATGGAAAAGGGGGGAGGCTGCTATCTGTGTGACTTTCTTGTTTCGAGGAAGGAAAGACGTCTCAAGCTTATTTTGGACAGCCACCCACTAAAAGCCTTCTTGAGGAAGAAAAAGTTTAAAATGCTCAGATCTTGTCAGCCGTATTTCAGCCTCTTGGGTGTTCATGAAAGTGTTGGTGGTGATCAGGAGTATGCATATTCCTATAACACAACTATTAGTTGCTGAAGGCAAGGACACTGCAGTCAGTGGTAACCACCTCCAGATGGCGGCTGTACTGCTAACATCGCTGAGGTCATACTTGATCCTCTTGTACAGGATTCCATTCATCAGGTTAATTCTGGAGATAATGGCAAAGAATGCCTTTCCTCTGCTGCAGAGAATGTGGGAAATTCAGGATATGATCCTGATTTTTTAGGATCAGTTCTAGGTTTCGGTGAGGATAGCTTGGTCTCTGTACCTCATGTATCTCCTTATACCGGATGCTAGGTGGCACATGAAAGCCCTGCAGGTGACTGTCAGATCTGCATGGGCCAATGGCTGTCTCTTCAACTCCATTCAGATCAGAAGAGTGACAATGAAGGATCTGAAGTAATGGTAATTGTAGATGCCAGCCTGGTGGAGTGGGGTTCTGGATCTAGTACCAGGAGATGTTACAACTCGTAAGTGCTTGGATCAGTAGGACAACTTTCTGGCAGGGTCACGGAGCAGACTAAATGATCAGGTATTGTCTGGAAGGCCACAAATGGCCTTTCCATCGTGAGGTGAAGCATGGTGTCTTCAATCAATTGGGTATGCCCTGGCTAGATCTATTTGCCACCATCAAGAACGTGAAATGTCAAAAATTCAGTGTGTATCCTTCAATATGCTTATTAGGGTATGTATTCTGGATGGGATGGAAGAATGGACCCCTGGACTCCTGTGCTTCTTTCCACGTATATTTCTCCTGCCTCAGGTTCTGATGAAGGTCAGGACAAACTAGGCGCAAGTTATTTTTATTTTTAAATTGTGTTTATTAGATTTTGAGATTAACAACAAACAAAAGACAGTTGCATATCATTCAAAAGAACAAAAAGAAATATGACCATATCGCCAAGGCAGGTTAGGTAAACATCAATGCCATATTGGTTAGCCATCACTAGTGCATAGCAATTGCCATGATCCTAAAAAAATCCAGGAACAATGGCTGACATGACCTAGAACATGTAAAGGGTACCGGCACGTATGGCGGAAAGGGGCGTCACTCTGTGTTGTCCTAGTCAAGGTACTGGAGATATGTGCAAAAAGGCAGCCAAATGTCCTTTGGCCGTGAGCTAAGGGGTAGAAGGTGGGCATAGCCTTCGCCCATGTTCTCACAGCAGCTCATACTCCTGAGCCAGTCTGAGGGAGTTGGCAGTCTGACGCTTCCCAAGTGTAGTGCAATTTCCGTTTAACCAACAATAGGGCCAGGGAAGGTAAGTGACGGGTGGAGCTTGGAAAATTCTGAGTGTAGCCTAGAAGTGCAAAAAATGGATCGGGCGCTAGTTCAGTGCCAATCATGGCAGAAATATGTTTGAACACTGCTGGCCAGTATGTGGTCACCACCAGGCATGTTGAGGTGAGGCGTGCAAAGTCTGCCCCTGGGGCCTGACACTTCACGCACCTATCAGATCTGGTGTGGTCAAATGGGGCCAGATCAAGTGGCAAAAGGTAGCAGCGGTGTAGAAATGTAAAATGTTAACGTTTATGCCAATTTCTAATGGAGACACGTTGAATTTGTGTACAACAATACGCCCACATCTTATCTTTGATTGTTTTCCCCAGTTCTATCGCCCAGTTCTCCCGCACCCTAGTAGTGGTGTCTGGTTTCAGGGCAATACATGCTCGGTACATTCGAGGTCATGCGGTCTCCATCTGCATCCGCAATTGCCAGCGTTATGGGTAGTAGATCTTCAGTGGGTAGTGGATAGGAGGGCATGAGCTATCTCAATGTTTTCTGGAGTCACCGGAGAATGAAAAGGTCCATGTGCAAGACGCCCACGGCCCGAGGGTCCTCAACCAACCAGAGACGTGATGTGACCATCAGGGAACAACCCCTCATGTTTCGGAAATTATGCCGGTGTAACGTGCACTGAACTAGCTTTTCCTGTGTGTGCAGGAGCCATGGGTTGTCATGAAGCAGAAGGGCAATTAGAATAGAGAGGACCGCCCCCCAGCATGCGTCTTAGCCTGCACCAGACCCAGCATGTTGTGGACACCGTCTGAATGTCTTTTGTGTCTAGTGGCCTGCCTTTAGGCAGTATCTATGAGTGGTGGAGTCCATCCAATTGAGCTCATTCTGGACGCAGGTATTGGATGCGGGCGTAAGGGTGATACCAGAAATGTGTGTAATGACAATGGGCAGCTAAACAGTATAAGCAAAGACCGGGGCTCCCAAGACCTTCGCACTCATAAGGAAGCGTAAGTATGTCC
This sequence comes from Triturus cristatus, assembly GCF_964204655.1. Lineage (NCBI taxonomy): Eukaryota > Metazoa > Chordata > Amphibia > Caudata > Salamandridae > Triturus > Triturus cristatus. The sequence goes on along the minus strand of NC_140585.1, from coordinate 750,197,806 downwards.
CACCGGACAAGGGAGCGCGCACGAGCCCAAACTAGGCGAGTGAGCACTATGCTGAGAGTATGGAAGAAGGATTGTGGCAAGGGGATGGGAATGTTGGCGAAAAGATATAAGAAGCGGGGTAGCACAACCATCTTAAGAATGGCCACACACCCCCGCAATGGAGAGGGGTAACCTGACTCAGGAGTCTACTAGTGTGTTAAGATCTGCCATCCCCGGGCCGTAGATGCGTTGCAGAACTTGGTCTCTGTGGAGATGAATGCCTAGATATTTTGTGCCATCTGTAGCACATTTGAGAGAAAATTCCGCAGGTGGCGGTTGAGTTATATCCGTCAGTGGGCAAAAGTTCCAATTTGGCCCAGTTTATGTGAAGTCCAGAAAGCCTCCCAAACCGTGCAATCTCCTGCATAAGTGGGGGAAGATTAAGGTGGGGATTCCTGATGAAGAGCAAAATTTTATCTACACAGAGGGAGAGTAATAGAGGCCCGTGAGTAAGCTGTAGTCCGCGGTGTAGGTGGCAAGCTTGCGTTATACGAACCAGCGGGTCCATTGCAATTATAAATAGGAGGGGGGATAGCGGGCAACCCTACGCAGGACCAGGAAGGCATCAGTGAGGGCGCCATTCACCCGCAGTCGGACAATGGGATTAGTGTATAGGAGCATGATCAATGTGAGGAACGGGAGGGTAATACAGAGTTTACCAGGAACAGATTTGAGAAAAGGCCATTTGAGAGAATCTAAGGCTTTCTCTGCATCTAGCAGGGACATGGCTGCCGGCGTAGAAGGGGACATTTTATGAAGCACAGCAAATATAGTACGGAGGTTTGATGAGACTGAGTAATGCGGAACAAAGCCAGATTTGGCTGGGGAGATAATTTGCTCCATCAACAGATGGCAAATAGTAGTGGCAAGTATTTTGGACAGGATTTTTTAAATCTAAGTTTAGCAATGACAAAGGGCGGTATGAAGGGCAACTGCTGGGGTCCTTGCCAGGCTTTAACAAAAGGGTCAGTACAGCTTCACGAAGCGTAGGTGGTAGCACACTGGTTGTCATTGACTCATTATACAGTGTCAAGAGGTGCGGGACAAGCTGATGCTTAAAGGCTTTGTAGAAAGCCCCAGTTAAACCATCTACGCCTGGTGCTTTAGTTCCGTCCAGGGCGTCGATGGCTTGCGTTACCTCTTCCAGGGTTAACAGTTTGCTCAGGAACCACTGCTGGCCATCAGTAAGCCATACCATCGCAATGCCTTCAAGATACGAGGATATGACACAAGGAGCAGTAGAAACATGAGAGGCATAGAGCTCCTCGTAATAGTTCCAGAATTCACCCAGGATGTGTTCCCCGCCAGTAACAGTCACTCCAGTATCTGTTTGGAGTTCAGCCACATAGTTGCGCGACCTACCTGGACATAGTAAACGTGCAAGGGTGCGGCCCATCGCTCTCCCTCCCCATAGCGGTGGGCCTTAGTCTGTTTACCCATATATGCAATCTCCCTTTCCGCGAGGGACCAAAATTCCACCAATAGTACTAATCGCTAATGTAATCGGGCATCTCTATCCACCTCCGCTGTGCACTCCAAATCCCGCAGTTTATCCTCAATTCGCTGTAGCTGGGTGTGGATGTCACAGAGGATGCCCACATGTTTGGAAATGCACACCCCCTATATGTATGCTTTGAAGGCCTCCTTGGGGCTCCTCATCCTACCTACCAGTGCTCTTCCTCCCGGTGTGTGGACCTGCGGACCCTTCCATCGCCTCCCATCGCTTTGCAGCGCCAAGCTTGTTCCCGTCTCCCGTCGCCGCGTCAACAGCTATCGCTGTCGCGGAGTGGAGACGGGGACTACACACCCCAGCAGCCCCAGCGGCTCGAGACCCGCTGACCGCGAGAACCGCGCCAGGAGGCGCATAAATCATCGCTGCAGTCTCGGCAGAGCGGGCTCCTCTTCCTACCTACCAGTGCTCTTCCTCCCGGTGTGTGGACCTGCGGACCCTTCCATCGCCTCCCATTGCTTTGCAGCGCCAAGCTTGTTCCCGTCTCCCGCCGCCGCGTCAACAGCTATCGCGGTCGCGGAGTGGAGACGGGGACTACACACCCCAGCAGCCCCAGCGGCTCGAGACCCGCTGACCGCGAGAACCGCGCCAGGAGGCGCATAAATCATCGCTGCAGTCCCCGCGACGCGGGACCGCATGTGGGCTAAGCCCGGGCAAAGGGCGTGCCCTCTGTGGCCCTCAGAGGCCTGCAGAGACTGGACTGGGCCCGAAACTCTGCTTGTGCAAGTATTGCTGTTTCCAATCCCTTAGGTGTATATATTGTTGCCTATTTGGGTGTTGCACTGCGTGTTTAATTTGTTAATCTCTCACCTATAGCTAGCGATTAGCTTTATTTCTATCCAATGGCCAAGGGGAAAAATGCGATCACGCTGCAAGGGGTGGGTACCTTGGACAATTACCTAATTAAAAAGGTAAATCAGATCAATACAGCCAGAAGAGCCTCCCTGGGAAAGGATGCCCACATCACGTTATCTGAAGAGTTGTCCCTCACCCCGGCAGACATACACGAGCCCAGTGATTCCATTACTAATGGTGGGAATTTTGCACTCACTATAGCTCAGGTGCATGACAAAATACATGTAGCTCAATCAGCCAACCCTAAGGTAGATTCTGAACTGGTCTCACTTCCCGTTAAATCGGCACGAAAATTTAAAAAAGCACTTCGGAGACATAGGAGGAAGGAAAACCAAAATAAAGTAGCAACTATTAAACATAAAAAGGGTTCCTCTATGGGGGACATAGGGACTGTGACACCCATATCGATCCACCCCGTTACTCTCCCAGTAGATCACATAGATTTACCTAATTCCGGGACTGTGGAGAATGTGGGGGAATTCCTGGTTAGTCCTCGTCTGGATGTTCACCCCTTCAGTACGCCTGATAAATACTGCGAGTTCCTGCCAAGTTTTTCTACCAGCAGTGATGGAGGGGGGTCATCATGTTATCCGGGATTTTCTCCTGCGTCGTCCTCTTCACCAAAAGATACGTCCCCATATAAAGTTGATTGTAAGTATAGTGGGGGAGGCCTACCGTTGGAGTGGCAAACAGACAACCCTCAGAGGAACTTATATCCAACTTTGAGGATCGCGAATGATCCATCAATTCCCCGAGAGGCTATCTGCTACGCTACCAACAAGGGGGACCTCTTGGGAAAAATTGAGCACCTGGTTAAACTTTCAATGCAGCGCCTTTTTGAAAAAATCATGATGATCAATACACAGCTGGACCCGATTGAGAAGAAAGTAGAAGAAAACTCATCTTCACTTTCTGGCTTGGCGAGTAACTTAGGCAATATGAACCCTAGTAAAACTTCTGTAAAAGCTTCGACAGTGCTAACACCAGCCCCATTATGTTCTGCGACTACCTTTAAACCTACTCAGAGTAGTCAAATTCAATCTTGTCCTTCTCAAACTAAGGAGTCAACCGCCCCCTTGCCGACAAAGTCTGTCAATAGGACGGAACCTCATAGTAAAGCAGGGGATTTAACAATGGTCAACCTGAATTTGGAAGGAAACCTAGTATCTTCACAACATAAGGCTATTAAGGCCAATAAGGACAGGGAGGTAGGAATTATTAGTAATAAAACTTGGCATCCTCATAGTACTGTAGATTTACCCCCGGAAGCTGCCCCCTACGTGATTGTTATGGCGGGCGTCCCTGAGCTCCCCTTTGAAAATAAGGAAGATCATCAAGCTCTAAGGAATAAGATCATTTATTGGTTGAGCAATAATAGACCTTTGCCAGCCCATATAAATGGGGAAATTTTACACGTTAGGCGCTGCAACTGGGTGGGGGCTCGCCCCAAAGATAAAGTAGGTGATGTGATCATTGTAAATTTTAAAGATCATAGAGCCGTTAGGCACATTGGGGATTGGTTTGATCCAAGTAGTAATGATTCCATTTCTACTCATTACCTTAATTATTTCTACCCATATGTCCTAGCCCAACGTCGCAAGAACCACGAGGCAAAAAGGCTCCCTGTGAATAGGTCTGCCTGTATGTGTCATGATTTCAGTCGGACCCCACTGTTGCAACCAGTTAACCTCCCTAATTCCCATGCCAGGCAGCACTTTCCTTGCATTAGAGGCCCGAATTATGGTGATAACTCCCTGTGGGCTAACAGAGGTATGGTCCCATTTGCTCACAATATACCAACCTATAATCGGTGTGAGGTCTTTACGGGCCTTGATTGTGTGGATTGACACGAGAAGGATACCCATGATAGACCATCACTAGCATTAGGGGGGCCTGCCAATACTGTTAGTGAAAATATAAATGTACAGAGACCACTGGTCTCCACTGAGGGCAGTGTACAAACTCAATCTGTTCTCAGTGCGACCAACACTGATCCTGGGACAAATTGCTGCAAGGTAGTAAGCATACTCGATGTTAAGGATGGGGGAAATAACGTAGGCTTTCGCCATAAGCAAACTGGAAAGGCAATGGGTAAAGGACACCGATGTGACCTTGGGGACAACGAAATAAGGAAAACCTGCACATTCCTTTTTTGGAATGTGGCAGGACTAAAGGAGAGAATAAATAATCCATCTTGGGAAATTGTCACAGAAGGATATGATATAATGGCCTTTCAGGAAACCTGGTCTATAGATCCAGTACATTTTAATGGTTATAAAAGTTTTTTCACTCCGGCAGAAGGTAGCCAGCATGGAAGAGCCAAGGGTGGCTAACTTACCCTGGTTTCAAACCAGCTTAAATGCGTTAAGATTCAGTTTACGCCTAAAAGTAATTTTTATCAACTAATTACCCTAAGAAACAAGAAGGGGTTTAGTATTGTTCTTATAAATTTTTATAACAATATTCCTAGGAAAGAAATCCCTAGCATCTTAATAATGCTGAGGGAGGATATACAACATGAAACAGATAAAAATGGCAGGGAGCTCATGATCGTATGGGGAGGGGATTTTAACTGTAAACTTTGCCCTAGGGGTAATCAGGGCGTCTGCGGTTTAACAACAGAACAGGAGACAAATCCATCTCATTTTAACCATTCCTTGCTTGGGGACTTATTAAATGATATACTGTTTATGTATGACTTGGGTTATGTAAACGAAATTGCTCTGAAACCTACTGCCTTTGTGCCTACATTTATTGGTAGAGGAGCACAGACTACAATTGATTTTATTATCGTCTCAAATAACTGTAATCACAAGATTCTTAATCCAAACATTTTGGATTTCCCATTAAGTGATCATCTGCCCCAAATAATGGAGGTTGATAACCCTTTTTTCAATTGGCTGGAAGATGTAGCCACAATGTGTACTGTCCCTGACGTAGTTTTAGGTAGACAGAATGGGTATAACTTAAAGTGGAGCAAGGTGGTCCCGGAAATGTTTTTGGGTAAGCTGTTGAATGCTTGCCCAAACAGTTTCTCCATTTGTCTGGATGAAAAATCTAACAATGAGTTGATAATTGAGCATTTCAATATAATAGCTTCCACAATAAAGGATAATCTGTGGGTAGAGGTTAGGAAGAGGACTAAGGGTAAGAAAAGTTGGTTTGATAATCTTTGTACCCGGTCTCTTACCGACCTTAAACGCGCAATTCATAGGATACCTCGAGATCCCACAGAAATAAGAGGCTGTAGGAAAAAATATAACGAAGCTATAAAAAATAGGAAAAATACTATTAAAAAAGAGGCCCTGGGAGCTTTATGTGAAGCATCACAACTAAAGGATGCATCTGCATTCTGGAGAGCCGTAAATACCCCGTTCCTCTTCGATAATTCCAAAGCACGCATAGAGATCGCCATCGCGGAGGAGGACTGGGTGGAGCATTTTTCATCTCTTTACAAGACACAAGCTCCATGTCACAGTATAGATTCTCCAGTAAGGGCTATTGTGGATGTGGGGACTGAACGACTCGTAGTAACCTTGGAGGAAGTTACTGCGGGTCTGAAAGCAATGAAGGGTGGTAAGGCGGCAGGGCCGGATGGGATCCCTGTAGATCTGTTTAAAGCAAATATTGAGGTCTGGGGTCCACTGCTGGTTCAACTTTTTAATGCGGCACTAGCAAGTGGCCTAATTCTGTCCTGGCTCACCTCGATCATTGTACCCATTTACAAGAAGGGAGATAGACAAAGTTGTATTTGTTATAGACCCATCTCCCTTCTGGACTCATCCATAAAAATCCTGGGGAGAATCGTCCTGGCAAGATTACAAAGCTGTATCGAGGAAAATGACTTAATGAGTGATTTGCAATATGGCTTCCAAAAGGGCATTGGCACAATCGAACAATGTTTAAACTTAATGATCCTCCAATCAAAGTATATAAGGATAAATGGCGAACGTTTGTATTTCACGTTCGTGGACCTTTCTTCGGCGTTCGATTGTGTATCACATGACAAGTTATGGGCAATTTTGAAAGAAATGGGTGTGGAAGATCCCATTGTCTGCTTTCTTAAAGATTTATATTCTGGGGCCACAGCATCGGTCCGTTACGGTATCGGGGGTCAGTGCACTAGAAGGTTTGAGGTGGGCCGGGCCGTGCGCCAGGGCTGCGTCCTGGCCCCCTTTCTATTTTTGCTTTATATAAACGGCTTGGAGCGCCACCTATTGCAGGAGTGTGGGGACATGCCTAAGGTTGGGAGGAGGTCTGTCCCTGCGCTCCTGTATGCGGACGATGCGGTCCTGATGGCCCGTACCCCTATGGCACTACAAAATCTGGTCAAATCATTTGAGACCTTTATGTCTAGATTAGACTTGAAGGTGAATTGCAGTAAAATCTTCTCTATGTACTGTGGTAATGGTCCTGGAAAGCGGAAAAAAAGAATGTTTTTGAATAACGTTCCTTTGGAAATTGTCCCTACTTTTTCTTATCTTGGAGTCTTGTTCCATGACACTGGGGCATGGTCTAGTGCGGTTAAGGCAAGAACCTCTTTGTTCCCAAAAACTATAATGGCCCTGAAAAATTTTATTAAAAAACTGGGTAAGAAACCGACAAAAGAAATGTTAACAATATATAAAGCTACATGCACCTCGGTAGCTATGTATGGTTCGGCTCTGTGGGGGTATTCCAACATTGACTCAATCCAAAAAGCTGAGAATAGGTTCTTGAGGTACATCCTGACAGTCCCTCAAAGTGTCGCGACATACATATGTCACACTGAATTGGGCTTATCTTATATATCTGACATGATCAGAATTCAACCAATACTTTTGTGGCATAGGGTATGGACAACAAGGGAGTGTGTCATAAATCGGGCTATCTTACAGGATGTTTTAACCCTTGATAATGTGGGTAGATCTGATTGGCTAAATTATGTCAAAAACTTTATGGTTAACATTGGATGCCAACAATATTATGAAGACCCACTTTCAATGGTTAGTATATCTAGAAACCTATTATCCAAGCTATGTTTGGAATACCTCGAGGACATTAGAAGACAAGAGGAAGCGAAGAAAAAGTCAGTAACTTTGCACCTCTGTCTGTTAACTCATTTTAAAGTACAGCCTTACTTAACTTTGCCGTTGTCTAATTATGATACATTTCTCTTGACTCGGTTCAGATTAAATATTATGTTTAGACTTCTGACTTTCCCAGAAATGAACTTATGGTCGTTTAATCTGCCCTTGTGTCCGTGTGATGACTCATCGCTCCAATCAGATATCCATATTTTATTCTTCTGTAAATTCTATACTCTACCTCGTAGGCAGTTCATTGTACCATTCCTTAAAGAAATTAAATTAAATAAATGTCGCCCAGCTTTTTTAGAATTTCAACGAATGGATACTGTTCTAACTGTTACCGTAATTTTAAGCTTTTTTAAAAATGCTTTTAAACTTCGGAAAACGATTGGGCTTGGATGAATTTAAATATGTCCCGTTGTTTTCTCTTTTTAACATTCTCCCTGTGTAAATTTGTAATCTGATGTTGTTGCTTTCATGGTTTTTGTTTTTTAAACCGAATAAAGTTTTCTTGAAATCTTGAAGGCCTCCTACAGGGTGGCCTGTGTAGAGACAGTTCCTGTGTTTAATGTGAAGTACTCGATAATTGGCCTTGGAGTTAGCTACCTAACACTTGGTTGTGGAGCACATCGCTGTGAAATCGCCAGCTGCGTTTGAGGCCGCAGCCATACGGAATCTGACTTTTCAAGAGAATAGGACTATGATCCGAGACAGTCTGCCGGAGAACAACAATTTCAGAGATCTAAGAGTGGACAGCGGCTGAGAGGAACCAATAGTCCAGACCTCCAGACACAGTGCGGTGCCGAACAGAACGTGTAGCCAGGAGTGGACAGATGGTGAGTCCGCCATGCATCGTGCAGTGAATATGTCACAGCGATGTAGCAAAATATTTCCCGAGCATGGGGTTTATCAGCAGGCTGCGCACTCGTGGAATCAGACTGCAAACAGTGCGGCATATTAAGATATCTACTGATGGTCCGCATCGAACCCATCCAAGCAAAAATATAAGTAATGGAAAAAGTCAGGGTCATCTACGCTTAGGGGTATATATGTTCACTAGCAGTACATTTTTGTCCGCGAGGGTGCCGTGTAAGAGCTGAAATCGGCCTCAGGGGTCCAGTCAAGTCATTTTTAACGCCCCAAATTGGACCAGGAGAAGTTGGCAAATCCCAACAATGTGACCTCCCATCAGTCTTCCACATTATCAGGACCTCCTGTCTCAGCAGCAGTGCACAGTTCTACATCTTAATCTCCACAATCTACTCCTCCATGTAGGGCGATTGAGTGGTGGCAACTCAATGCTTTTGACCTGCCGACCAAGTTGATTGATTTGTTTGTTTTAAACAGATTTTATTAGCATTTTCCATATTCTTAATACTGTCAGTAATAAAAAGTATATCGAGGTATCAAACAATGAAGTTGTGCGGAATAAAAAGCCGCATACAAACACTTGGGATCCATGACATAACAGGTAAACTAGTAGATGGGAAGTCTATATGTGCACAAGCAGAAAACGTTTCCAAAAATGACTACCCAAGCAGTGCTGGGATTGAGTCCCATGCTGTATTAGGAACAATCACAGAAATAAGAGGGGGAAAAAACAACAGATGAAACAAGAAATGATTAATAAACCCAACAAGATAAATAAAAAGCTACAAAAGCACTGGGAAAAGTCCAGGAGTGAAAGAACAGTGAGGGGAAGGCAGGAGTGGGAACAATGGTATGGAGAGGCCTAGAAGGACAAATGTCATGGCTCTCCAAAGTGTGCAGTTCTAGACAGCGTGTAGTGGGTACGAGGAAAAAGTTTTTGTCAGTAAAGTGATAGTAGTGCTTTCCTCATCTGGAGATTTACCATCTGGGACAGAAAGTAGAAGTCCATCTGGGGCTATCCAGGGACAGTCAGCTTTTATCCGATCCCATGCTTGTGAATGCTCCGAGCTGCGCCATCCCCTCTGCACTTCCAGTGCAATATTGGTCTCTTAACATTACAACCACTTCGTAAGTTCTCCTCTCAAACCCAGAAGTGGAGGACCCATCCAGAACTTCCAGAACATGGAAATATTCACGACGGGCCAATATCAGAGCGAGGTCCGCAAATTTGGAGGGGATATATTTGGTATGGGGTTTGGGATACAGCCCTAGTATACAGACAGCCGGAGCCTAGTCTAAGTTGGCCCCAGGCTGTATTTATAAGGGCAATCACCATATCCCAATAAGGCGTGAGGGTCGGGCTAAGCCAGATTATGTGGCAAAAATATGCATTATGCAGCTGGCATCTGGGGCAGGTTGCCTGCGCCCCTGGGAACTTTCGGTTCAATCAATCAATCAATCAATCAATCAGGATTTGTATAGTGCTGCCAATCACCCGATAGAGTATAAAGGTGATTGCAGGTCCCAGAGGTTCATTCGAAAACCCTGGTCTTGAGGGCCCTTTGGAATTCTGAAAGAGAGGGGATGGTATGGAGCTACTAAAGGAGGCTGTTCCAGGTCTTTAATGTGATGTAGAAGAAAGAGCGTCCTCCACTTCTGCTTCGGTGGTTTCATGGCATGTGGGCAAGTCACAGGCAGACAGAGCGTAAACTTCTCAATGGTAGGTGTAAGTTCAGTAAGTGGTTGATGTAGGTGGGTCCTTGGTTGTGTAGTACCTTGTGTGCAGTGGTCAGCAACTTTAATTGGCATCTCTTCTGTACAGGGAGCCAGTGGAGTAGCCTAAAGTGGAGTGTGATGTGGGAATGTCAGGGGAGGTCAAGGACGAGTCTAGCTGTGGTGTTCTGTATCGTTTGAAGTCTCTGTAGGAGGTGCGTGGTGATTCCTATTTGGAGGATGTTGCCATAGTCCAGTTGGCTGAGGGCCTGTGTCATGGTGCCTCTTGTGTGCAGGGGTAGCCACTTGAAGATCTTCTGGAGTATGTGCAGAGTGAGGAAGCAGGAGGAGTTGATGGCGTTAATCTGTGATTTGATGGTGAGTTTGTTATCAATGAAAATTCCGAGCTTTTTGGCATGGTCGGTGGGTATGGGTACGGGTCCCAGGTCTGGAGGCCACCAGGAGTCATTACAGGGTTGCTGTTGTTGCCAAAGATCAGTACTTCCTTCTTGTGCGGTTGATTCTTTCAGGAGTCAAGTAAACCCTGTGGAGATAGTAATATTAAATCTAATTGAAGCAAGCATTATGACAGGTGCGAGGAGTATGTCTAAGTATATCAACCCAGTTTTTGTCCGAGAATTCTCATCCCAAGTCCGCTGCCTGCCGGTAACGTAGCATTAGAAAGATCGCGTCCTACCTGGGAGAGTAGCGATCTATAATGAAGTGTAATTGCTCTTTTCTGGCCTGTCACAGTTTTGAGGCAAATATGCTCAGAATGTTCCAGTCTCTCCCTACCCTTGCCCCTCCCCAATCTTCTATGATATGAATTAAACTCGGTCAACAGGTTGAAGAAATCCCCTATGTTGACCCTGGAATACCTTCCTACAATCAACGTCATGCCTCCCCACCCACAGCCACCTACACCCACCCAGTCTTCTGTGTGTTGTGAGGTAAAGCAGCACCGACAATGGAAGATCTTTAGCATAGGAGGTTGACATGCTGGTGTGTTGCAACACCAGGGACCACGCAAATTGAAGGGAGGAAGACAATAGCTCCTCGAGGTCCACCTGGGGCAACAGGTGAGGCATAAGGAGCAATATCAACAAAGTGGCCCACGTAGGGGCAAAGCGGAAACTACCAGTGTTGCCCCCCAACTGAGGTTATGCCATTGTGCCACCCATATCAATTGTGCAGCTAGATAATATAGCTCTATATCCGGGACCACAAGTTCTCCCTCCTCTGCAGGGAAGCACAGCTTGCCCAGTGCAATGTGACGACGTTCGTCACACCAAATGAGGTGGGTTTGTAGGCTGTCTATTTCTCTGAAGAGGAACAGAGGGAGACTGACTACCAGTGTGGGGAAAAATAGAGCAACCAGTGCACAATTATCACCTTTGATCACACAATTCCACCCAGCACTGAGAGAGGGAGGGAGAGCCAGAAAGGCGAGGGGCATTTCAATATTACCCTCTATCAGCTCTGCTTCGGAGTAATAAATGTTGACACCGAGGTATCGAAATGTAATGGGTTCCCATCGAAGGATAGTCCATACCTCAGGGGCGGAGGACAGGGAGACAAGTGGGAGGGACATATAATGCAAATACATAGGACTTATCCCAGTTAACATGCAGCACAGAATGGTACTTTAGGGTGTACATATGGCATAGAGTGCATAACTTGAATTAGTTGGCGAATATTACTTGCAGTGTTTTGAGTAGGTATGAAGTCTGATTGATCTACATGCAGGAAGTCTTGGACATGGGGGAGGAGCCAGTTCACAAGGATTGTGCGCAATAGTTTGTAATCTACATTCAAGATTGAAAAAGGCCTATAGAAAGTAACTCCCAAGATTCATCCTACTTAAGGAGAGGAACCAAGAGGACCTCGCGGAGCATTAGCGGGAGGGAACCTTTGTCTCTAGTGGCATTAAGCAATTTGATGAAAACCCCGGCAAGAGTGTCTGTGTATGTTGAATAAAATTCTATGGGAAGGCCATCTGTGCCAAGGACCCTGCCTCGGGCCAATGTTTTAATGGCCTCTCTGACTTCTTGGACCGTTATTGCACCCCCTCGTGTAGTGACCACATTTGACAAGGAGCCCGCCTGTTCTGCTGCAAGAATATAGTCATGCATTGGTTGGCTGGGTTTCCCGTCTCATTCGGTATAGAGCTGGGAATAGTACTGCGCAAATACCTTGTTAATTTCTGTCTGAGTTAATACCACTCTATCATCAGGTGAAGTAACCTGAGGATCTGGGAGTCATGTCTTACCGGACAGACCAATCACACCAATCACCATCCGGTCTTATAGCGCTCGTCATGCGGCCTAGTGATGTAGGTCTTGCAGTCATAGGCCCAGAGGCGTTCGATTGACACCACAAGTTTTTCACGTTCTATGCATAAGGGGTCAATAGAGGTAGAGTTGCCAGCAGCAGGCAGTTCTAGGTCTGCCAGGAGGTCTGCCTATTGCTTGATTTTTCTAAGCAACTGGGCCCTAATCCAAATCACATTGGCGATGCAATGTCCTCAGATAACCACTCTGAATGCCTCCCATTCTGCATGGGGAGAGGAGGCCGTCACCATGTTGACATCAATATAATCACAGACTGCTGTCCCCTGCCCCTCGCAAAACGCGGGGTCATACAGTGTAAGAAAATTCAATCTCCAAGAAGGTATGGGGCTTTTAGAACAGCCCCAGGCACATGACATATGTAGCAGGTTATGGTTAGAGTGTTTTTTGACAAGTTATTCAATGATGGTGATCCAGGTGAGCAGTGAGGCGGAGCACAGAAATGTATCCAATTGGACAAAGATGTCATGCAAGCCGGAATAGAAGGTTCCATATGGATTATGTAACCTCAATGTGTCGACCAGGCCCCACTCTGTTATTCAAGTGCAAAAAAGATGGGCGAACCTGTGGATTGGGGAGGTAAGGAGAGGGAGTGAGACTGATCAAGGGCAACATCTGCTATGCAACTGAAGTCATCTCCCACTGTGTGTGGGAACTGGAATACTTGAGTGATGTGAGGGGCAGTGGAAACAAAGAACGTGGGCTGTTCCTAGTTTGGGGCATACATATTTACAAGAGAAATATCATTCCCATCAAGTTTGCCCCAGTATCACATAGCGATTTTCTGGATCAATGATCTCCACCTGGGGAAGGAAGGGAGTAACAGGAAGAACTCATATTAGCACATCTCTAGCAAGGGAGGAATAAGTAGTGGCATAAATCTTTCCTCTTCAATGTTTCTGCATGGCCAAGATTTCTATTTTCATATGGTGGGTGTCCTGGAAAAAATGCACCTGAACCTTGCATCTCTTAAGGAACAGTTGGACCCTGTACAGCTTACCTTTCACGTAAGTACTTTAATGATAGAGGTTCTTTAAGCCATTAGAAAGGACATCCTATGTGACCTCAAATATACACCCAGGGAGAGCCAGCCTTCTCAATACTTTCCACAATATCCCCACAGTGAGAAGGATGCAAATAACCCAATGACAATGGTAAATAATTACTCACTGTAACGGTGGAACTACAAGAGAACTCCCCAACAATAGCCCCCAATGACATTTGTGTCATGTTGCTCCACCCAAATTATTTGGGACCATGATGAAAACATGCTTCCACATGAACCAGCAAGGCCAATCACACCAGGAAACCGAGTTAGGCCCTGGGTACTGGGGCGGTGCCAAGTAGCAGGGATGGGCCCCGTTCCCCCGGGGAAATCCCATGAGATAAAAATTCTTGACAGGAATACAGACCTCCATCTGAACTGATAGTAGCGATTATAAAGACTGGCACTACATTAAAAAACGGAGGCAGACAAAACAACTGCAAAGAAAGCCAGCACTTCTCATATAAAGTTATCAACAGTGGCAGGAGTGCCTTTTGGGAGAATCACACTATAACCCGATCAGAGTTTCTACTGAAAGTCTGCACCAGTATCTTCTATCGTAGTGACTCCAGTAGCCCTTCCCTCAGGCGTGCACCCTACCAGGCCCGGGTGGGCAAAGACCTGATCCCTCTCGTCGTGCGCCTGATGTGGGGTGGGGTGTGAGCATCTGCACGAATGCAACCGTTTGCACTTAGTCATGTCCAAGGGGGCTACCCGGGGGTCTGGTGGGGGCGCCCACTGTGGGGATCAAGCCAGTTCCAGGCCTTCTCCAGAGCATCAAAAAACATAGTTCAGCCATCCACGTGGATCCGCAGTCTGGCCGGAAACAACATGGCATAGTGGTTGACAGGTCCCACAATAATTTCTTTATGGCTATAAAGGAAGCCCTTTGAAATTGAACGGCTGCTGTGTAATCTGGAAATTATAAAGGACTTTCAAGGTCTCCACCTGGAAGGAGCCTGCTGCATGGGCCTGTCACAGTTAGCAGTTACCGTACCGGAAATGGAGAAGGCAGCTCACCACAGGTCTCAGGGGCGCCAGGGGGCGGAGGGAGAACAAGCATCATATTGGGCCTTTTCAATTGCAAGTAAATTTGACAGGCCCTCTGGGGCCACTGCCTCCTGAAGCCAGCCCTCAAAAAAGGCTAGGTTGGATGTCCCCACAATGTTTACAGGGAGGCCATTCAGTCGTATATTGTTATTTTTGCCTCTGCCTTCTTGATCTTCAATCGAAGCCTCAAGTGTTTTCATGTGCTGAGCCATGTTGGTGGGTGGCAAGGCATGTGACATTGTTGTAGCCGTTACCTCCGCCACTGTGGTCTAGACAGAGCGGACCTGGCCAGCCATTTTGTGAGAAGACAACACTCCAGAGGTGTCCCAACAGCTAGGCGGTGGAATCCGTAACTGCTATCAGTTGAAACAGATAACTCCGCAATGTCCGGTATAGTCCGACAGCCACAGTAATAAAAGAGTGGACCACACTCGCTATGGGAAGGACAGCAGGCAACCCCCTTTGTCCAAGTCTACGATATAATGTTTGTGCCAAGGGGGGGGGGGGGGGGGTCAGGGTTTACGCAGGGGGTCGTCACTCCACCAATCAGGACCAGACGGGGGCCCTCCTACTTCATCTGTTGCCCCAGATCACAGGGGAGCACACATATACAAAGGCACCTCCAGCGCAAGAGGAGACAGTTCACCCAGTGCACCACTGTCCAGGCAGTCCCGCAATCCATTTCCCAGTATGCCCCCGGGACGAGGGGCAAAGACCTCAGGCACCACGGTCGCTCCTCCACAACATCAGCCAGTCATGAGTCTCTTCTTCACAACAGCAAGGGGAGATCTCACCAGCAGCCCAAGCAGCAGTTGTCTCCCAGCAGGAAAAGACAAGAGGGACCGCTTGTGCATTGCTGCACTGAGCTCACCCATCTAGCAGACCTCCAGGAGATCTGAGAGGTGAATCTCCATCGTGGCCGCCATCATGCCGGCCCCCTCAGTCAAAGCACTCCTTGCTAGTCAGCGGTCAGCGCATACCAGTAATCCCTTTCTGCACCTGTAGCTGGTCCCACACGCCTCAGCACAGGACCTGACGCCCTTTGCCTCCAGGTGAGGAGGTCCAGCTAGAGGAACAGGGTAGTAAAACCTGGGGCAGATGAAGAGCTCCAAGGAAAACACTCCTCATGGCATGGCGGCTAGCTCCACCTACCGAAAAAGTTGATTGATGTCATCTTTATGCCCAGATACCCTCCCTCAAAGTCGATCTAGGATGGGTGCTGGAAAGATTATTCACTTGGTGTGGTGTTCGAAGCATTGACCCCCAAGCCAAACTCTATGATGTTCTTATGGTTGTTCTTTTGTTAGCCCAACAAGTCCATGCAGTGGACATGGTGAAAGGTTATTTGTCATCCATTTCCTCCTTTCTATGTTTACCTGAACAACTGTCATTAAGTCAACGGTTGTGATGTATTTCATAAAAGGTTTCACTTATATGTTATGCCTTAATGTGACCTGAACTTGGTCTTGATATTTCTCAGGTGCACATTCTTCCGGCACAGCTGTTCCTTAAGGTGGTTAACTCTAACAACCATCCTACCTCATTGCTTATTACCTCACCACAATGCATGAGTGAACTGCAAATGTTTTCGTTACAGCTGCCTCACACCGCCTTCTTTACAGATAAATTGGTACTGGGGACATGGGAGGCCTTCCAATTAAAGGTCGTGACTCCCTTCTGCATTGGCCAATCAATTACTGTGTCAGCGTTTTTTGCCTTGCCTCACCCCTCAAAAGAACAGAGACTCCATCTCCTTGACTGTAGATAGGAACTTAAGCTTTTACTTCGAGTGCAAAAGAGCCTTTACATGGAATGCTTAGCTCTGTGAGATTATTTGGTTTGAAGAGAGGTAAGACAGGACCCTAGCAAAGTGAACAGTCTGCTATACAATGGCCAAGAAGTAGCCCCCTGAAGGCTTGCTCGTCCCTGGTTATGTTATATTATGTCATGTTATGTTATGTGAATTTGTAGAGTGTGACTAATCACCCCGGAGGATATACAGGCACTGAGTTCCTCCCTTCCACTTGGGCCAAGGCTGCTGCCAGATTGCTCAACTATTGTTCAAACTTTAAAGTCGTTGGTAGTTGTTCTTATTACCTTGTCAGTTTGAATTAATCACTGCATAGATTACAGTTTGCACTGCATGCTCTGTTATTCTGGTATAGAGAGCCCCAATTTACTGGTTTCCTCTCACAATATCTTTATTAGTAATCTACCATTTTGTTTTTCTTCACCGACAGCAGCCAATCACAATGCAATCACTGTTTGTTTTCTATTCAAATCTCTGATTCTTGGTGAAAACTTCTTATTCTTCAGCACATTCTTTGAGATTCACAAGAATTCCAATAGCGTATTTCATGCCTGGATGGTTGACCACTCCTTTGTACACCGGGTTTATGAATAGGATAGATCCTGCGGAGTTGATAATGATATGGGTTTGTCTGAGGTGGACATTATTTGGATTGGCATCCGTGGAATGAAAGGGCATCAACTTTAATTCTGGTGGAAAGCATTTAACAGTGAGCAACCTGACATAATGGCAGTGCACTGTAGAGGTGACGTATGCTTTGCGTTTTCTGCTTAAGTGATCCCCCCCCCCCCCCATTGCATTACGTATATTCATGTATTTGAGTGCACATTTTCCATTTAGAAACGCAAGCTTTGTTTAATATTAACTGAACAGCTATATCATATATTGCTTTAATATGGGTTGACAGCATATCAATTGCTGATATATATATGTATTAATGCGGGTTATAATATCATAATCTGTGGTATAGCTAAGTAAATTTACAACAGAATGTGAAAGCTAATTTTTGCATTTCATATATTTGATGACAACGTCTGGCCTTTTCATAATTATCAGAAACGGGTATTTAAGTTTGATACAGAAACATCTTCTGCCCTTCTTTGGCATGAGGTAATACCTGGAGTAAATACTCTTTCCTCGTTGGTTTCAAGGGAGAGATTCCACTGCTTTCTTGTGACACAGCATGTTGATCACCTCCTATAGAAGCTTGAGGCGAGACGTGGATGACCTCGGTGGAATGGATGGTGGTGGGGCTGTAAATCTGAGACGATAGCCATGTTTGACAATATTCAAGAGCAGGCGTCTGTTGTTATGCGTTGCCACTCTGCCAGGTAATTTGCAATGCTTCTGCCTACCGGAGTGGGGAACGGAAATGGAGAAGAGAGGATTCAGGGTTTTGATACGTAGGTTGTCAGCCCCCTTAGTTAGCTTGTTGAGTAGTACATCCCCTCTGCCTCTTGCGTTGAGGCTAGTAGGGCAGCTGATACTGTTGTGATCTCCCGGACTGCCATTGACGTGTTTGAACCCTCTGTGAAGGGAAATGACGGTGGTTGGGTCAGAGTGAATGTCGCTGTTCTTTAGATTTCTCTAATCCCATTGCTTTCAAAGTATCCATTTCGCTTCATTCTTGCCATTTCATCATTGGCGTGCGAGCCGCAGAATGTGGAGCTGGAAAAAGGTAAATTATGAAGACGTAGCTGAGCGTCGGGCTTCCGAGGTGTCAGTCGAAGCCATGTATGTCTGCGTAAGAAGACTCCATGACAGTAACTGTGGGCGGCTAAAATCAAAAAATCGCTGCCGCACTGATGATCTGGTTGGAGACCATAGCTCCCTCCTAGACGATTTCCAGAAAATCCTCCTGGTGTACTTTTGGGAGGTGATCAGCAAAGTGGAGAATGGAATCCCACAAGGCACAATCGTACCTTCCTAGGAGTACTGTGGCGCTGGCTGCTTTCATGGACGTAGCCGCCGTGTTGCAGACTTTGCGGCCCGAAGAGTCCAATGTTTTGCTCTCCTTAAAAGCGGGATAAGTAGTAGAGGGCGACGTGGTGTGGGATTTACTTGCGGCTAATATTACCACTGAGTCAGGTGAAGGGTCAACACATAGAAACAGCAGATCTTGCTCTGGTGGGCAGTTTTTCTTCTGGAGTCTGGCAGGAGTCTGGTAGGTGCTGATTTTGCCTCAGCTGGAGTAAAGAACAGTTCCATGGCTCAAGAAGACCAGGCACTAGAGGGAGCACAGATCTCAAGGCTGAAGTCGATGGAGTGGGAACTGCCATAGGTATATTCAATTTTGATGCACCTCGAACCAGAACCTTTTGACAGGAATTGATACCATCAATTGGTGAGGACTGAAGTTGACTGAGTCTGACAAGGTAGGAGAGTAGCCCTTGGTGGACGAGGACGTATCCCCATGGCGATGGCGGTGGGAACGTGATCTTCATCTATGATGAGATCGGTGGCGTGATCTACTAGAGGAACGTGAATGGTGTCCATGGTGTGTCCTTGAGCATGTTCTCCTGGGCGCTGGTGTGATAGGAACCTGACGCACCGCTGATGGAATGACAGGTGCTGGTGGAGCAAGTGGAGGTAGAGTTGGAGTTTGAGGTACCAGGGGAGGAGACGGAGTTGGTAGCGCCAGAGGCAGGGGCGCGTTTGGTGACGGTGTGCCAGGTTGAGGTGAGGAATGGGAGAAGAGGGTACTTCTACCAGAGATGGAGCCCTGGAGCGATGAGTAGATTCTCCTTCTTTTGGTGTGTTTTCGATGTACTCAACAGCGATGATTTTCTCAACGTCAACCGGTTTTCGATGACTATTTGCTTCTCGACGTCGACCCGTCAACGTGGGATCGCACTCAATGTAGACCAGCTTCTTGACGTCGACCACTCTCGTTGTCGTTTGGCTCTTGACATCGACTGCCTACCTCTTGATGACAGCGAGTCAGAATCCCTTGGTGTAAAAGCATTTCTTGACGTTGGTTGTAGGTGTAAGGTAGGTCTCGACCTCGCCCAAGTGTTTCTTGACATCGACCTTGTCAGTGCTATACCTCCTCTCGACGTTGACCAAGACCGATAGCATTTTCTTGAAAAACGCCTCTCAGAGCTCCCACGACCACTGGAGGCTGAGGGAAGAGATCTGGTGGAAGAATTACCTCCCTCTCCCTCAGAGGTCCCAATGGCCTCTTGCTGTCTTCTTCTTTCTTCCTTTCCCTGCAGGTGAATCTTTTCCCTGTCATGCAGGGTTAATCGGGAGAAGGTCTTGCAGATTTCACAGGAGGCAGGAAGGTGAGAAGAGGTTAGACAGATAATACAGAGCTCGTGGGGGTCCTTTTGGCCTTTTGTCTGCCACAGTGAAGATATTTGTCAAAGAGAGAAGGCATTTTAAATAGAAAAAATGCCCTTTTCCTGTCAGGAAAGTACTTCACTCAATAGAGAAACACAAAAGACATTGAGTAAAGTAAAAAAACACTGAGCTTTAAAGTCCTATTTATAAAACAAAACTAAAAAAGTTGAGTTCAATGCTCCAAGGTTCCTATCAGCAGGAACCTGAAAAAAGAACTGAGGTAACTGCCTTGGGCTGAGCATGATGGGACATTGGAGGTCTCTCTGCTCTTAAAGGCACAGCCTCTTTTTCCTGTACTTATAATGGCAGCCTATGGGCTACATTGCCCTGTACTTCTTCATCTCTGTTTCTCTCATAGCAAAAGGGTTCATGAAGGTTCTTTTTGGGTGCCATTACAAAATTATTTATGTACTAAGCGCATATCTCATTACAGTCTCTTCTTTTGCCACTCCAAGATGAAGAATTTCGATCACTGTATCTTTGTCCTTAGGCTGTATTATGACTTTAAGTAACTTTTCAAGGCTTTCCTGAAGAAAGGTGAACTTCAGCACTTAAGAAGATATATTGGAAAAAGTGCTCCGGGATACCCCGCAGGCGGGCGGGACTATTCAACGCTTATGACTACCCATGGAAATCCCCTATGAGAGAACTGTAGATCATGCATGAATCACTAACCCTTAATGCACAGAGTTCCTCAAAAATACCACTGTACAGGACCCCCCCAAATATCACTGTACATGAGTCCAAATGTCACCATGGACGTAACGGACGCAGCTTCCCTGCAGTCCTACAACCACTTGTAAGGGGATTTGATGGGTGCTTAGAAAACACTCCTTAGCCTTTTCATCAGGCCCCTCGGGCCGGGGAAGAAATTGCGGCCACAAGGCACCCCCTCATATACAGACATAGTGAAGGGCAGCTGCCTGCAAATGCGCGGTGCAGCTGCTGGCAGCCCATGGGATGCAGTAACTTTCCCTAGGGGGTTGGGGCGTCCGTCGTGGTCTTCCGCCATAAAGTCTGAAGAACTAAAATGCCCCCAAAGGTCCACAATGGGGCCGTGGCCTGCAGACACAGGCTCAGCCGAAGACAAAAGTGTGGTGGGGGGCCCAGCCATACCACTCAGGTCGAGGGGGCCAGCTGTGCCCCTCATAGGCCCGAACACACCGGGACCGCTCTTCGAACCTCAATGGGAATGCTCGAGGTCCCGCCCTGGTCTCCTCAGCGAGACCAACTGATGACGGGTGCCCTCCTCTTGCCCTTCCCAGGTGGGAGATGGCCAAATGGAGCCTGCAAGACTCCTGTTCCTTCTGGGTGTGGCTGATTGGAGCCAGTGAGACTCCGGCTTCCTCTGGCGGTTGGGTCCCGCCTCCTTCTGATGTCGGCATTGCCCAGCAACGCAGAGGAACTCTTGGCCAGGATTCCTCACTGCTGGGGTTTTAGGTCCACTATTTATACACCATTTTGTCATTGTTCTCTTTGTGGCAAGGGTCTCAAACCCAGTCCAAACCAGTCCTGTCTTCCTTGGCACAGCATGACCACAGGGGGCGGAGAGAGCATTGTTAGAAGGAGACACAGCCTATTCAGGTGCAAGCGAAACTCCTCCCACCACTCAAAATGCAGACCAGGTCTATTCAGGCCAGCAATGTGTCACCCAGGCAAGGCAGGGCACACCTCAACCCTCCCAGTGACTGTCTAGCTCCTGTCACTCAAACACCACACGCTGAATACACCGCCAGCCAGAGACACACAGGATGGTAAAGTAAGAAAATGCCCACTTTCTAAAAGTGGCATTTTCAAACACAGAATTTAAAAACCACCTTTACCAAAAGGTGCGTTGATGAATTCTGAGTTCAGAGAGCCTAAACTCAATTTTTCCATCTTATCCCTATTGAAAGCTACACATGTAAAATGAGCAGCCACAATGATAAGCCTATGGGACAGACAGCCTTTCAATAGTGAAAAACTACATACACATGAATTTCACTAGCAGGACATGTCACACACACTAGTACATGTTCTACCTTTCACATACACTGCACCCTGCCCATGGGGGTACCTTGGGCCACCCATAGGGGTTCCTTACATGTAAGAAAAGGGAAGGTTGGGGCCTGGCAAGTGGGTGCATTTGCCAGGGAAACATGGCAGATTACAACTGCGAGCGCAGACACTACAGTGGTAGGTCTGAGACATTTATAGGGCTACTCGTGTGGGTGGCACAAACAGTGCTGCAAGTCCACTGGTAGCATTTGATTTACAGGCCCTGGCACACATCGTGCAATATACTAGGGACTTACCTTTAAATCAAATAAGCCAATTATGGATAACCAATCATATCACAATTTATACAGAGAGCATATGCCCTTTAGCATTGGTAAAGTGCCCAGAATTCTCTAGCCAACGAAAACAGGGTCAGAAAAATAGGAGGCAAAAGGTTTGCGGATAAACCTGTCAAAACTGCCAGGTCGAACAACCCCACTTGCTTCTTGTGCTTGAAGGTGATGCCTCAATTGTCATGGCAAAAGAGGTTAGCTGAGGTCAAAAGGGTAAGCTATGCATCAGGTTTCCATGATCCAGTCACCATGTCAAGGCTTCCTTGACACTTTCCGTTATTCGAATGTGGCTGTCAAAGGAATGGATACTTTAATCCACTGAGCATCCAATTCCTTTTGCAGTTGGCACATCTGTAAACTGCAATACGGTATCAGCTGGTATAAAGGAGGATATTATGTCCAGCAATGAATTGAAGAGGTGGATAGATGCCACATCTAGTTTCTGAATCTATCAAGTGAAGGAATGTAGACATAAAATTATCTCGTCCAATAGAAAGGCTATGACCTCTCTGGTATTCTATATAGTTCCCAGAAATTGGCGGAGTATTGCAGTATTCTACTGAGGAAATGTATCTTTTTAGGGGTACACTGGTGCAGGGTCACCCTTTTGTCCATGGGTTCAAAGACCAACAAAATAGAGATCAGCACTGTTGTTGGAAATAAATAACAAGTTTATTAATCACTCATGAGTGGGACCACATCCACACAGCACTCTCAAGTGCTGCCTGAGGTAGTACACGAAGTCACAGAACACAGGGCTTTTATACAGGTTTTCTGCACTGTAAGCATGTGAACAGAACTAGGGAGAATGAGTTTTAGAAATAGTTTTCAGCAAACAAGGGCAGATGAATAACCACTTGGTCAGCAAAGTGGGAGGGGGAGCAGGAGTGCTTACGGGAGCAATAAATGTTTGACAGTTAACATCTGAGACCAGGTGCTCTGGCAGCTACAAGCTCTCAGCACGTACATTGCTTTTAGCTGAGTCAGGAAGTCAACTAAAATAGATAGCACAGGCAGAAAAAGATGAGCAGCCGAGGACGGGAGAATTACGAAGAAAACTTAAATGGACACCACAGCCAAAATGGCTGTCGCTTATACCAAGTAAAATATTACACGTTTTCAACAGACGGCCCTTTTGGCATAAGTGAAGACATTTTCTAATGCTTTAAAAGGGGTACAATAAATATCATGTATATCAATAAACATCATATCGCTGACTTCTCGGTCTATTGCTAAATGGGCATTTACATTTTGGACATTTGTTTTAGATGGTAGACAAGTAGAACAAGTGGAAATACAGAGGGAACAAAGCATTGGCCCGCACTGGATACACAAACAACAAGAGAAGAGAATTGCAATAATTATAAATAAGGCCGACAATATTTTTAAGCCCCATACAGAAAATACGCTCCAGAACCATTCAGCCCAAGTCCATGTTCCTGAATCTTGATGTATCTCAGTGGCTATTTTATGCATTTTGGAAATGGCATCATAAATAGAAGGGGCTTGGTCAGGGATAAAGACACAACAACAAATACCGATAATGCAAGATGCTCCACCACGATCAGCTAGAACCACGTCTAGCACCATTCGGTTTTGCATGCAAAGTCACAATTCTCGTAATTTGGAGTTCCTCTGTAATATTTCCAAGCGCCATTGCTGTCTCATTAGTCACAGCCTCTACTACACGGGCTAAGCACCTGATTTTCCTGCTATTCAAAGCCGCACCATCAAAGAAAAAGAGTCCCAAATTAAAGTCAACATATTGCTGTAATGCAGTGTCAGTTTGATGATCTTCATCATTATTTATAGTTCTTTTGAATCGGTTCAAGGAAATGTCATTACACAGTTTTTGATATTTATGATAAGATGCAGGTGCTAGGAACACAGGAGGAAGCATGAAGGACACGTAGCATGTTCCGGACCATCCGATTGGTAGATGATAGTAGCCTTTACTCCCAGAAATGAAATAAGTGTTGTGCGAGGATAGAAAACTGCTATTGTTCGTTCCAGTAATGTTCAATACTGTGGTACAGTCACTTTTTCCCACTGGGATTCTACCAAAACTGCTCACACAAAGATTTGCTCGGGGTCTAGTAACAGCGATGAAAAAAGGCCCGTTACCCTTGGCCGTTTGAGTGTTGGGGAAACATAATGTGTGGAGGAATTTCCTCTGCGATACTCCTCCATTTCCCATACAGTTCCTTTGGCTTGTGGGTCCCCTTCCTCATCGGGGTAACAAACTTTATTAAGCTTTGCATTAAGTCCTCCTACATCAGCTAGAGTGATATTAGCAATATCAGAGGCCCACAACAGGAGCCATTATGTGAGAATGGCAAGGGAACGAAAGGTGTTCCTCCCTTCTTCTGATGTGCTGGCATCATTCCGCATACCCAGCAGTTGGTAATGTTCGTAGCATTATGAGTATGATGCAACATTTGTATGAAAGTGTTATTGAGATACGACTTTCGGTGCTTTCTTTCATGATAAGGAAGAGTAAAATACTAATGTTCGGTGGGGACAGGAGTAGTAGCAGTCAGTAAGCTACTTCCTCTACAACCCACACTGTTACAGCAATGATAACAGCAAGCAAAGTTAGTCCAGTGATGAACATTGTGCTTTTACTACAGATTTTTACAGCATTCGATTTCTTCTCCTCAGACATGTTCATTTCGTCGGTAAACAACAAAACAGATGGTGCCCTAAGGTCCTGGGCAGGCGTTGGTTTCTTCACTAATGTTAAGACGAGTAGTCACTAATAAGCTACCCCCCTTTGTAGTCAGTCTTTAACCACCCAGGACAGTGGCTCAAACAGTCTCTTTCTTCCTGGATCGAAGCAGATATCTAGATGTACCAGGGATCATGTGGTCCAGGAAGACTTCCTCAGGTCTTTCAGGTGACACAGCTCGTCCTCTCTCGGTGACCAGGATGTCGCGGTGATCTGTCAAGGCAGCTGGGCTCACGAGGGCATGCAGAACTTTACAACAGTGGGTAGCATGCACCCAATTCTTCCGGTTGGTCACTCGCACTGCAGTTCTGGTAGCCAGAAGGACTTGCTCCGGTCCACGCCAACGAGGCGCCAAGGAACTGGTCCGTTGAAACGACTTTGTCAAGACAAAGTCGCCAGGCCATAGATCATGGCTATCACCCTGCGACCTGTCTGGAAGGGCTTTCCCGTACCTGCTGATAAATAGAAGACAAGCTGTCAGTTAACTGGGACAAATAGTCACTCATCAACACATGGGGTACATCATATATATATGTATAGGGCGAGGCAACACAACCTCATATGGCGTAAGGCCAGATCGTGTATGTGGTATTGATCTGATAGAAAGTAGTGCTAGGGGCAGGGCATCAGGCCATTTCAAAGACGTGGAAGCCTGTATGTTAGCCAATTTCAATTTCAGGGTGGAGCTGTAATGCTCCACCAAGCCTGCTGATTGTGGGAGAAAAGCAGCATGACATTTCTGCTTAATCCCTAACCCTTTCATGACATATTCGACAACTTGCCCAATGAAATGAGGTCCGTTGTCACTCCATAAGATCCGAAAAATGCTGAATCGAGCAAAGAACTCTTTTAGGAGAACTTTCGCTGTCATGAGAGCTGTATTATCCTTCGTAGCATACGCCTCCACCATTTACTGAAGGCACAAACCACTACTAGGACACATTTTAAGTTATTACAGCTCTCAAACTGAATGTAGTCCATTTGCAGGACCTCAAAAGGTGCAGTTGGTGTTGCAAACCCTCCTTTTGGAGTTCCGGTTCCCTTTCCAGGATTATACTGAAGACCGACCAAACAAGACTGGACCATCTTTTTAGCAGTGCCGGCAATATCAGGATGATCCCAAACTTGCATAAGTTGTTTTGCCATTGAGGATGCACCAACATGTGCCGGCCCATGTGCCATGTGAATCATGGGGTATGAGTAAGCTATGGGTAACTTCCATTTGGTCATATCTTTATTCCTCCAGCAGCCCTCATCATCCAGGGCTCCCTCCTTTGACCATTGGTCTAATTCATCAGCGGAAGCAGATTGCTGCATGTCCAGCACCTCTTGCCTGGCATCATGCCAACGTTCAGCTTGTGACTTCACTATATACATGGATGTGGCACTTCGCTGCATTGCGGTTTCACGTGCTGTGCGATCTGCAAAGGCATTACCTGCTCCTATTTTATCAGTCACTTTCTTGTGTGCACTACACTTAACAATTGCCACTTTGTTAGGATAGGTTAGAGCAGTAAGGAGATTATGTACTAAATCTCCATGTACTATCTGTGTCCCATGTGAGGTGAGATAGCCCCTTTCTTTCCATAAGCGGCCAAAATTGTGTGCCACCCCGAAAGCGTACTGGCTGTCGGTAAAAATGTTAACAAGTAAGTCTGTACTAAGCTCACACGCTCTCGTTAGTTCAATCAATTCGGCCGCTTGGGCTGACTTCTGTGGGATGGGAGCTGTTTCAACTACTGTCTGAAGTGTTGTAATCGCATAGGCAGCAGATGTGGTGCCATCAGGTAATTTTAGACCCGAGTCGTCAACCCATAACTCCCGATCAACAATAGAGAGAGGTGTATCTTGTAGGTCAATGCAGCCTTTTGTTTGCTCTTCAGTAAGGAATATACAATCATGTGACTCTTGTGACTGTGGCTGAGTAGATGAAAATGGCAACAATTTGGCAGGGTTTAATGTCAAACATCTTTTCAGTGTAATATGAGGGGCCAAAAGTGTCAATTCATATCCTGTCAAGCGAGCACTAGTCAAATGCTGTTTTCGTTTGATGTAGCAAAGCATCAACAGAATGGGGTACTAACACAAGCAGTTTATGTGACAAAACTATTCCTTCACTCAGACGTATTGATACAGCCGTTGCTGCCACCGCTCGAAAACATCCAGGCAGCACACGGGCGACTGGGTCAAGAACAGCTGAGAAATAGGCACAAGGACGCAACGTCCTTGTGCCTATTTGTGTTAAAACCAAGAGGGCACAACCTGTCCTCTCGTGGACATAGAGTGGGAAAGTCTTAGTGTAGTCTGGAGTTCCTAATACTGGTGCAGAGCAAAGAGCTTGGCGTAACTATTGGAAGGCATTCTGACATTCAGTCGTCCATGGGAGGGGCATCGGACTGTCTTTAGTCAAAAGGGCCAACAAAGGTTTAATAATGTGTGAAAAACTAGGGATCCACTGCCTACAAAATGAAGTGAGGCCAATCAGTGCACGAACATTCTTCTGAGTACGGGGCACGGGAGTATCTAAAATAGTCTGAATGCGGTCTGGTGTAAGTGCACGTCCCTCCTTATACAGGAGGTGACCTAGATAGGTAACCTGCTGTCTACAAAATTGCAATTTCTTTTGCGAGACTTTGTGATTGTGAGAGGCAAGAAATTATAACAATAACAATGTTCCTTCTTCACACTGCTCAGGGGTATCTGCAGCTAACAAGATGTAATCGACGTATTGGATAAGAGCCACCCCTTTGGGTACAGGAAAGGAATCAAGCTGCCTTTTTAATGCCTGACTGTAAATGCTGGGACTCTCTGTATAGCCCTGTGGAGCTCTACAGAACCGATATGATCTATTTTTCAGGGTGAATCCGGACAAATAACGACTGTCAGGGTGAATGGGTATCGAGAAGAAAGCACTCTTCAAATCGATCACCGAAAATGTAGTGGCAGTAGGAGGACCCATAGTGAGAAGTGTAGTGATGTCAGAAACTACTGGATATTGGGGCATTACAATTTTATTAACTTCTCGCAAATCAATAATGAATCTGTAGATTTTAGTGTCAGTGTCCTTTTTCAAAATAGGAAGGATAGGGCTATTGCAAGTGTTATAGGGGACCTCTTCCACTACCTCCACTTTAATCAAATCTTGAACAATATGTGCTAATGCTTCTTCACCTTCTCGGGATATATTGTATTGGGGCAGTCGAGGCAATGAGACACCCTCCTTTGCTTGAATATGTACAGGTGGAATAACCATTTAACACACATCAGTATCTGATTTAGCCCACAAAGTACTGGGTAAGAATGCCAGAGAAACATCCTCATTGATAAGAAAAGATCTGACAACCATTGGATAATTGTCATTCAAAATAACTTGCATACCTAATGGAGAACAATGTATTGTGGCAAAAAAATATTTAAGCATATCGATATCCACAATATTGTCAGGTGTGGTAGGGGAAAGCAAAAATGGACATGCTGCAGTGAGTTTTCAAGCCTGAATTTAAGTGGCTGTGAAAGTAGGCTAGGTGTAAGTGTCCCATCGAATCCTATCGACGTAATCATTGTGTCAGACAGGGGAGCCCTAGGAATCAGTTTTTTAGACAGAGCACTACGAGTAGCCCCTGTAACAACCAAAAACTGATCAGTAGATCCCAAGACGTTTGCATCAATATAAGGACCCATTTGATCTACTGGCACCTTAACAGGTTCCTTACCCCATCCTAGGCATCCCTATGCATAATCGGAATCCTCAGGGGCATCAGCAGAATAATTAGACATTTTATATTGATTTCGTCTATCAAAAGTATTAGAGTAATTTGGTTCCTGTTCAATTGCCTCAAACCTGGGACGGGCTCCTGTACCTCCCCTGTTTCCTTAATTCCCTGGACGTCCTCTTATACTGCCCCTTTCCCGCTGATACTGCTGACCTCGCAAAAGGGGGCACTGAGAACGACAATGCCCAGTCTCTTTACAATAAGCACACTGATCAGGAGACAAATTTGCTCGAGAGAAAGAGGGTACTCCAGGTGTATACACTGCACGTCCGCCTCTTCCACCTTTCCTCAACGGTGGACCATATATTTGAGCCAACATACCTTTTGCCTTTAACTCCTTAAACTTCTTATTCTCCCTGCCTTTCGCTTCCTGTCGCTCATAATATTGGGCCATAGTTAAAAGAGAAACTGGGTAAGACGTTGTCCAAGAACTCTCACTGGCCTTTAAACAACTAGCTATATCCGGTAATATATTAGTGACAAATGTATCGACAAATAAATGCTTACCCGCATCATCGGCCAATGACTGACCACTAAAATCATGGAATGTTTCCACAAATCTTGAAAAGAAATCAGAAACTGACTCATCCGTTTTCTATTTACAGGACGCTAACGTAGTCCAATCTATTTTCTTAGGGGGTATGAGAGTCTTTAACTTAGTCACAATAGCTTTAGGAATATCTAATATCTGCTTCAGTGGTTTCTGCGCAGGCTCCCTTTCTGCATCTATTTGTTCTAAATGTTCCCAGGTATCACCATATGCTACATTGTCATCTATTTTACGTATTGTCCTCCACATATCAGGAGGCAAAATAAGCCCAAAGAACATATCAATATCTGTCAAAATCATAGTGCAGGAGCTAATGGCTCCTTCCACCTCCTCATAGAAGGCGGCAGGATTGTTCCGGGGATCAGGCAAAGCGGCTTTAAGACCCATCACATCAGCTCTACTCCAAGGAGTATAAACCCAATTATATATAAAATATCCCTTTGCATCATCCGAAGGATTATCATCATTGGTTCCCGCACCCTTCGGAGGAACATACAGGGGTGCAGCTTCACGCATAGGTTTTACAGTAACTGTAGTACTACTGGGTGCAGCCTCTTCCACCGGAGCGTCTACATTCTGTGCTTGAGATTGACCTGCTTCTATACCTCTCTGTGTTCTAGCAAATTCTTGCTCATTTCGTAAACGCAATGTTACGTCTCGTATTTTAACCACTCGTCTAATCATGTCAGATAGGTTTGAAAAAGGAAAAGTCCCCTCTGTTAATCGTTTGTAATCAGTATTTATATCAGCTGGCTCTAGTTCCTGAGAAATTTGACTATATTCAAATATTACTTGCCAAACAAATTTTTCTACAAAATAAAATTGCTCTGCACTATTCCACTGTTGAACCATAGTTACAATGAGAGATGCCGTGTGAGACCGACGAGCCTCCTCCCTAGCAGCGGTTTTTAATTCATCTTTTTCTGCTTTAGTCAAGGTAGAGCGAGTCTGTCGCCCATCTTGTTTATCTTGTTCTTTGTCGTCTGAAGACAAATGCTTGTCATCAGAAACCTCAACAGGGGCACTTGGAGTGGGAAATTTATACGGGGGTGGGGGATGTTCTAATAGGATGCAATCATCCTTAGATGTATCAAGTAGGGAATAGAGAGGGTGCCTAATAGGATACTGGCCATTTATCTCTAATCGACGTTCTCTATCTTCTTTTTCTGTTTTTTTCCTTCTTTTCTTTATTTTTTAATTCTAGCGCTTTTTGATATATCGTTTTTCATTGTTCTTTTTCTGCTATAGCTTCTGCTCTTTCCCGCACTTCTTTCTCCCACATACACTCACAATCAAACATATCCTGTTTACTTTTTCTTTTAAATAAACACTGCTCTACATATTGATCCTTTTTAAGATCAAATGACCCATTCACTGGCCATTGTAGATCAGTATCTTTTTTTGTGTATTTGTTCCAAAGTGGACCGTACATATAGAAATACCATATTTGACATACATATTTCGATTTGGCGTCCCCTGTGGGGGAGCCGGCTGACTTTGTTCTAGACTTTCTTTGGTACCTCCAGAGCAGCAACACCACCTACGGAGAGTGTGCTGAGAGCAGGCATGTTCTACAAATATTAGTAAAATATTACTACTCCAAATATTTTGAAAATAGAAAAATCTCCACATTACCTGTCTTCAAACTTTGCAAAGGTTGAATAACAAATTTAAACAAAAAACCCATGCTTAACAAATCAAGAGTTCCGCTTTAGCGACCTTACCAAACAGAAGATTCCAACTCCCACCTGCTGATCTCCACTCGACCTAATGGTCACTCCAAAATTGCGCCCAAAAAAAACCCAGTTGAG
This sequence comes from Triturus cristatus, assembly GCF_964204655.1. Lineage (NCBI taxonomy): Eukaryota > Metazoa > Chordata > Amphibia > Caudata > Salamandridae > Triturus > Triturus cristatus. Next base: position 750,166,963 of record NC_140585.1, on the reverse strand, counting down.
ACCGGCCACCACCTGGAGGGTCAAATCGGGAATACCAGAAAAGTCACGCTGGCCTGCAAAGACAAAGGTCTCCTCGTGCAGTGCGCTTCCTCAGCAAAATTTCGGTCCTCCGTCAAGACCACTTCTTCGGACAGCCGTGTCTCCAATGGGGCCCTACGCTGGGCGCCAACTGTGGAAATTTACCTTTTTAGGGGTACACTGGTGCAGGGTCACAATTTTGTCCACAGGTTCAAAGACCAACAAAATAGAGATCAGCACTGGAGTGGGAATAAATAACAAGTTTATTAATCACTCATGAGTGGGACCACAGCCACACAGCACTCTCAAGTGCTGCCTGAGGTAGTACACTGAAGTCACAGTACACAGGGCTTTTATACAGGTTTTCTGCACTGAAAGCATGTGAACAGATATAGGGAAAACGAGTTTTAGAAATAGTTTTCAGCAAACAAGGGCTGATGAATAACCACTTGGTCAGCAGAGGGGGAGCAGGAGTGCTTATGGCAGCAGTAAATGGTTGACAGTTAACATCTGAGACCAGGTGCTCTAGCAGCTACAAACTCTCAGCACGTACATTGCTTTTAGCTGAGTCAGGAAGTCAACTAAAATAGATAGCACAGGCAGAAAAAGACGAGCAGCAGAGGACGGGAGAATTACGAAGAAAACTTAAATGGACGCCACAGCCAAAATGGCTGTCGCTTATGCCAAGTAATATATTACACGTTTTCCACACTACTCTAGAGTCTACACCTAACAGAACACAATATAATCTATTGCAGATTTTCTACAGTAAGTGCAAGGCTGCAAGCATGACTTGTGCAAGAAAAGGACTTTAAGGTCATCATATCAGCTTGAAGAAAACAGCAACATAAATGCTGTCAGTTCTTCCCTCTTCCTTAATTCCTGGGCCCTTTCTTGCCTATAGTCGGCTGCAGCTTGGCAGCTCTGATCACGAAAACGATGCAGAGGATGAACCACTCCTTGGGAGCACATTCCAGAAGGCTCATGTTGCCAGTAAACAGAAACAGTCTGTCCATAGAGTCACAAACGAAAGAGGGTGGCAGCAGTGCCTAACACCGCTCTCATTCTCAGCTGCTCTGGCCCGGGATCCGGGTTGGGAGCTGAGAGAGACCAGGCTCCAGAAGTCACCACCATCATTTACAGCACACCACTGATGAGTGACGCATGAGAATTCCAGTGAATGAAAGGAGCAGCTCGGCACGGCACCTCCTACATACCGGCACCCACAGTTTGACAGCTGGCCACCTCTCAGCCGCCTGTCTTGTCACAGCTAGCTAAGTCTCACCATGGGTGTAAGAGCCCTGTTGTGTGCTTGTTGATCTATCCCTTCTTCACATATTTTCAGCATAAATAGGGCACTGCATGTGTCGCCATATTGATAGCCGCCGTTCTTTAGTGGAGTAAGGCAGCGATCTGTGCACGGTATACGCCCCTTCATATGTGACACGTACCTTCAACAGCACTGCCCTGATTGTGGGAGTCACAGAGATGGCACTTTGTGCACTGGAGACAGCACCAAGGACCAGAATTCCCCTTTAGCTTGAATGAATCTGCCTTCCTCCTCCCAGCCCCACTCTGGCAGAGATCCCTGACCTCCAAACCTAGACTAGAACAAGAAGTTGAAGATCCCAACCCCCACCTATCTTTCCCAACCTACCCCCACCCACCTGTCCCACCTCCGGTCCATCTACCCCTACCACCCTGCCTCGCATTTGGTCTGCCCCTCTTGGTGCACAGTTGCGAGGGTGCTACCTGCATCCAGCACCGCAAGGTATCCTGGACTGTTCAGCTGACAGGTCGATGCATACTGTAACTTGTAGTTTTGTTGTTTAAATTGCTGTGATGGGGGGGCATGGCCGAGCCAGCCAAGATGGCGGACGTGCTTGCCTTAAACTCTGAGTGCAAGTCCCACAATCGACAAGCATCTGCACTGGTGGAGCGGTACAAAGGTGCTGCCGGCCAGTGGAACTCTCACCGTACTGAGCCCCACCCTCACTGCGAGCCGGGAGCAATGTGCCTAAAAGGAGAGCAGGTCCGGCAGCTGCAACCAGCATGGTGACATCCAGCACCCTTCTCAGCAGAGGGGCAGTGGTGCACGACATCCCAGCATGTGAAGCATGTGAGGCACGGCCCCTGAGTTGGAGTGAGGTCCCATTGGTAGCCGGTGAGGGGCACTGGGCTTGGATGCGTGATCCCGCCTGGTCAGGATGAACCTGTATACGGGGTTGGGCCGACACGTCCTGTGGCACTCAGAACAGTGCATGGCCTAACAAAAAGGGCCTTGGCTGGCTTGGCATCCGGATCGGGGTGCAGCGTGGACAACGCTGTCAGCGGCCTGGGCGGAGGGTAGGGTTGCGGTGCGCACCCGTTGAGAGACTCCCTCTCCTGGGGATCAGCCGCTGCTTACCAGCTCCTTTGCCCCAGACCTTGTCTATATGTGGGGGTCTAGTCAGCTGCAATCCCGTGGGCCCCCCAAAGAGCGATCTGGGCCTTACAGCCCCAGACACTAACCTACTTCCTCGGGGCCCAGCTCCCCACGAGACAGGAAAGGCATTAAGTAACTCTACGCATGAGATGTACACTGAAAGTATCTGAGCCCTAAGATCGGTGCTGCTGCTGGGGTGCGCCTGATAGGAGAGCCCCCCTCCGGGAAACCAGCTGCTGCCTGCCAGCCCCTTCAACCTTGACCCTGCCTACACGTGGGAGCCTAGTGAACCTACATGGGGCAAGCCCTCGTGATTTCTGCTCCTCCACACACACAGGAAGCATACCCACCCCCTTAGGCAGAGGGCCCTTCGGACAACCTGGTCTACGAGGGCGCCGAGCACTAAAGACAGGATAAAGCCTGCTGCAGTGGGGGTGACCCAGCAAGCTAACACTGAGGAGCACAGAGGAGCCACTCCCCCCCTAAAGTCATGGGGAGGCTCTGCTTGAACGTCGGGTCCCAGGCATCGGCCCCAATACAAAACCTCTCCCCGGCCACCAATAACCAGCAGGCGCACATGGAGGCTTCAGCCACCCTCACTATGTCAGACTAATTGGACAAGGTGCTAGCTGCCGAAGAGCACTCCAGGGTCACCATAGAGGATAGATTTGGGGCCCTAGCCACAGACCTTAACCTTCTACAAGATGACTACCGCAAGTTGGCAGACAGGGGTACGGACGGGGAGAGAACCCTCTCTGCCCTCCAAACCCTGGCTAAAGAAAAATAAGAGATTCTACGCGATCTTCAAAGCCGGGTCACACAGTTGGAGGGTCGGGTGGATGACCTGGAGGGATGTACTTGGAGGAGCAATATCCAAGTCTTGGGATTATCAGAGGGAGTTGAGGGATCGGACCCCGTCATCTAAGTGAAGACCTGATTCAGATCCTTCACCCTAGCCTCAGAACTAATGACCTTCTTGTCCATGGAGAGGGCACACCTGGTCCTGGTGCGTTGACTGCCTCCGGTGCCGCCTCCTCGACCACTGCTGATGAAACATCTTCACTTTCTTCATAGAGACACAGTGTTACGCTCTGCCAGGCAAAATGGACCCATCCAAGTGGAGGACAAACACAGTACGCTATTTCCTGACTACACTCAAGCTGTACACCGCCAACAGCTGTCCTTTCTAGAGGTAAAGCGCCTCCTTCGCCAGAGGGGGACTCAGTATTTACTGCTGTTTCTAGCAAGCATCAAGATAATACATGACGGGGTCACCTCCTCCTTCACAGACCCAGCTGAGGCATCAGACTGGATTGATCACCACCCACAGGACCCTCAGCGCTCGGAGTCTGGGCAAATCCTATGAGCATGATGTCGTGGGAGGAGAACCCAGCCACGTTCTAAATCTGTATCTCACGCCTCCATATGTGACTCCCCCCAATTATAACAAGTTATTACAGAATGCAGGCAGCGGTGGACCTGGTACCCGCCTCTGTAACCTCACTTGACGAGAGGGGACCCCCATCTTTACCTCCGAGGAAGATACCAGTGACACGAGCACCTCTCGAGCAGTCAGTGACTCCGCTCTTCGTGACCCACCAAACGGCAGAAACGCTCATTTAAATGACATTTGCAGTAACTCCTTTTCCCCCTTTCATTTTTTAATATCATAATACGGACGCTAACAATATGCTGACAATGCAGCTTCCTCAGACTCTGGATTTCACCTGACTTCCTGGTTTCTTATGGGCTGCCCATGCCACTTGCTTTGTGTATACAAGTGCACCTGCACAATGTTTTGTTTGGACATGCTGCCAGTTGCGGTAGGTCCCCAGTATTGTTAACATGTCCCACCTTAGTTCTTACCCTTTCATCTGGCCCTCCACTAGGTTCCAATCTTACCCATATGGAGGGCGGGTGCCACCGAACCTAGAAAACGGCTATCTCCAGGGCATAGGCGTGGTCTTTGAGGCGTCTCCTCTTATGCCCTTACCCTCCTGGCACCACCATTGTCTCGTCATGACCCCCACAGCTGACACCTGTTTCCTCACTCCGAACGTACGAGGCATGCAAACAGCCCGCAAACGCTACGCTGTCTACTCTTATATTAAATGCCAGCAGACACAGATAGCCCTATTACATGAAACGCACCTTACTGCTGGAAAACTAGACCGTCTGCGCTAGCATTGGTGAGGTACCTTCTGCACCACCACGTACTCAGCATATGGGCTGGGGCACTGGTATGGCTTTAGCTTGGGGTCCCCTTCCAGGAAATTCACAGGGTGGGCGAAACAGAGGGACAGTACAGACAGTACACACTGTTAGAGGGGCTCTTAGACCGCCAACCAGTACTCCTAGGCAGCATCTATGCACCTAACACTGAACAGGGAAAATGCTGGGACTCTGTCGGGTATCTTAGCCCAGTTTAGAACATCGCCATGGATACTGGAAGAGAATTCCAATTGTGTGCTCGACCTCACCCTGGACAGATCCCATCTACCCCCTGCCTGCTTCCCAGCTAGCATGCAGGCAGGACGCTATCGATCCTGGGTGAACCGCTGGTCGCTTGTAGATGGAGGAGATGCCGACATCCAGCAGTCAAACTATATTAATTTCATTCCATCCCGAATAACCTCCGAGTGTGCCTCGATCCCTTCCTGTGCTCGCCAGATTTCGTTCCACTGATCCAACACGCAGACTATCTGGGTTGGGTTCTAGCAGATCACAATGCACAACTTATAACCCTTAGATGGTGGCCTCTCCCGGTTCCCACCTGGCAGCTGCCACGCAACTGCCGCGAGGATCCAGTGCTTCGTCATGAGCAGGAAAATAACATCCGGTGCTACTTCTCTGAAAATGCTAATATGGCATCCTCCAAGATGCTGGAAAAGGATGCTTTTAAGGTTGTTACCATGGTGGCATGCATTCGACAGATAGCAGGGGTCCGCGCAACACTAGACCAAAACCTACAAGTTATGGAGCTCTTACCAAAGCGGCGGATGCCAATATGGCGTTACTGACTCAGATCGCTGAGGCAAAGACTGCATATGCACAAGTGCTAGCGGACCTTCGGTGGTGCGACTTTAGGGCACACACCCCCAGATCGCATCAAGACGGGGACAGACCAGGGGCACTGCTAGCCCGGGTTATCTGCCAAGACACTGAAATACAGCCCATTACAGAAATAGTCACCACTTTTGGCGTTTCGGTCCACTACCAAGCAGAAATCCCACAGAACTTTTCCAACTATGCCGAGGTATACAGAGCTCCAGAGCAGGATTGCTCAGAATCCATAGACCTATTTCTCTCCACCCTTACCTTGCCCTGGATCGCTCCGCCGGAGAGGACCTCTGTGGATGTGGAGATCACATCAACTGATGTGAAACAGACGATCATGGCTTTGGCCCACAACAAAGCCACGGGCCTAGCTGGCCTACCACTAGAATATTTTTATAGCATCTTTTCCCACCTCCTGGCACCTCAATTGGCGGACATGTATAGGGCGGTGCTAAAAGGCAGTGAGCTCCCTGGTTCACTTCGTGAATCTTTTCTGGTATCATTATTAAAGCCAAATAGAGATCCAACTCTGTTGGGCTCCCATAAACCGACAGCCCTTCCATCGACAGATTACAAAATCCTTGGTAAGATCTTGGCAGACCGATATGCCCAAGTCCTCCCAGCACTTAGACATCCAGACCAGAAGGTAATTGTCCCAGGCAGGAGTACCTCCCAAAACATCCGCTGACTGTTCCATGTCCAGGATCAGGTTAGGGGTCTTTTTCCCCATGCCGCTTGTCTGGTCTTGGACCTAGGGAAGGAATTTGATACCTTGTCCTGGCCTTTTCTAACTGCAGTGCTCCAGCGCCTGCGAGTGGTCCCACACTCCTGGCCTACATGAGGTTGCTATATGCGAACCCTACATCTCGGGTTATTCTTGGCTGCTATATCTCGGCTCCCTTCCAGGTGTCGCGGGGAACACACGAGGGGTGTCCGCTCTACCCCCCAACTCTTTGCTTTAGCGATGGAGCCCCTGACAGTTCATCTACGGGAGAGCAGAGACTGGGGTATTCCTCGGCAGACATTACCCACAGTGTGCCTCTGTACTAGCATGACCTGCTACTCTATGTGCAGGACATCCCGATGGACTTCAAGCCCCTCTGGGCCACACTCGCAGACTTCACTGCCACGGCTGGGTTGAGGGTCAACTGTACAAAATCTTCTATCTATCCTCTTGACCTCGATCTCCCCATGGGAGACGTCAGTCTCTCCTGGAGTGCGGTCTGGAGTGCGCGGGCCCCTCGTTATCTGGGAGTTCGATTCTACCACACTCGCCATGATCTCTACAAGGGGACCACCGTAGAGTACTGGCAAGCATTCGAGCACTAGGTGGTTTCTGGAGGACCCTCCCTATAGGGAAAATCGCCCTGGCGAAGATGGTAATTTTACCTCGCCTTCTTAATCACTTTACGAATCTTCAAGTCATTCCCCTGGCCCCTTTTTTCAGGAACTAGATGACCTGCTCTGCTTCCTTATCTGGGTTAATGGTTGTCGACGAGTCGCCCTGGCCAAGATGCAGCTGCCGGTCGGCCAGGGAGGGTTGGGGGCCCCGATATTTGAAGCATGTTTCCTTGCTGCACAGCTTCAGTGGCTGTCACGATGGACGGCAGGACGCTATTTGGGGGAAGCCAGCTCTGACACTGGGCCTCTATCGATACTGGCAATCCGACGTCTGCTCCCGCCAGGAATGCAACCTGTCTCGACTCATTCAGTCCAGGTGGCGCTGGCAAGGTCCTGTATGCTCCAAGTCCATCGCCTGTCCCTAGGGACGCCACTATACACCCCCTTGTTGTCACTGGCGGGAACTCGCATCAGTACCACTCACCAAACTGAGACATAATTTGGAGGAGGAGTTCGAGAGGCCACTACACGGTAAGGATTCAAATTGTTTCCTAGATTTCCCAAAGAAAGTGTCCCGAAACTCCTGGTTCAAAAACATACAATTCTTTATCCTACATTGTGCATACCTGACAGAGGCGCTACTTCAACGCTACTACCCAGAGTCACAGATTTCCTGTCCCTTTTGCCAGGCCCTTAAAGCAACATTTCTTTTTTTTTTTTTTTTTTTTGAAAAACCTTTATTTCAAAAATCAGGACACAGCTATTCAGCCGACAGCCCGAAGGTTCGGCAGCATTGAGAGTTAGATACAGTGATGTGTCCCCAGTACAGTACAAAGAGTAGTGCAAAGGTCCAATTTTAGGTAAACACAAAAAAACCCACAACAAACCCCAGCAAGGCAAGAACATTGAAAGCCCATGGTGAAAGCCCCCAGGGGAGGCCGGACCCCACTCATCTACTAGTTACAAGACAGTGTACGGAGGAAGAAGGGGGACAGCAGAGGCCCAAAACGGTTCCTAAAGCCAAACTGTGCTGGAAAGAAGGTCAGGGGGAAAGCTGTTCCTCGGGAGGTTCCAAATCCGGGGCAAGACATATTCCCCCCCTGTATTGGTTCCACCGCCCCCAGATGGCATGCCACTTCCGGGGGCGACCTCTGGAGCAATAGACCGTCTTCTCCCTAAACATGCTCCAGTCCATGTTCTCTTTCCACGCGGTCAGTGTAGGGGGTCCCGAGGAGCCCCACAATCGCGCGATATCCCTTTTAGCGACCATGTTACCCAGAGTCACCCATTGGGTCTGCGCCTCATCGAGGTCAGTGGGCCCCCAGACGTTCAGGAGGCAGCACCGCGCCTCCGGCTGCACAGCAATGCCCGTCACCTCCCCCATAACTGCATGGACTCTCCTCCAGAACTCCACAATGACACCACATTCCCAAATGATGTGCAGGAAAGTACCCACCATACCACAACCCCTCCTGCACAGGCCGTCCTCCGAGAATCCCATGTGGACCAGCCTTGGCCCCGTCACATACACCCGGTGCAGTATTTTAAGCTGCACCAGCCTCAGACGCGACGGGATCGCAACCTCCTTAGGAGAAGAAACCGCTGACTGCCAGTCCTCATTATCCAACTCAAGGCCATCCCTAGTCCACTGTTCTCTCAGCCCCAAAAGCATGTCTGCCCGGACGTTAATCAATTTCTTATATATGAGCGAGATCGTGCTCTCGGGCATATGACCATCAAGGACCCGGTCCTCAAGGGGAGAGGACTCCGGCACCTTCTCACCCTCCACGAGGACTGATCGGAGGGCGTGGCGCAGCTGGATATACCTGAAATACTCGGAGGGCCCCAGCTCATACTCAGTCTGCAACTCCTCGAAGGACTTCACCCTCCCCTTATGCAGCACATCTCCCACCTTGGATATACCTATCAGGTCCCACTTATCAAAGCCCTTCGTATGCCAGAGCCTTCCCAATCTCTCCGATTCAAACAATGGGGTAGCGAGGGTGAGCCTATCCTTCCAGCCCAGCGAGTCAGTCGCCATCTTCCACACACGCACCGCCACACCTGTGGGCCCCGTGAGGGACGAGTCTAGGGACCGCGAATACAACGCCCTGTAGTAGTTGCCACCACGCAGCAACCACCTGTCCATGGCATACCCAGGGCTGAGGGCGGGGCCATAAAACCCATGGTTGATCGCACTCAGCTGCGTGGCCCAATAGTACCGTCGGATGTCTGGGAGCGCAATGCCCCCATCGTACCACGGGAGCGTCAACTTTGCAATAGCTATTCGCGGCCTCCCATCCCACAGCAACGTCCGTTGGAGGCCTTCGACCTCCCGAAAGTATTTGGCCGGTACCCAGTCCAAAGATTTCTGGAGGGCGTAGAGGAAGCGGGGAAGAGACATCATTTTGAACAGGGCCGCACGCCCAAGGGAGAGCGGCAGCCTCCGCCAACCTTCAACATCTCGCCTCAAGCGTGCCAGGGGGGGGAGCAGATTCTTCTCGTAGCGCACAGCAGGGTCCATGGATATAAAGATCCCCAAATACACGAAACCCTGCTGGGCGACCTGTATCGAACATGTTCTAGGGATCGGTGGGACCTCGCCACTAAGAACGTACAAGTACGATTTGCCCCAATTAATAACGAGCCCCGAGTTCCTACCGAACGATGCGAGTACGTCACAGACCACTATAAGTGACTTCTTAGGTGAGGCAAGATACAACAGGATATCATCGGCATAAAGCGAGATACGGTCCTCGTGATCAGGCGACCACCGAAGGCCCCGTATATCCGGGTGCCAACGTATCCACGCAGCCAACGGCTCAAGGGCGAGGGCGAACAACAGAGGCGACAGGGGGCAACCCTGCCGAGTACCCCTACCAAGCCGAAACGGAGTAGATGCCCGACCATTCACCACAACATTCGCTAGCGGCCCCTCGTACAGCAACCTAACCCAACTCACGAATCCGCGACCAAAACCAAACTTGGCCAGCACGGCCCATAAGTATGCCCACTCCACCGTGTCAAAGGCCATCGTGGCATCAAGAGACGCCACAATAGCCGGTTCACGCAGCGTGCCCGCCCTGGCGATGACGCCATGAAGACGCCTAAGGTTTAATGCTGTGTTTCGGTGCGGGATAAAGCCGGATTGATCCGGGTGGACCAAGTCGCCAAGTACCCTAATCAAACGGGTCGCCAGGAGTTTAGCCAGAATTTTCGGCTCAGCGTTGAGGAGTGAAATGGGCCGATAGGAGGCGCACCTATCTCGGGGTTTACCCTCTTTATGTATGACCACGATCGACGCTAGCCGCTGATCCAACGGAAGGATCCCATCCCCCCGCGCCTCCAAAAACATGGCGCGCAGGTGAGGGGCGACCCTATCCGGGAACAGCTTGTACAGATCGATCGGCAATCCGTTCGGTCCAGAGGCCTTACCCGAGTTTAACGCGCGAATAGCCCCCGCCACCTCGTCAACCGTTATATCACCATCCAAATCGTCCCTATCTATGTCAGAGAGGCAGGGCAACTCGATATCACGGAGGAGATCCGATGAGTCCTCGGGCGGCCTGTCCGACACAGAGGAATAAACCCTACGAAAATACTCCGCGAAACCCTTCACAATCCCCTCAGGTTCCACAATCGCCTCTCCCCTCTCTCCCGTCAACTCTGGCACCACTCTATTGACCCGTTCTTTCCTGTCCAACCACGCCAGGAGTTTCCCTGCCTTATCACCAACATCATACAGGCGGCCCTGTTGTTCCCTACTGAGGGTCTTAGCGGCGTTCGTCACCAGGTCCCTATACTCCGTCTGCTTCAAGCAAAGCTCATGCAGTGAGGACTCTGTAACCCCCTCCTCCATAGCCCCCTCAAGGGCCGCGATCTCCTCCTCTACCTGCCGTACCTCGCCATCCCTCCGACTCTTGGCAGCCACCACCAGGGAGAGGGCTTCCCCCCGAAGCACGGTCTTAAAAGCTTCCCACAGCGACACCGCCGAGTCCACGGTTCCCAGATTGTCCTTGAAGTAATTATCTACCTTCTTTACCAGGGCGCTGCGCATCTTGGGGTCTCGGAAATACCATGGGTTGATGGGGGCCACCCTCCCTCCTCCCGCCCGACCTAGATCCAGCCGGATCCACACTGGCGAGTGGTCAGAGATACCGCGTGCCATGTGCCTCGCCTCGGATACCAACGAGGCATGTGCGGCAAGAGTGAGCAGGTAGTCAATCCTGGAGAGGCTACCATGCGCCCCGGAGTGGAACGTGTATTGACTCTGTGTGGGGTGCCGGAGCCTCCAGCAGTCTATCAGACCAAGCGTGTCTAGGAAATCTGGAAGCCATTTCTGAGCCCCCCCTGTGTCCCTGGGCGGGTATCTATCCAACAGTCCGGAGCCCACAGCGTTGAAATCCCCTCCCACTACCAGCATACCCCCCGGGAGAGTCAGCAAAGCCCTGCCCAGATCAGCAAATGTGGAGGCCTGCAGGGCCGGCGGGACATAAACCGAAACCAAAACCAAAGTCCTTCCTTCCCACCGCCCCGCCACCGCCACAAACCTCCCCCTATCGTCAACAATGGTGGAGTCCACCTCAAAAGGCAACGATGCTCTAACTAGGATGCCCACACCCCTGGACCCAGAAGAGAATCCCGAGTGTGCAATGAATTTATACCCCTTCCTATTCAGGGCATAGCACGTATTACCTATGAGATGCGTCTCCTGCAGCAGGGCAACATCTGGCATTGAGCGTTTCAAAAATTGCAAAACAATCCCCCTCTTGATGCGATCCCCCAAACCATTAACATTCCAGCTTATAACACTTAAGCCTCTACCCCCATCCTCAAACGGAAAGAGGCCCACCCCACACCCGAGGAGCCACCATGGAACAGCCCTGAGGATAATCATCATGCCTTGCAGAAATAAACCCCCCAACAACAAACTCCAAATCCCCGAAACTCCCCCCACCCTGCACCCCTGCTGCAGCTTACAAAGCCCCCCCAACTTGCAGTGTGCCTGGCGCCCTACAAAACCAAAAGTCTACAAAAAGTACCCTAAGGGAGGAAAAGAGCACCCCTCGTCCTCCCGCAACCCTCCACAGTTACTGCACTCTGTTCAATTTCTCAAGTATAGTCAAATCAAGTCAGGCCGGCTCGGAGATATCAGCCCTGTCCATCCCGGCCACTGTCTCCATGCTCGGCTGTGTCGTCCCCCGTCCGTCGCCGGGGCAAAGCGTCCAGCCATTCGTCGGCCATAACAGGAGAGTCAAAAAAGAATGTCCGATCTTCGTGCACCACCCGTAGTCTGGCAGGGAAAAGCATGGCATACTTCAGATCCAGTTCCCGAAGCCTCCGCTTCACCCCCAGGAAGCTCTGTCTCTGTCTCTGCACCTGCTGGGTGAAGTCCGGATAAAAATTCACCGACGCATTCTGGAAAGGAACTGGGCCCGCCACCCTCGATGCTTGCAGGATAGCGTCCCGATCTCGAAAATGAAAGAGCCGGGCGACAATCGGCCGCGGCGGGGCACCCGCCTTGGGCCGCCCGCCCGGCACCCTATGGGCCCTTTCCACCGCAAAAAACTTTCCAAGGCCCCTAGGCTTCAGATGATTAAGGACCAAATCCTCAACAAGCAAGTCCGCCGAAGCCTCATCCGAGGACTCCGGGACCCCGATGACGCGCACGTTGTTGAGCCTGGCCCGGCTCTCGAAGTCCTCCAGCCGGCGGGCGACGAGGTCACTCTCGGCCCTCAGCTTACGGACCTCGGTCTGCAGTTCCGCAACATCATCAGTGAGGCCCGTGGTCTTGAGGTCCAGGTTCTTAACACGTTCGTTCGTCTTGCCCAGGTCCGAGCGGATCAGATTGACATCCACCAGGATGGCATCCACCTTATGCGCCAGGGCCTCGAACTGTCTCCCCATCGAGGTCTGCATCCCGTCGAGCGCGCCCATGACATCCTGTAGGGAGAGCTCCGGTGTCACAGGCGAGTCCTCCTTCTGGGCATCCGGTGCCTGGCTCGATCCACTCGGTGATGCTTTCTGGAGAGCGTAGCGGTCCATGCTGTTGACTTGGGTATATGTTCCCCGCCTGGTAGACTTAGTCTTCAGCCGATCCCCTTCTGCTTTGCCCGACATAATGGACTCCAGGCAGTCCAGTGCAGTTAAGACTGTTCCCTCTCAGGGAGAGGAATAAGGAGTGAGCAGTTCTGCCTTATGCTGCCAGAGTAGCCCGCCGAGCGTCCTTGGGGTAATAAAGCCACCCAGAGCTCTCCAGTGTCCGGGCAGACAAAGGGAACGAAATCGAAAGTGAACGAGCGGGGACCTCCGTCCGACAGTTCACACCTCGCCTGGCCGTTGTTGATCAACTAGGAGCCGGGCATCCTGCCAACTCTAGTCCCTGGCATCCCCGGGAGATAGGCCGCAATCTTCCGCCAGGCGTAAGTCCGGTTCCCGATGGGCGATCCGACCGCGGGTAGCATCAATCGCCTCCCTGACAACTCACCAACACGATGCCATGCATACCATCAGGATTAGAGACAGGATAGTCGACGGAGGGCGCGGGGGTCTCGGGAGCTCTAAGCTCACGCGGCCATCTTGGTCAAGCGCTAGGCTCCTCCCTTCTAAAGCAACATTTCTGCATATATTCTGGGACTGTCCCACCTTACAGCACTACTGGGACGCTATCCACATCACATTACAGGAGTTCATGGGTCTTTCTGACATGAGGGAGGACTGCTCATTAGGCATATCCTGACACCGGAAACACTACAAAGTCCGACGTGGTTTGCAACCCTGGCCCTCCTCTTAGCTAAGCGAGGAATCACAATGCAGTGGCGTCACTAGGGTTGGTGTCACCCGGTGCGGGTAACTCATGGTGTCACCCCCTCACGACTTACCGCATGGACCTCCTCCGCTCCGAGTCCGCCAGTGGACACAGTTGGCAAATAACGGGACCATACAGAATCCTTAGTAACGTTTGTAAATGTAGGTCAGGGCAATCACTACTGCTATGATTTAAAGCGCCAAGAAACTATACCGTTCACGTTTTATTTTATAGGAAGAAGGGAACTCTTCAGCCAGGAGTGCTGCAAGGATGCAACTGATGTGGGTGGGGCGGGCTGTTACAAAGCCAGGGAGGGATGGTGGATGCTTCAGGTGGAAGCAGAGGGTGGTCTGAGTTACTGGGTATCAGAGCACGGGTGGTCGCAATGCAAGTTGTTCGTGATGCATGATGTAACGGCGCTACAGCACTCCTTCCTCCATTATCAAGTCCAGAGAAGTAGGTTATAGATCAGGGAGGGGGCCGAAATGACAGATGGGGCGGCTCTCTTTGTAACATGAAAGAAGCTCAGGTTTGAACACTAAAAATTGATCTAAAAGTCATAAAAACGCAGTTTGAACATATTGAGAAATCGCATGTAAAGTGAAAGAACAGGTAAAATTGCAATCTTGAATGCAGCTATTCCCCCTGCTCTGCGGGCCCTGTCTTTGTGCAGCAACAGGATGATATAGCAGCTTCCAACAAAAATCTAATTGTCTTTCGGAACTTTTGCAGTCATTGTTGTTTAGCAATAAAAGTGCGCTTCTTTGTTGCGACATGAAAAATGAAAGCAGGGGATCCCTGTCAATCAGGCCCGGCTCCAGGAATTTTTTCTTGGGTGGGCCAAGGGTGCATTTGGGTGGGCCACCGCGGACCCAATTTGTCTTCTTCTAGCCTACAAGCCCTAGATTAGATTATATCTACTTGCAAACAGTCACCAGTATACAATGGATCAATTCTGTGTGTATACAGAGCATGTGGAGAGTTATTTAAAAGTAAGAGCGATGTCTGGATGTAAGTGCAAGCCCTTAAATTCCAACAGGCCAGGTTTTAACACAAGTACTTCCAGGCCCGATTATCCACTTTTCGACAATCCCACTCCTGTGTACCTTATCTCACAGCTGACCTTCGGGCCCCAGCCCCATATCAGCCCCATCCAGCTCTACTTTCATTATTCCCGTAAAAAACATTAGCAAAATCACCTTCAAACTTAAAACATTAAATATAGCAGTAAATATAATTAGCACGCACTTTAAAATATGTTCCACAGTTGCCCTAATGACCTGATTGCTAATTAAATAAAAACAGAAAGGCAATGACAGGGCCGGTTTTCTCGCTAGTATGTAATTCCGTCTACAGGGAATGTCACATGAGCCAATGAGGATTACAAGATGTAGGAATCACATGTCATCCATACTGGTGGGCAGTAAATTTAAAGAGGGTTTGGGCTGGGGAAGCACAAACTCAGGATTTAAAGCATACCGTAGTGGTTGGGACTTGGCTTTACTAATAAAAATGTATATCGGCCCAAACTCTTTTTAGCAACATTAAAATAATGAAAGACTGGGGAATTTCTAACTTTATAGTAACACAAAAAAAGTGAAGTTCTAACTATACCATTCATGTTTGTCTGCAGCTCTTTGACGACAGTTCATAGCCACTGTCCTATGTTAGGATTGTAACTTTTGAACTGCAAGTAACACAAGAATCTCTGTGACAAAGGCAGTAACCCACTGAGCTATCCAAATAAAATACAGTTTATCTGCATATCAAAACTACCAACAGGCAAAGAACTGCTCTCCAGCAGGATCATTAATCACCAGTTCTCTGGACATGTTTTATTGTTGCCTTGCATCCATGGCCACGATAATGTGCCTTGCTGGGCCTGTGCAGATTTTTAAAATAAAAACAAACAGTAACACATTCTCTGACCTACTCCAGTACTCCTTGTGTCCTAGCCTGATCTGATAAGCAGCTGCAGGAGTCAGGAAAGGTGAATCAGAAAAACAAACTTCTTTTCTCAAAGGCTGAACAGAAATGGATGGAAATATCCACGCAGCAGCACAGGACGGTAGGCAAAAGTTACTCGGTGTCCCAATGTGGGAGGGCGATGAATACGGATGGCAAATGTAACTACTGATCAGGCCGGTTTGGGTCTTCTTTCCTGGAACGTAAATGGGCTACGATGTATTAGGAGGCAAAGGCTGATTATGAAATACCTGGAACTTTCAAAAGGTCGGGTTTGCCTCCTACAGGAGACCCATCTGACCACAGGGGAGTCGAATAAACTATTTTCAGGAGTACCCTGGATAAAAACCTATGGCGTCTCGAATCAATGTATGAATAGCCGTGGGGTGGCTGTCCTGGTTAAACGGGGGCTAACCTGCTCAATTAAATCCATCCAGATCGATCAATCAGGGAGATGGGTGATAGTGCAGTTGGACTTTGGGGGGACTGTCTTGACGTGCGCCTCATTCTATGGCCCGAATATCGATGACCCTTCTTATATTGTTAAGCTGCAAACCAAGCTTATGTTGGTGGCCCCCCCAATAATTGTTGGAGGAGATTTCAATGCCTTATTAGATCCTATTTTGGACCGGTCGAATCAGGTGCGTTCCATCTCAACTCCCCTTGTCAGACGGGCAATGAAGAATCTGATTCACGATCTCGGCTTGGTCGATGTGTGGAGGTACACGAAAGGTGACAGGGCTGGATATACCTTCTACAGCAAGAGATTCCATCATTCCTCTAGGATCGACTATTTACTAGCCAGTAAGCCTCTACTTGGGAAGGACTCTGATATATCTATTCTCCCCAGTCATCTCTCGGACCATTCCCCTGTTTTCGGTTCCATCAAAAAATTACGAACAAAATCTCAATCGAGATGGACTCTCAGCAGGGGAAGGTTAGACGATTTAGATCTAATTCAGGCAGTTAAAACATCGTCTTTGGAATTTTTTGACACCAACATAGGTTCAGCTGCCATTGAGGTAGTGTGGGACGCCTTTAAGGCTACCCTGAGAGGCCGATTGCACAGTCTCATATGTTTTAAAAATCGTTCCGAAGGGAGTGCGTTAAAGGTGGGCGAAGAGAAGATCAGACTGCTAGAAGCCGAGCACTTGAGGCTATTAAAATCCTCAGATGGACAAGGGGTGTTGCAGGTAGAACTTGATCTTGAAAAAGCAAGACAAAGTTATAGAGGTATTTTAGAAGAGAAGTGTAAGAAGCAATGGGAATGGAGTAAGATGGAGAACTATGAGTATGGGGAGAGGGCTGGGGCTCTATTGGCGTGGAAAGCGAGATCTGATCGCTCGAAGAATGACATAGCCGAGCTGGTGATAAATAACCAAGGAGATAGATCCACAGATATAGGTGACATTCAAAACACTATACTTACCTTATTTGCGGATCTTTATAGGGAGAATTTATCCCCCTCTAAACAACAAATCCGCGGGTGGCTGAGCTCAAAATCCCTCCCTATGCTAAGATGCTAACACAGGCCAATAAAGATCTCCTTGACTCCCCAATTACGTTGCAGGAAAAAAGAACTCAAATGAAGATCTCTAAAAACGGTAAAGCCTCCGGCATTGACGCCCTCCCAAACGAAGTGTATAAATCCCTCTCTGAGGAAGTCATTCCTGTCTTGGGTTCCCTGTTCCATTCAATTTACAGCCCAACAGGCCTTGTTCCTAATTCATGGAGGGAGGCTATCATTGTCCTGATTCTTAAGCCAGGGAAGGACCCAGCTAGAGCGGATTCTTATCGCCCAATCTCCCTGCTTAACGCAGATTATAAAATCTTTATGGGCATTTTGGCAGGGAGATTGGGCAAATTAGCCCCGGGATTGGTTAATACAGACCAGAAAGGGTTCATTACTGGGAGACACATTCAGGAACAAACCCAGCTACTTATTGGAAACATCTATCTGGCGATTTCTAGACTCGAACCCTTGGCGGTGGTCGCGCTAGATGCCGCCAAGGCTTTCGACAGGGTGTGTTGGGCCTATCTTCGGGAGGTGCTGGAGGAGATGGGATTTGGTCCAATTTTTATTCACACTTTGAAAAAGTGCTATCAGGATGCCTCAGCTAAAATTCTCATCAATGGTGTACTTACTCCTAGTTTTAATATCCAAAGAGGGACTAGGCAAGGCTGCCCCATCTCCCCTTTATTGTTCGATCTCTACATTGAGCCTCTCGCTCAGGCTATAAGGCTAGATGAGTCCATAACCCCGTTCAAGACTCAGCAATATCGTTCCAAAATTGCACTATATGCGGACGATATAATTATCTACACAGACAACCCCGAGATAACTCTGCCAAAGGTCGGGGCTCTGTTGGAAGATTTTGGGGCAATCTCCGGATATTTGGCTAACTCCACGAAGACGGAGGTTATGTGCTGGAACATAGGTCAGTGGAGCGGGGCCACCAGTAATAAATTTAAATATCTTGGAATTGTCATTGTGAAAGATCTTGAAAAAATTCTATCAATGTAGAAAAAATAATAAAGGAAATTGATCAGTTGTTTGCAAGGTGGAGGAATCTCCCTTTGACCATCTTCGGGAGGGTGAATTTAGTTAAAATGACCATCCTCCCGAAATTAACTTACCTGTTTAATGCAGTCCCTCTAGATTTCCCCAAACACTCTATCTCAAAGGCGCAAAGTAAAATCGGGAGCTTCATCTGGGGTGAGAAGGGTGTTAGGCTTTCCTGGAAAAAACTGAGGCGTCGCCTGGCTAAAGGGGGATTGGCCCTCCCAGATATTCGGTGCTCTATGGTCGCCTTTCAATTTAAGGCCATTAGGATGCTTTTAGGGGAACCGACTGCATGTTCCTGGGGTAAGGTGTTGGGGGAGTTGGTCAATTCTGAAGGCCGGGGGAATAAAGTAGGGTTTTTCTACAAGTTTGGCTCACCAAAATTCTTCAAACGAGTAAGGTTGAAGGTGATTAAAAATGCTTTGGAGGTCTGGTATTTCATCCGCTCTAGATGTGGGATAGGCTACTACTCCGATCAGGCTCCGATCTGGGACTCCCCGGGGACCCCCCCCTGCCTCCAGGACAGCTTGGCTCTTCCAATTAAAAGAGCTGGGGTCGAGACTTGGTCTGAGTTGGGGGATGAAAATGGCATACATCCTTGGAAGGTATTAAAGGCAAGAATTGGTCTGGGGTTTTCAAGATTTAAGTTTATCCAACTAAAATCCTGGTTTGAAACAGAAAAGGAGAATTTAAGGGGTAATGGAGAGGTGGAAGCTGCTCTAAAAAATATTCAACATCTGAAGAAGGAAATCTCCATATGGTATAGGCTCCTGATCAACGCAGATGACGTGGGTATCCCTCATCAGGCGTCAGCATGGAACGATTCTCCTTTTGAAGTCGATATCGGGAATCTCCTAGAACCTTCCATGACCCTGCTCTATAAATACACCAAATCTGCTAGTCTGAAGAAAAACCATTTTTTTGTCACCAATCGAATCTATTATACTCCAGAGAAGATCTCGAAATTCGCCCCGAACCAAGTTGTCCCAGGTGTTCGCTACCTAAAGCCAATGACATACATATCTTTTTTGAATGTCCCAAACTTGGACCATATTGGGAAGGGGTGTGTAGATATTTATGTATGTCTTTTGGAATTGATATTGTGTTGAATGGCTCTCTGATTTCTTTGCTAATGATCAGGTGTCCACTGCCAGTATGGCCAGTATGGCTCAACCTGATAGAGGGCTGTTACTATGTCTGATTTTGTTGGCCCGAAGGGAGATCTGTCTAAGATGGAAGGACCCCCTCCCTCCGAAAATCGAGGACTGGTTAAAATCCGCACTTGCTATGGCCCGGTTAGAATCCTTGAGTACCAGCCCTAGCCTCTCCACATTCTGGGCACCCTTTATACGTTTGGGTCGGGAATTGAGACTCCGTTGATTCCATTCTGCTGATGTTAAGGGTCGATAAATATCATTGTCCTATGATTAACACCTAAATCCCGGACGATATAAGGGGATTGGTTGGAAAACCTAAACAAGTGCAGGCGGTCGGAGGGCGCCCCATCATTAAACTGACCAGTTATGCCCTGCAAATAGTTTATAGGTGAGATGAGGAAAAAAAAAAAAAAAAAAAAGTTACTCGGTGTCAAATAGGCAATAGTAATACCAATACGCAATAATAGGCCACAGTACTACACAGCCATAGCAAGAAGTTAGGGCGATGTACTCTTAATTCCCACCGCTCGGCTCTCAGTGTCTCCTAAATTGCTCTCTGGTGCTCATGACAGAAACGTCTCGAACAATACTGCTAATTGGAAGACTGCTTCATGGGAGGGCGGGGGAGACGCAGGGGGTGTCAATGCCGTCGAAAACAAAGGAACTTCCAAAATATTAATATTTGTAAATGTTTCCAAGTTTGACATGTTACAGATAAGTACAAATGAAGGGCTGTATATAGCTGGTGTGCGCTGCTCGCTGTTGTGCAGTCCGCGTGAGCTACGTCCATTTCAACGCCTTGTAGGGGGTAGTATTACCGTAGTAAGCGCTATATAAATACAATTACAGTCTTTTAAATGTCACATTTATTTAGCAGTTTAGCAGCACCGCTGGAGGAAAGTATTCCTGTGTGAAGGCATGTTTGCAGACTGAATTGTACAAAAAGCAATGACTGTTTGCCATGAACACTGAGGGAATTATAGACCCACTGCTGAGCCCGTCAGATCTCTCTCAATAGACCCACTGCCGAGCCGTCAGATCTCTCCTGCCCACCCTGAACGTTTCATTTGACCCTCAGTGCCCATGAAATCTCATGACACGTCCCTCACCAGACCCATCACACAGCCTGTCAGATATCCCTCACAAGACCCATCACACAGCCTGTCAGATCTACCTCTCAAGGCCCATCACACAGCCTGTCAGATATCCTTCACCAGACCCATCACACAGCCTGTCAGATCTCCCTCACCAGACCCATTACACACCGTGTCATCTCTCCCTCGTCAGATCCACCGCATAGCCTGTAAGATCCCGACTGCACCCCGTGCATCTTATTGGAGGCACCCTTACCTCTCCTGCACATCTCCCCGTGACCTCCCTTACAAATTCTTCGCACACCCTAGATCTCCCTTCAATTATGCCCATCAGTGACCTGACGCACATTCCTGTGAGAGCACACTCCCCAAATCCCAGGTATGTCACCGGATCACGTACGTGTCGTTAGATCTCATCTCACTCGATGCACTCTGTACACCACCATACGTTTCCCTGGGATAAGGGATGGTTAACATGGCCTTTTTTGTAATCTTTAATTTATCTAATTGCTATACACTAATCTTTTAACTGTAACAAGGGCGCAACCCCTTAAAAGAACAACTATGGTATGGGTGGGGTAAAGTTATATTTGGGGAAAATCATTAAACATTATAATACGTATGTGAAACATTAATGCATCATTACCCTACCTACCTTTCAGCCTGGAGACGTAGATTAAATAAACTGGGCGCTTGATTACAAAGTGCACGACTTCTAATACCAAAAAAAATATAGTCATGTCCAAACATCTGATTTGAAGAAAATTATGGTTCCAGTTTGTGATAATTAGGTCCACTCTGCAGGTCCGCATGCTCAGAGGCTAATGCATGTATCCCCTCCAGGGATCTGTGTCTAACTCCATGATCATGGGTTCGAGGTGTACTCAGCCATTCATCCTCCCGAGGTCGATATTACGAGGATAACTGAGTTGGGTAACAAACACCCGTCAGCTGTCCAGAGCGTCGTCTTCGGTCCGCTGCTGCTGGCAAGATGGCGAACGTCCCGACAACTCGCAGGGCAGGCATTCTGTAAGAAGTGCGGGGTACATCAGCCCCACAAAGTAACCCATACAAGAAGGGGGCGGATTCCCTCTGTGCCCAGGGACAGGGGCGATACGATCGTAAGGAGAGCGGGTATGGTGGTCAAACAAAGCCCATTTTCCAAGGCCAAGACTACGAAAAAGGCTATGTTAAGATTGGAACGCGCGGAGTCAAGCTGCAGATCCCAGAGGATGCTGGACATCAAAATATGTAAACATGTTACACATGGGCAGAGACAAGAAGAGAAAGGGCCGAGTTAACCAGTACTAAGCTCCATCTTCGTGATCCATGTGCGGGAGCGCCCAGGAACCCATATGTGATGAATGTGCGCTCTGTACATATGTTTTGCTCTTTTATGTTACACTCGGTCATATGTGTAAACCTGCGGGGGGCCGGGGCGGGCAGTAACAATAATAATATCATATTTAAATAGCAATTACTCTGACAGGCTTGCAGCTTCAAAGTGCTGCTATGTCTCGACAAACACACTCACCTGCTGAGTTGGTGTTGGTGGCACGTGGCAGACAGGGGGGGAGGGAGGGGCTAGCCTTAAACCAGGTTCCGCTCCGGCTCTGTCCTGTCCTTAGAATAAAATTAAATTATAGTGGCGACGGCGACGTGAGAGACCTCCTCACCTCCCGAGTCCTCGCGCCCCTCGTGATGCCAAGTCACGCGCACTTGGGGCCCAATGCGCATGCGGGATTCGGATTCCCATATTCCAAAACATTAAAACAACATCGCCGACTGCACCCCTCTAGTGACCACGTCACTGCCGAGGCGCGCAGACGTGGCGGAGGAGGAGACAGTGCGCGCTGCGCACAGAGGCACCTCCTCCTGCTCAATAGAAGTTAGGTTGCGTCGTCGTTGCGTTTCTGGTTTGTTCTGCAGTCTTCAACACACCACATCGACCGGACCGGCCCTTTGGTGTCACCCCCCGTGAGGGTGTCACCCGGTGCGGTCCGCACCCCCCGCACTCCCATAGTGACGCCACTGTCACAATGCAATGGCGCGCGTCTGCGGGGCCTCCATTGGCATCCTGGCTAGGAGCAGTCTGTAAGTGGGGTGCAGCTGAGGAGGACGCGATCCGCACGAGGAGGTATGGGGAGTGCGCCGACGGCGCATCTCCACTGAATAGGCCATGCTTCTTCAGAGCTTCTGACAATTGAATGAGAATGCCCTGACATCCCCACTGCCGCAGGTCTCACTCGGGGCACCCCGCTGCACACCCTCCCCGGGGTCTCATCAGGCCCTCACTCCTGAAGTCTCCAACACAACATGCATGAACACTTGATGCCGACAGCCCCCTATGGGGCCTTCTCCTGACACTCTTCGCCTAGGCCTGCAACCCCAACTGTACTGCTACAAATTACAAGAATCCACCCGCCCACCTCCACCCCCTGTCACCTATTTCTGGTTGGCACCCAAGTTTGTAGTTAGCTATCTCTCCCCATTTTTTCTTTCCGGGTACATTCATAGGAGGACAACCCCCCTTCCCAGGAAAGGACTAGCTCCTTTAAGGCATTACTCGGATCATTCACATTGTCAGTTTCTATATCCACTGCCTGTAACCATAATTCAGTACCCGTGATATGTCTCTAATATTATGCCTGTAACTATGGTTGATAACAATGTGTATTGATCCTGGAATGTGGAAAACCTAATAAAATGGCTTAAAAAAAAGACATTGCTGTGATGGGGTCAATTTTCCAGTATGCCAAGTGCATTGCTCCGATTAAGGGAATACAAGGCACTTGTGACTAGGGGAGCTGGAGCGACATTAGTGGGAAGGATGGATACTGGGTGGGGGGCAGAACTCGTGGGGGTGGTCTACACTCCTAGGTACGAAGGTAAACTGTTGCTGCCAAAGAGAAACCTGTACATAAAGGAAGGTACTATCTCTGTCCTGTACCACCCTCTTACATACGTGTATTTTGTGTGTCTAAAACTCACACTTATCATTTAGCTGTGGCTACAATTCCACACATTTCTCTGAGCATTTATAAAAACTCCCATCTGTCTCTGAGCCATAAGGAGAACTCACAATTGTTTTCGGGTCCCCTGTGAAACAAAACTGCTTCAGAGGCGAGGGTAGATGACACGCCATTTACCCCGCTCTGTTAGCATGATATACCCACTGCAGGTACTTGTGCAAAGTATCAGTGATTATGTGTCTCTTGTGTGAAACACGTGCTCATTACAGGTGTTGGTGCCAAGGCCAGGCCCGGTAGACCTGTGTACAGGATGTGCACTCTTCACAAGAGTGTAAGTTATCCCAGTAACTTGGGTTCGTGCTCGTCAGTGCCTGCTCTCGTGATGACCCAAAAGTTAAGATAGCTAAAGCAAACATCACATGTTGGATTATATTGTTTTTCCAACATGCCGCCTTCAAGTGCCAAATGAATATTTGTAGGCTGCCAGCTCTCTGAAAGCAGCAATGTTTACCGTATTTAGTCCAGACAACATAAACTTAATTAATCTGTGCAAAGAAAAACACGGGCGTTTTATGTTACAAATAGACAGCTTTCTGTTGAAGATTTCAGCATTAAAAACACGTAACTGGAGTAAAGATCATCATCAACTGCTAAATGGTAATGCTGATACTTCGAGGCACGATGTTTCCTAAAGGACGCGTTGCACGTTTCTAAGCTCCTTTAAAAAACAGTAGTTTAAGGGCTTTTATCATATGAAGGCGTTCAACCTTAAGTGACATTAATCTTCAGAGAATTCGTAATCGTGTGGAGGAGTTGCACACGTTGCTGAGGCAGTAGGTTTAATAAGGGTGAGTGCCAGTGGCGGCTGGTGACATTTGAAAGAGGTAGGGCGGAAAAGTTGGACAATATTACATTTGTAATGCTTGACTGTGATGCCATCCGCGCGGACCATTTAATCCCCATTCCTCTGCCCCCTGGCCTGCAGAAGCAAATGTTTCAAGAATTATGTTTGACGTATTTGTAATTCGTGCAAGAATAGAAACCGATCGACATGGACTGAAGTACGCACCCTCTCGAGAACGGGAATGTACACTACCTAGGTTTGTAATTTGAACAGCGTTTCCATGTTTCGAGAGTAATAATCCTCAACAAGAGCCCGGAAACTTTCAGCGTTACACTTAGCACTATACCAGCGCCCCCAATTAAGTTAGCAGCACTTTTAGAATACAAGTTATGAAGCGCTATTTAGATGCTAAATGCAGTACAGTTTTGGCGCTGCATAGAACAACTAAAGTGGTCACCGCCAGTGCGTGGACGCCCAGGGACAGGCCGAGGAGCACACAGTGCAGCTGCAGCGCTTTCATGGCGAATTCCGTTCCTCTGTGGTGAGGAAAGGGGTGCTCCTTTCGGACATGAAACGACGCAGGTTTAATATTTAACCTCTCTTAAAATACTACCGAGGGGCTTCTTTGGAAGATCAGCAGCACTGGAATGTGTAAAGAGCCCGAACCCAAACACCGCCCCCAGGAGCCTGGCCAGTATGTGGCTGTAAAGCAACGGATACTCGAATTCCACCGATGCCTAAATACGATTCAAATGTGTCTGCTGCTCAACTTGATATGTTGCATAGCAACAAAACGCCTAGGCAAATAAATACAAATTAATATATATTTTAACCAGTGTCTCTGAGGGTCTGCACATTAAAGCGTTTCTCATGTCTTAAAGAGGAATTCAGGGATCTGTGGTGGTAACACGGAATATTTGGTATCGTCTACTTTCCCATCATTTAGAAACGAAATGACAAAACATGTTTATAACGACAGAAAGGTGAGAAGGGTTACTGAAGCGTGACACATTTGGACGGGATTATGACCAAGAAACAAAGCAATCCATCGGTATTTTATCACGAACAACCTTGCGACGTGTGTACTGTTTAACAGACGCAAACCCTCTGTCCCCAAAACAACGTGGGCAAGGAATGGAAATACTTCTATAATAATGAATGCAGAGATAGACCCAGCAAGGAACAAGTCGACACAAATGTATGCAGTCGCGGCTCACGGGCGGGGGAATTAAATATTTTAAAATAAAACTTACCTCACAGCCGGTCCACGCCACCTCGCTCTCAGACCTCTGATCCCCTGGGCGCCTTCACTAACGGTACTGGAGGAGGGGCCTGCCAACCCCCCTCAGCAAATCCGGGCGCTGCCAGCAGCGCCAGGATTGGCTGAGGGCACAGCTTACGCTACGCCCGCCGCCTGCCCATTAGGAGACCGAGGGGCTCCTAATGGGTATTCGCAAGGCAGTAAAAACACAAGTACGCATGACTGGGCACGGAGTAAAAATTAATCTCCATACCCACTCATGCGCACTTGTGCTGCCTTTCCCTGGCTTGTGACAATGCATGTCAGTCAACATGACGCCGGACCGCCCATGGTCCGACGTCATGCTGACTGACATGCATTGTCAGTTATTTCTCCCCACCCTCGGCGTCTCTGAACTTAAGTAAACTAAGTTCAGAGACACCGAGGGAGCTGCGGGCGGGTGCGAGGGGCGGGGGGGCTACGCCCCAACGCCCCAATGGACGATCCGCGCCTGGTGAGTGCACCGGTAAACTCCACTCCGCCAGCAGTTGACTGGAGTTACAAAACTCCGCGAACTCTGTTGTGCGAGCAGAGTTAGCCACCCACCCCTAATTACGACCAGCCACTCATAGTGCAAGCTCCCGCAGGGGAGAAATGACTAACTGGCTCTTAGCGTTTCCGAAAGGGTTCTTTAAAGAAGGAGCATTAAAATCTTGCCCATGTGACAACTTCTCGGAACAGAACACCCTCCATTTAATATTTTTCTGGGCTTATTACAATTCATTATGCAGGAAATGTATTATTCCTCTACTCAGAGGCTGTAATTTTGAACAAGTTAGGCCAGCGCTGACATATCTGCAAATGCTAGCGTCACCTGTGGTGTGTTTTGGGGTAGCGAGTTTTCTAACAGGAGCAATCAGGCATAGCAACAGGTTACCATTGACCCACATTGTGGACTCTGTTTTAAATCATGCTATTTAGTTATTTATTTTAATGATCTCCTCATATGACATTAAGAACAAGATAGGCTAAATTTTATCTTATCTATTTATTAATTCCCAGGACTGATTATTTTGGGTTGGAGTGCTGTATTTTTATTCCCCCCGCCATGGATTGTTGGGGTGTTTATTTCGTCGCATGAAGTTTTTGTGCAATCTAGTGAAATGTATTTCAATTCATTGTTGATAATGACTCTGAATAGAGTAAGATTGCATGAAGTTTAATAAGTGTTTTAATGTCCTTTGTTAAAATTTGTTGATGTCTGGCACGCCGTTATAAGTAGGGGGAAATCGAATGACTCTACATTCAGGGACCTAATGCATGTTGTTTCGAATGGTTTTGTTTTGTGTTTTGTACTTTGTTTGTTTTAATTAACCGAATAAAGTTGACTTTTTTTTTACTTTGACTAACTGGAAAAAAAAACCTCAGCCAATAAGATCAAATTATTATTCAAGTTGTGTTCCCAAGAGACTCCCACAAGAGGCCCTCGAACGCAACCATCCAGGTATCTAGAAATGTTGGTCTTTAATTTCTCAAAAACTATGAATGGATTACAACAAATCCACAAAAAAGAATGCTTTCCGGGTAAAGATATAGCTTTCTGCCAAATTTCATGTGCTACCATTCAGTCATTTTTAAATGTAGCAGTGTCTAAACATCTGTATGGAAATTACATGGGGACAATGCGTTTTGGGACACTCCTTTTTCTTGATAGATCATCCCGAAATTTTCCAAGGCCAGAGATGAGGTGGATAAACCTTTTCTTAATATTGCTTTGACAAGTTTTGTGAAGATATGTCGCACAGGCCCAAAGTTAGCAGCAAACCTTGACAGAGACAGTGTGTGTGTGGGTGTGTGTGTGGGTGTGTACATACAAGAAAACTACAGCCAGCCATGGCAAAAATCCAGATACAATTAGCCAATAAGAAATGTAATATTCAAGAAAGAAGTAACGCAAAACAGATGAGCTCACCAAGGAACACACATATATTCCCACTACAACAATTCGGCTTCTACCTACCTCAGGTAATACAAGATTGTTTGCTCAGAGGCTACATAGCTGACACAGCTGAATTTTCAAAAAGCATCACAATTGAAGATTCCAAATGTGAAATCAATGCTGTCTTGAGATATTCAGTAATCAGGTGGTGTTGGTAGCGATGTTAAGTCCACCTGGATGCAATGATTTTAAATGGTACATCTAGAAGTTTTATCGGGAGTCCAGTAATTCTATCTTTAAAACATGTTGCACAAGGAATATCTTCAACTCTGACAGCAATTGGTCCACAAGGGCAAGATGATTGGCTCCAGACTGGTCAAGTTTCTTATTAATTATTGCTCATTTGTGATTCCTGAATCATGTAAGGAGGACATTCAATGTTTGGCCTTTATATTGTTCTTTACAACTTTGGCACTGGCACTGAATCACATAAATAATGCATGTTGACATGGGCGAAGCAAAGATGTCTGGGGATGTGGAAGCTGATGCAGCTGCTTAGGAAGGCAGGTCCTTTGTAGTGGAGTGGTTTGTATGTGCTTGTGAGTGGTTTGAAAAGGGTGTATTTGTGAATAGGAAGCCAATGGAGGTCTTTGAGGTGCAAGGTTATGGGGGTGTTTGTTAGGAGGCTGAGTGTGAGTCTGGCCGCTGTCTTCTGGATTATCTAGAGTCTCCTGGTAGGTTGAGCAGAGATGTGTGTTGAAGTAGTTCAGTTTGCTGTTGATAAGAGCTTGGGTGATTATTGTAAATTACTTTCATTTGGGTGTCATTCCAACCTATTTTTGTTGGCCATAGGACTCTGCGCACTATACTCCTGCTAATTAGTCGTAATGTGCTTGCGCTCTCCCTTTAAACATGGTAAGATTTACATATTTCTAGTTGACACGTTTAATTTACTTAGAAATCCATAGTATATGGGGCCAGTTTCCAAAGTAACCTGACTGCTAAATGGCTCTCCTGTGGTGAGATGTGGATTGCTCCCAGACAGTAAACGTAAGGTTTGGATGTGGAGGTGTTATCTCCTTGCGCACGATAGCTTAGGTGACTGAGCCAAGACCCTTTCTGGTCTTCAAAGGAGAACTATCCTGTTACTGCCAGTAGTAGCTCACACCTAGGCCTGCTTCCCTTTGTCTCCCTAATCAGCTGGGCTCCACAACCAGTGGGAGAGTGGAGCTGCCCCAGAACTGGTTTGGAGTGACCACAAGGGACGGTTAGTCCATTTCCATAGCCACACCTCTGGGTGGATGCAGGGAGCTCTGACCAGGGAAAGAAGGGTTCTGTCATGTTGGTTTTAGGGAAGGGGGTACTGGGGAAAGTTTACAGCAAAACACACAGTAAGTGCTGCAAAAGTGGTTAGAGTCACCCCAGGGAAGTTTCACTCCATTGATTAGGGAATGGCCAGGAGTATCTTCCACCCACAGGCTTTCATTGGGCATTAACATGGCAAATCGGGTACCCTCCACAGAACACTCATGGACCTGTGCAGGGTTAGAATAGGGACTGCCATGCTCGTCTTAAAAACCTGAAGGAAAACTGGACCTGCTTGTCTTGAACCCATGACCCCATAAGTAACTTCAAGGCTGACCTGTTTGAGCTACAGAAAAACAACAAGCTTCCAGAGGCCTCTCTCCCGGCAACTGCCAAGGTGATCAGTTCCAATTACACCTGCCCTGCATTGCTAGAGTGAGTCTTAACTCCCCAAGTTGTGACACTCAGGTTCTGGACCATTGGCTGGTGTTTGAGTGTACCCCTTCTGGCCAAACTGCCAAATTTTCCTCCAGAGAATGGTCTGGAGACTGGGACCGCAGTGGACACTGAATCGCCATTCAGATTCAACTTACTGATTTGCCCTGCTGAAGGTGATCTGACTTCCAGAAAAGTTTCTAAGTCTAAGCCAACAGAGCTTAATTGGGACAGACGACAAGCAGCATACCATAAACGTCGAACCCTCCCCAGGCATAGAGTTCGGATTTCACCCACTTAGACCTTTTCTGCCTTTGTCAACAACCACACCAAACCCTGGTCTTCAGCAACCCACTATCACAAGCCCCACTCTAGATCCAGTTTGCCCCACTGACAACTCGTTGACTACCACTTTTTCTCCATAAAAGTTTCTAAGTCAAAAGGTAAACTTTCCTCTGGGGTGAACCTGATCCATGTATACAACCTGCGCTTCAGTACAGTCGCTCTTAATTTTTTACCTTGGTTTGGGATTTTTCTTGTGTTGTGTTTTCACTATTTTACTGATTGAGTACTGCACAAAAACATGAAATATTGTCTCTAATTTAAGCCATGCTGCTTTGTGTCAAGCTAGCAGAGGGTTAAGCACAGGTTCAATACGTGACTTTTCATGTTCAACCGGGCAAGGATTGTGATTATTATTTGAGGTGGGCTCTCACCCCAACTAATATTCCAATTTCTTATGGTGATGGTTTGACGTGTGTTGAGTGAAAACCACCTGAACATTTTGCTGAGGAATTTGCGGGAGTGGAAGCGGGAGAAGGTAATCGGTTTACCTGAATGGATATCAAGGTGTTGTCGATCACCATCTCTGTGTTAATGGCTTAGCTCGATGGAGTGCATTGGGTCTTAATTCTGAGGGACACCAGCCTGAGGACCAGAGCAAGGTATTTTTACGAAAGAGTACTGCCTCAGCCTTGCTGCAGCTGAGCTTCAGGCAGTAGGTCTTTATCCTATGGGCAACTTCTGACACGCATTTAATGAATTATTTTGGATGTTGAAGGTATCCAAGAAGAGGTAGAGGATGAGTTGTGTGTCATCAGTGTATGAAATGAGGCTGATTCCATGGGCTCAGAGGATGCTGGAGAGCGGGGTCATGTAAACATTGAAGAGAATGGGGCTGACAGATGAACCTTATGGGACTCTACAGATCAGGTTTGAGGATGAGGAGGTGTAGGTGGCAAGTTTCACGTACTCAAGTGTCATGAAGGCGTTGGATGAGGGTTGGGTGAGAGACGGTGTCAAAGGCTGAGGAGAGAGTAAGAAGGATGGGAGCCACGGTGTAGATGTTGTCCATGATGTCAATGTCACTGTGGAAGCATTTCTGGAGCGCAAACTGTTACTCCAAGGAGTGTCGTGGCGCTAATGCAGAAGTTGGCTAGCAAGGGTATATAGAAACCAATATCAGTTTTTGGGCAAAAGCCATGTTTTTATCTTTTTTCCGGAATAAAACAGTAGCTTTAATGCGTCTAAGTTCCAGAGGAAGTTTATTCCATAGAGAGGGACCTTGGAAGGAAAAGGATTTGCTCCATGTCCTTGCTTTATTGAGCTGCTGAATTTTGGCTTGACAAAGATTTGCTGAGCACAAATTTCAAATTTCTGGCAGGAGTGTAGAACCTGAATAGTGCTCCTAAGTAATCTGGGCCTGTCCCATGTAAAGCTTTATGGATGAGTAGGATCTTGAAAGTGATCCTCTTCCTGATCGGAAGCCAATGCAGGTTACTAAGAAGTCGAGATACATGAGTATTCCGAGGCAGGCAGATTATTGTTTGAGAGGCTGTGTTCTGAACCATCTGTAGCCTATAGATCGGATAGTCAGGAAGGCCTAGATACAGTGAAATGATGAGGCAGATGTCATTGTTGGTAGTGAAGATAACAGTCTCAGTGCTGTGATTAGGCTTCAATCTGGATTTGGATGGGGGAAGGAGGTGGTTGCCGTTGCAGCAGTCAACTAGTCATTTGTTGATGTTTTCTCCAAGGACTTTCGCCAGGTAGGTTAGCAGGGAGATGGGTCTGTAGTTCGCCGGGGTCTCGAGATCGGCTCAAGAGTTTTCAGTAGCGGTAGGATGGTGGTGTGTTTCCAGGTGTCCAGGAAGGTGGTAGTGGTGAGAAAGTCATTGAGAATCAGCGTGAGGACAGTTCAGATGGGCTTGAGTCCTTTGGTAAGGGTAAAGTGTGGTAAGAGTCTGAGAGTGCTCCCAAGTGGATAGAGTGCTTGGTGGCTACATGTTTCTAGGGGGTTGAGAGTTGGCTAGCAGGTCAGGGTAGTTTCTGGTGTGTACTCCTGGGTATGTTGTTGGAGGACTGCAAGGGAGGGAGGGCCAGGTTTGAGTTCAACGTTGTTGTATATGGTGCTGATCTTGTTGCTGAAGAAGTGAGCTGTGAGCAGAGTTTTGTGAGGGGATGATGGTTGTGGAGCTGAATTATTTCACTGTGAAGAAGATTTCTTTTGAGTTGTTGTCAATTTAGTCAGCCAAGGCTGAGCGCTTGTTAGATTTGAGTTGCTGGAGGCAGCGCCGGAGGACTCATTTTTAGGTTTGTCTGTCATTGTGCTCGTACGTGAGTCTTCATCGGCCCTTCAGCTGTTTGCAATGACATTTGAATTGCAGCTTTTTAGTGTACCAACTTGCTTGTGGTCTGGTCCGCGAAGTGGTGGTGGGTTTGAGCAGGGCCAGGGTGTCCACAGAGAGGGTGATTCAGTTGTTGAAGCTGGCGATGATCGGGAGAGGTCGTCTTCACATAATACCAAAAGTACTATTCCAAAAGCAGTGTTGTAAACTGACATGTAAGGAGTATGTCCCGGCATACGATAACTCCTCATGGCCATAACAATAAATCGAGTAAATTTGTCCACAGTATCAACACTTTTGCAACTTGGTGTAATTTTCTCACAGAAAGAAAACATTTTTAAATTGTTATTTTCAGTTCAAAATAATATTAGCTGTCTGCCCACACAGTTATACATACTCTTCCACATTCACTCACTCCCTCTCATTCACATTTCCGCCTTTTAAAAGTGATGGCAGGATGAGTATTAAGGTTAAGTTAGTCCAAACTAGGGTGGCACAGTGAGCACATGACAGAGGTAACCGAGTTTCTTGACGAACAATGCCCACTCATATTCGGAGAGAAGGTGCATTATCGCATTAGACCGGAGGGGCTGGTGCTCATTAAAATGGGTTTTCAGACAGCAAAACACAATTTAGTGCAATACACTTTAGAGACGAAACACAGCAGGTGCTTGGTGCATTATATACTTACAGTTATTTTTTCTTCCTGCTCCTCCGCCTTTTGTACATCCATTTCCCACTGCTGAAATAAAGTCAGGAATTGTTGGGAATATTCAGTGTTCAGTTTCTGCCTGTAAAGTATTACAAGGTCAATATTTAAAGGTAAATGATAAATATGATAATGCAGTACATATATATATAAAGAAAATAATCAAAGCTTTTAACTTGATTCTTCTAAAAAATTTAAGTGGATAAACATCTCAGAAAAAATATTTTTTTTATTGAGTAAAAATAGTTATTTGCATATGGTAAAACATAATTGCATACGCTAAAACTGACTAAAAAGACTGTGCATTTTTCGAGATAAATTTTGTATTGCTAAATATTTTCTAAAAGATGGAACCTAAACTTCCCTCAGAAATCTCTGGCTTGCCTTTTGCTATTATCATTTGAGTATTTTGGCGCAATAGAATGCTTTTATAGGTGCAAAGCAAGATGCATTATTGGGCAGGACGCATCACAGAAATGTATTTGCAAGCGTCTGCAATGCGACCTGGCCAATTCTTTACACTTCGCTGGCTGTGTCAATCCGCCAGAGTGCAAAGACTCTTGTTGCATTGAATCAAAAAATAATTTCTGCCTCATCAAAATTGAAGAGGCAGGATTTAATCTGCTAATCTTTGAGACTAGATGCTAGTGCAGGGAACAGCAAACAACCATCTGTGCAGTCACCAAGTTCCATCATTGAAAGAGCTTTGGAGGCCATGTACTGGCCCATGGGATACCCACAGCTGTGTTTCGATGCAGAACCTGCCCCTTAAGGACAGATTTAATTTAAAAAATAGTCCAGATTAACAATGGTATGGAGCAAACCTTCAATGTTTTGAGACTATTGCAGCTGCCTCACAGCACTGATAGCCAAGGAGGGGGAGCGCCTATTGACAGAACTGCTAAATAAAAGTTTCAAATACAGTTGAGACTTGTGGGGTCATTTTAAATGCAATGCAATTTGCTTTTTTATCCTTGCAAACTCTGACACTTTTCAGTGCACGTTTTGCGAGGGAGAAAAACATTGAATACCAATGTCCCCAATAACTTATTTAATGTTATTTCTCATTACATTTTGTAGGTTCATAAATTATCTTTCTTTTTTATGGAGTCAAGTTATTTACTTATATCAACGCCCGTACAGAAATTCATCTGTATGGCAACCGTAGTTGGGTTCACCTTACAGAAAGTGAGGAACTACTCCCACGGTAGCGAGAGAGCTGCTTAGTTCTGAAGAAAGGAAGGCGGACATCTGTATACTGAAAGAATCCCCCTCTGCATGATGAAAGGACTGTGAAAGGATTGACTCCCTCTTTGTCCCTAATCCCTGTACGAGAACACCTTCTCTGAGAGATAAGGAAGACAGCCTTTTAGTAATCTCACTTGAACCCGTGGTCGGAGGTCCAAGAAGCATTTCAAGGAAGAAGTTCTGGGGAAGGAATCCCTGCAACTGAAACCCTGGGCTGGAGTTTGCAAAACCAGTTTGGGAACCTGGGGGTATATGTATGAAACCAAATTTTAGTCGCAAACGCTGCGAATCGCAAAAAACAGCGTTTGCGATTAAAATTTCGCTATTTCATATGTATGACACACATTTCCAGTGCAAAATAAGAAATCGCTAAATTTGCGATTTCTTAGGCTGCGAAACTCCAAAATTGTGAATAACCGTGCAAATTCCTAATTTGCGATATTCTCAATTAGCGAAATTCGCAAAAAGGATATCGCAAACTAAGAAATCGCAAGCACATGTATTAAAAAATCGCTAAATGCGAAATAACGAAATTCGCAAAATAAGAAATCGCAATTAACACCAAGTGCATGCAGGTGGTAAACAGGTGCAAGGTACTTAAACCACCCCACAATGCAACAGAACCTTCCACAATGGCAGCACTGTTTGTGATAGCCAGGAGGCTGCGTATTCGGGCTCTTGCACAGAGGAGAATGAGACAGGAACGTATATTCACGCTGCGCATCACTCTGTTCCAGCACACTGAAGAGGACATCCATGACAAGTACAGGCTGCACCCACAGACCATATTGGACCTGATTGAGGAGCTGAAACCCTATTTGGAACACCCTACACGCAGGACACAATTCCCACACATGTGCAGGTCCTGTGCTCCCTGCACCTCCTGGCGTCAGGGAGTTTTCAAGGGTTCATAGCGGAGGTTGGCGGGGTGTCACAGAGTGCCCTTTCGCGCTGTTTCCATGCCTTTCTAGATGCAATGCTACAGAAGCTATCACATCACATATACTTCCCCACCACCCAACAGGCATTACAGCAAACAAAACTTGACTTCTACCAGATTGCACGTTTCCCCCACGTCATTGGCTGCATCGATGGGACCCATGTGGCCATCACACTCCCATCAGCAACTGAATATGTCTACAGAAACCGTAAATGCTACCATTCCCTGAATATACAGATTGTGTGCATCGCAAAGTATATCATCAATGATATTGTACCGAAATACCTTGGCAGTACACATGACTCTCATCTTCAGACACAGTGGAATACACAGACGTCTGAGTGCTGGAGAGTTCGGGGAGGGATACCTGCTAGGTAAATACATGGCACACATCCATACATCCACTACATCACCGGATGGTGGGGACATTGACTTACCTATTGTGTCTATCCCTGCAGGTGACAGTGCCTATGCAGTGCGGGACTTTATCCTGACCCCGTATCTGGATCCACCCAATGCAAGTGAGAGGAGATACAACAGGGCACACAGATCTACACGTTGTGTCATTGAGCGTACGTTTGGAATCCTAAAGAGCCGGTTCCGGTGCCTGCATAAAAGTGGAGGTGCACTGCAATACAGCCCTGAGAACT
This sequence comes from Triturus cristatus, assembly GCF_964204655.1. Classification (NCBI taxonomy): domain Eukaryota; kingdom Metazoa; phylum Chordata; class Amphibia; order Caudata; family Salamandridae; genus Triturus; species Triturus cristatus. Next base: position 750,131,626 of record NC_140585.1, on the reverse strand, counting down.
GCTGTAAAATCGTGGCAAACTGTGCAATGCTCCATAACATGGCTATGAGGAAAGGCACCACAATTGATGTGACCAATACAGACACATCGGATGACGATTGCCCTGCTCCCCCTGGCAGACCAGCATCAGGAGTCGGGGCAGCTGCTGGACGCCAGAGACGGACTGAGATCACACAAAACTACTTCTAGGTGAGTAATGATGACATGAGACAAAAAATGATTCTAATGTGTGCTGTGTTTATTCACACTTCACAATCATTAATTGTTGCTGTACCCAGCACATGTTATGCACACAGTGCAGGCACGGCACAAGTAAGTGTGCAATATGCATTGTTGGGTTACATCACCCATTGCTGCTAAATTGTCACTGAACAGTTCACCTCCTTCGGTGACTCATTGGTGCTGTTTGGGTTCCAGGCTGAGTGCCCTCCGTGGTGTTGCTAGGTCCTGCACCCTGTCTGGAACTGTGCCTTCTTGCCCCAGGCAATGTAGGTGTGATGGTACTCCTACTTGAGGTTTCCTCACTCTCGCCAGAGACCATGAGAGCAGTGCCACCTGAGTTGGCCGTCTGCATTTGCTCCACTGCACTGGTGACCTGTTCTAGCCCTCTTGCTATGTCCTGACAGCAGTGCGACATTTCCAACTGCATGGTAATGCTGCGACGTGTCAGATTGCTGTTGGTGGTGCAGAGGCGGTTCACAGCCTTAGTATAATTGTGCAGTCGTGCATTGGCATGTCGGGCAGCCCTGTCACTGGCGTCTTGGTTGTGCCTCAGGGTGTCACAGAGGTCACGTATGGCACCTGCCATGGCCATGATGCCCTCCCCCATGTTGCGCTGATTTTTGTTCAGACTGCATAGCTACCTATTGATTGAGCGCAATGATTTACATTGCAGGCGCTGTACCTGCAGCATGCTATGTTCCAGGCCTGAAAATATTGTGTTGTCCGCATCAGTGGCAGTGCTGCTCCTGGGCCTTGACCTGCGTCTTTCCTGTGGTGGAATGCTCAGCCTTGGTGTTTCCTGACTCGGCATGTGTGACACACCCTGACTCTCCTCTCTTCTGTCACTGTCCTCCCCTGTGGCCTGTATGTCATCCTCAAATGGAGGCAGTGGGGGCACATGTCTGCGCTTCCTGCGCATGATTGTTGTGTGCACCGTATCATCACTTGAGTCGCCATCGTCATGCTGCTCCTCAGGATGTTCATGCTCAGCTCCCTCTGCACTGTCATCACGTGCCCTGGATTGTGCTGTGGATGTAAAGGGGACTACATGAGTTTGTGTCTTTGTCTGCAATTTGCACTCAATAAAGTTTCTACAGTTTGTCTCGGCTAACTTCTGCAATTGTATTATTCCCTTATCCCCGACCCACATGTTGCATTAGATTTCCTGTGTCTCATGGACACCCAGTCATACATATTACTACAAGTTCCATGATGCATTGCTGGGTGTGCTGTAAGACTTGGACTGGAATAACATTTGTTGTGTATATTTAGCGCATTTGGGGAAGTGTGCATGGGATGGGGATCAGTGCAGATTTATTTGGCATGCATCTTACCTTGGCTGCTGGATGCAGGGTCGGAGCTGTCAATGTCAGCCACACCACCGACGCTCTCAGGCAGGAGGGTGGACTCCACAAGCTCCTCGTGGGGTGTTGGCTGTGCTGCTGTGGATGGTCCTCCCCCGGTCTTGTTTGCATCCTTTAGTCTGGCTGCCACCCTCTCCTTCGACCTTTGCCGCATATCGTACCATCGCTTGCGCAATTCCTCGACAGTGCGATTTGTTACACCCACAGCATTCACTTTCTGTTGTATCTCCAGCCAGATCTTTCGTTTTCTTGCTTCTGGAACTCGCAGTGCCTTTTTCCCGAAGAGGAGCTCATGGCTGCAAACCATCTCCTCTATGAGAACCTCCTGCTCCTTGTCAGAGAACTTGTGCTTCCTCTTTCTCTTCTCTGCCTCCTTGCCCTCATGTTGCTTGTGGGACTCCATTGGGGTTTGTTCTCTCCTGGGATGCCTCCTCACACTCTCCAAACAGCCTCTGGGTGTGGCTCAGGGAAGCAGGTGCAGGTAATCACTCCCACTTCCTGGTTGTGATGTCATCAGGCTGCACCTGTATGGCAGATTCCCGTTTTTGCAATTTCTTAATTTGCGAATTTCGCAATTAAGCAATTGCAAATGATGTTTCTGAGACTTTTTTGCGATTATTAAGAAATCGCTAAACACTAGCGATTTTTTTTTTTTACATCCCGATTTGGGAATCTCAAACTGCTAATCGCAAAATATCGCAATTTGAGATTCGCAAAACGGGAGTTTCATACATATGCCCCCTGGACATTAATTCATCAGCAATCTCTCAACAAGAACATTGCTGCTAGCTAAGGAAAGATGTCAAATTAATTTAGTCATTATTTTGTGTCATAATTTTAATTTTTCCAAGAAGAGTGGCCAAGAAGGAAAATAGTCTGTTTTTTTCACCATCCAATATTATTATAATAAGGCACACATGTCGCTGTTACATATACAAAGAAAAAAGCCAAAAGTGTTTGCTTCCTCCTTGGGGCTATAATCAAACATCTACTAAATGTGTGGCCGCAAATAAATTAACACCATCATAACACCTACGATCATCTAATTTAAAGAAACACTTGCTTGAATAAATGATAAGCCACTCAAGGATAATATATTTAGAGCATTCTAATATACTTGCTGCATCTCATAGTGACATATGTAGCTTGAATAAACACGCTTTCTAGAACACATCTGATAATCCAACTCAGCAATTATACACTCGCCAAGTGTCTAGCACATCCTAAAGTATATAGCACATCACATAGTAACACACCCTGTAACTTTTAAAATAGAGAGGGCCTCATTTATGAAAAGCGACGCATCGCTGCGTGAAAGCAGCGATGCGTCACTTGTCATTACGCCCTCTCTGCGACATGATGGATGCGTCATATTTACTGTATGACACATCCTATTGCAAGGAGTAACAGATACGTCAGTATTTCTGACGTATCTATAGGCGCAAAAGTGACGCATTGCTGGAGTGTGTCACAAAAGTGACGCAACTCCAGCAATGTGTCCTTTCACATGGGGCAAGCCCCATGTGAAAGGGCCTGCGTCAGTCTTACGCCTGCTGTGAGGCAGGCGTAAGATATTGACGCATTTGCACCCTAGAAGTGGCGCAGTGAAATCTCGTAGATTTCACTGCGTCACTTCTACGAGGCTTACTTACCTGGGAACACCCACCCTGCATACATTGTACCTGGCACAGGTATAATGTAGCGCAGGGGTTTACAAAGTGACGCATCTGCTTACATGCGTCACTTTGTAAATAGGGCGCAACAGGAGGCATGTTTAACGCTGCCGATGCGTCACAAAAAGTGACGCAACAGAAGTACAAAACTGTCGCAAGGCCTCATAAATAAGGCCCAGAATCTTTATTTACACATAACACCAAAGTTTGTCACTAATTTATAAAGGCAGCTATATGTTACACATCGCACACACAGTACTATTCATTACGTTATTGGTGCTTAATAACCCTGAGGCTGGGACACCCATAGCCCAATCTACATACGGTAAAATAAAGATTCTAGTAGGATGCACACTCTACACATCAAAAATCAGAGATTCTTCCTCAGTATTCCTCCAATAATAGAATAAATGGGTTCGAATGGATTCAATGTTTTGCATTGTTGATGTTTTATGTTGTATTTTGACGACTGTCTAATTGTGCTGCATGTATGTGTCATTCACGTTCCCTGATGAAGTTCCTGTAAGGAATGAAACGTGGTGGTATGCTGAACTCTGTCTTAAAATATTGAATTTATTAAAATAAGAATTCAATTATTGGAGGAAGATCTTGGTGTATTTTGTGAATCCAATGAGAATGGATTGATTACCTAATACAGAGGACTTGGCCTTGATTTTTGATGTTTAGAATTCTTCACCCTCCTGGAATCTTTGAAAAACACCAAGGTCTGTCACTTACAGGTTTCACTGAGAAATTATGTCACTTTCGCCTTAACTGATAAATCATCTTTCAGTCATCAACTTAGCAGTCAGTACGCTGGATTGTACACAACAAACAACAGCTGGAAGTCTTAAATACAATGTCATATTACAAAGAGACCAAAAGTCATTTTCTATCGTCCTCATTATGCAGGATGATATCTGGCATCTGGATCGGGAAGGAGATCGAGCCAAAAAAGCCATGAATGGTCTACCAGTACCCCTACCAAGAAGAATCAACCTACTCTTCCCTGTATCTCTGCTCCTCAAGTATTTATTGGGCTTCCCTCATGGACCTTTGCAGTTTTGCTTTGGTCATAGGTATAGGTATAGGCTGCACTTTAAAAGGCACCGGAATCAACGCCAAGAATCACCTGGTTGGAGTAAGTCACCCAGAGGTGGCAATAGCGCCAGAGCAATGTCAACTAGTGAAGGATTCAGCCTAGGCAGTGATGTCGGAGGAGTTCCAACAGCTTTTGAGGGGACCAATGATGTCAGGAAAGACCCACCAGCAGTACCCTCAACAGAGCCCCAAAATGGCACAGTGGCCAGGAGATGGCACACATATAAATAGTTCCTTCATGTATGAAAAAAGTTGCATTGGCTCCCAGTGCCTGAAACTCAGGGTAAGCCTGAAGCGGTGTGAGTACTGCTACAGCAGCGCCAGACCAGGACTCCATCGGTAGAGGGTCGTCATTCGCCCCATGAGAGCGCATTGTCCTACTTGTAAAAAAGTAGACTCTTGGGAAAAACAGGAGGTTCACAACCCCTCTCACCTCCGAAGCTTCTGTTTCTTCCACAGCTCTTGCTGTGTGCACCTAATAGTTGCTAGCATATGCACACAAGAGATGTGAAAGTGGGCAGCAGTCAGCCCCACCTCTCCCTCTAATAAACTGTTTTTCTTCATGTGGAAGAACTGAAGGAGACAGGAGCTGAGCAGGATTCCTCCCTCCCTCCATCCAAGGCTCCAGTGTCTGCAACAGGAGGAGGGAGGGGGGAAACCCCTCTGCCACCTTCTACAGCCTCTAGTTCTCTCATTCCCCTGCACAATTCACATACCCTGTGGAGAGGCAGGGGAGGAGGAGGTCAGAGGGTGCCGGTTAGGACACTGGAAAGTTCACAAGTTCACTACCAATGTTTGTAGCCTGCTGTTGTTCTATTGTCTTCAGTGGAGCTGTCAACTTTCCAATGTTCTAATAAGTTGGTAAATAATCACAAACCTGATTGTCTGTGGGCACTCACCAACCACTTGCACGCAAATGCAGTTCTCCAGCTTTGGTAACTTTAACATATTCACATGCCTGAATCATTCCCTGTCGTCAGGTTGAGATTCCCAGCCTGACGACAGGGGATGGTTGAAGCATATGTGTGTTTTTTCCCCAAAAAATTCATTTTTTTATTTTTACATAGTTTTATATAGCGCAAACTTGACCCGAATCGGGTATCAGAGCGCTTTACATAGCACCAGTTGCATTACATGAGGGCACACATTAATTTTTGTTAGGCACAGGGAGATTAAGTGATTTGCCCAGAATCACAGGATATTCAGCGTCATTGCGAGACTTTAACCCAGTTCCCCAGATTTGAGGTTGACCGCCCTAGCCGTTAGGCCAACTCCTCTCCCCATATATTTGTATATATGAAAGATGCAATGCTGGAGAAGAAATTAGTTACTTACATGTAACACCAGTTCTCCAGATTTGGTATCTTTCATATGTTCACATGCTAGAATCATTCCCTGTTGTCGGACTGGGAATCTCCGTTATTCTTAAGTACTAGTAAACAGTGGTAAAATGGCTATAGGCCTCAACACCAGTGCTTGAACACAAGTTGGTCGCACACTGCTCGTCACACCAGCAAGTTGCCCCAAAGGACTGTGGTGAATGTTGTGGCGACGGCGGGTACGCCTATGCCACGATGTGTAAAAAGAAAACAGTATGTGTTGCATTTAGCCATCCCTGGACACGTGTTTCGAGGTAGTTGCCTCTCGTCAGCAGGGAGCAGGACAGTGTAACGGGGTGCCGAGTGGACTGCCAAAATGTAATTAAAACAGGTCAAATACCTCTCATGGCGCGCAGGTGCAGAACCAGGGCTCGTCAGCCCGTTAGCTCACGGGAGCCGTAATAATTTGAACACAAGTTGGTCGCACACTGCTCGTCACACCAGCAAGTTGCCCCAAAGTTCTGTGGTGAATGTAGTGGCGACGGCGGGTACGCCTATGCCACGATGTGTAAAAAGAAAACAGTATGTGTTGCATTTAGCCATCCCTGGACACGTGTTTCGAGGTAGTTGCCTCTCGTCAGCATTCACCACAGTCCTTTGGGGCAACTTGCTGGTGTGACGAGCAGTGTGCGACCAACTTGTGTTCAAATTATTACGGCTCCCGTGAGCTAACGGGCTGATGAGCCCTGGTTCTGCACCTGCGCGCCATGAGAGGTATTTGACCTGTTTTAATTACATTTTGGCAGTCCACTCGGCACCCCGTTACACTGTCCTGCTCCCTGCTGACGAGAGGCAACTACCTCGAAACACGTGTCCAGGGATGGCTAAATGCAACACATACTGTTTTCTTTTTACACATCGTGGCATAGGCATACCCGCCGTCGCCACTACATTCACCACAGTCCTTTGGGGCAACTTGCTGGTGTGACGAGCAGTGTGCGACCAACTTGTACTCAACACCAGTGCTTGTTTAGTAGCACTTTCACATCATTTAAAACAATCTGAACTTCAACCAATGAGGTGAAAGTGCTAGCCAACCAGCTCAGATTTCAAAGCACAAATCTGAGAGGAGTATAGAATCTTTGAGATTCTGACAGAAAGGAGGGAGGGGAGAATGTAAATATATGAAAGATACCAACGTTGCAAACTAGAGCTGCAGGTAAGTAACTCATTTTTTCTTCAGCACTGGATCTTTAATATACTCGCGTGGCTTGAATCAGAATAGAAAGATGTACATAACAATTATAACCATCATAAGAAAGCAGGAAGCTAGCTCATCTTCACTGAAACAGATTGTGGAGGAATGCCTGTCCCACTGCCGAGTAGGCTCCCGCGTTCACATCCAGGCAGTATTACTTCGTGAACATGTACATGGTCCTCCAGGTAGCCACATGGCAATGTCTTACAGAGGCACACCAGCATACGAATATATTGCCCTGAGTGGATGCTTGACCTTGTTATGGCAAAAGTGGATATGGGCTGACAGTGAACACCTATTACTTATTTTGCGAGGGGTCTTCCTACACTTGGACAGGGAAGGATACAAACAGTTGGCCCAGAAGAGAAGATGTCTTTCATCTTGTCCGTCTAAAACTTGATGCACCTGCGCACATCAATTGAGTGCAATGGCTTTTCAACTGACATAGTGGTACTTAAGGAAAATTGGCGTAGAATGACAAGGTCATGCAGATGGAAGTCAGTACAGACATGGGGAAAAATCTAGGATGGACCCGTAAAATGACTTTGTCTTTAGTAAAGCACAGAAAGGGTTCTTGACTAATGAATACCTGCATCTGCCCTACTCTCCTTGCCAATATAAACACTAGAAGAAGCACTGTCTTCCAAGAGATAAACTTTAGTGTCTTTTGTGGACTAAGGGAGGAAGCATCAGTTGACTCAAGAAAGTGCTGAGTGTCCTTGGCACTCGAGAGCTCAGTACAGGTGGAGAAGCTCTAAAGAGGCCTTCCATAAACTGTTTCATGATCCTTTGAGGAAACATAGAAGATGAGATTTCACCTTTTCTTCTAAATGTAGATATTGCAGCAGATTGACTCGTACTGATGAGTATTTGAGACCATTCTTGGGTAGGTCCAACAAGTACGGAATATCAGGTTGTATATATACATGGAATACTTGACTTTTGTTCAGTTACCATGCTATCAGGCTCAGCGATCTAGGGTTCTGATAGAGTTTCTCTCTCTTGTGCCTAGAAAGGAGCCTTGAGTGCATTCTCAGCTGTACCGCCAGAAGTGCAGATAGTTTTAGGAGTTCGCTGCACCAGTACTGGTGTTACCACGTCGGGGGAATGAGAATCAGGATCAAGTAGTCCGCTTTTGCCTTCCTCAGTACCCTAGGGATCCGTGGAAATGGAGGAGAGGTACATGCAAAGACATTGGACCATTTGATCGAAAAGGTATTGCCCATGATTCCTGCTTGTCAACATCTGCCTGTGTAGCAACAGCATTTCCTGTTGCTCTGAGTGGCGAACAAATCCAGAGTAGAAAGATCCTGCTTTTGAAAGATGTAATCAACTGGTGGAGCTGCCACTCAGGACAGTCTCACAGTTTTCGACTGAGTGTGTCCACCTTATCATTGCGACATCCTGGTAAATATTCCACGGCGATATTGACTTGGTGAGAAATAGCTCAGTCCCATAGCAGATGCACCTCTTCTGAGAGCGTCCAAGACCTCGTCCAGCTTGGCAATGTAAAACATTAATGCTGTATTGTCTACCCTGATGAAGACCTCTTTACCTGTCAGTCTTGGAAGAAAAGCTTGTAGGTCCAGGCTTATGGCCCAAAGCTCCAGGACATTGATTTAGAGTAGCATTTCTGCATATGACACATGCCTCTGATTGCCAGTCCCTGCATGCGAGTTACCCAGCCATTCATGGTAACATCTGTTGTTAACACTACCCTGTCTGATGAAGGAAGGAAAGTGAGGCCTGCATTGAGATTTGCTGGAATATCCACCATAACAGCGCTCGCTTCAACTGTCTTATTACTTGGACTGTGTGGTCCCATGAGCCATCTACTTGTTTCCACGTAATGTCCAGTTCTTGTTGGACAGGTCTCATTTGGAGATTAACCCCTTCGCTGCTAGGCCTTTTCCCCTCCTGTGCTAAGCCTTTTTTGGGCTATTTGGGGTAGTGCGCGCTTAGGCCCCTGTAACTTTTTGACCACATTAGGTATCCACACCAAATTTGCGTCCTTTTCTTCCAACATCATGGGGATTCTAAAGGTACCCAGGGTTTGTGGATTCTCCTAGAGGGTTCCCAGAAATTAGTCAAAATACAGCAAAAGTTTGGTTTTTTTGTGAAAAATGGGAAAAACGGGCTGCAAATGAAAGCTTCTGGGTTTTTCTCTGCAAATGGTATCAAAAAAGGGTTTGTGGGGCTGAAATCACCATTTCTCCAGCTTTTAGGGAATGACAGAATTTTGTCAGAAAACCAACATTTTTTACACAGTTTTGGCATTTTTCTGGGACATACTCTCTTTTTGCTATTTTTTGTGCTTTCAACCTCCTTCCAGTTAATGGTAGAAATGGGTACAAAAACAATAATGGACCCTGGAAAGCTATACATTTTCGAAAAGTAGACAACATTCTGAATTCAGCAAGGGGTCATTTGTGTAGATCCATCAAGGTTTCTTTATAGAAACTAACAGTTAAATATAGGAAAAATCAAAAATTAGTTGAAAAAAGCAGCCTTTTGAGTCAACGTTTTCACCTGTAACTTCTTCTAATTATCACATCTCTTAGAAAGCACTGTACCGTTACATCCACTGGACCTTCCTGGTTGTGGGGATATATAGGACTTGTAGGTTCACCAAGAGCCCAACGAACCCAGAGTAAAAAACTGAGCAGCAATTTGTAATGGTTTTTTTTTTTTGTTCCGGGTCTATAGCAATTATTGTGGGAAAATGTATACATGGAAAAATCGGTATGAAAGACACCTATGTATTTCTGAAATGGGAACAAACTACAGAGTTTAGAAACAGTGCATATTTGCACATTTTCGAAATTGGGAATACTCATACTTTATGACAATTATTGGTCATTTTTCAAAACGACTTTTTTTTTACACAATGTCTTTCATTTGGAAGGGAGAAATGCATCCAAAATCAATAGGTAATAACAGTTGCTTTACAAATCTGAACTACCCTAAGTCTCCCGATAAAAATGGTACCTCACTTGTGTGGGTAGGCATAGTGCCCACGACAGGAAGTGGCTCAAAACCTAAGCTGAACACACCACATTTTCACACTGAAAATTTACACTTTTTTTGCGACGAGTCTAGCTGTAGTTTTTGAACCCTAGCCCTGCCGGCACCTAGGGAAACCTAGCAAACCTATACATTTTTGAAAACTAGATACCCAGGGGAATCCAGGATGGGTTGACTTGACTGCCTCCCACCATGGTCTGTTACCCAGAATCCCTTGCAAACGTAAAAAAATGACAAAAAAAACACATTTTCCCCACATTTCTGGGATGGAAAGTTCTGGAATCTGCGTGGATCCACAAATTTCCACCCACCCCGCGTTCCCCAAAGTCCTACGAGAAAAATGGTACCTCACTTGTGCAGGTCGGCCTAGTGCCCGCGACAGGAAACGGCGCAAAACGCAACGTGGTCACACCTCAATTTTGCAGTGAAAAATGACCCCTTTTTGGCAAAGTGACTAGCTGTAGTTTTTGAACCCTAGCCATGCCAGAACCTAGGGAAACCTAGCAAACCTATACATTTTTGAAAACTAGACACCCAGGGGAATCCAGGATGGGGTGACTTGACTGCCTCCCACCATGGTCTGTTACCCAGAATCCCTTGCAAACGTAAAAAAATGACAAAAAAAACACATTTTGCCCACATATCTGGGATGGAAAGTTCTGGAATCTGCGTGGATCCACAAATTTCCACCCACCCCACGTTCCCCAAAGTCCTACGAGAAAAATGGTACCTCACTTGTGTGGGTCGGCCTAGTGCCCGCGACAGGAAACGGTGCAAAACGCAAGGTGGTCACACCTCAATTTTGCAGTGAAAAATGACCCCTTTTTGGCAAAGTGACTAGCTGTAGTTTTTTAACCCTAGCCCTGCCGGCACCTAGGGAAACTTAGCAAACCTATACATTTTTGAAAAGTAGACACCCAGGGGAATCCAGGATGCGGTGACTTGACTGCCTCCCACTATGGTCTGTTACCCAGAATCCCTTGCAAACGTAAAAAAATTACAAAAAAACACATTTTCCCCACATTTCTGGGATGGAAAGTTCTGGAATCTGCGTGGATCCACAAATTTCCACCCACCCAGCGTTCCCCAAAGTCCTACGAGAAAAATGGTACCTCACTTGTGCGGGTCGGCCTAGTGCCCACGACAAGAAATGGCGCAAAACGCAACGTGGTCACACCTCAATTTTGCAGTGAAAAATGACCCTTTTTTGGCAAAGTGACTAGCTGTAGTTTTTGAACCCTAGCCCTGCCGGCACCTAGGGAAACCTAGCAAACCTATAAATTTTTTAATACTAGACACCCAGGGGAATCCAGGATGGGGTGACTTGACTGCGTCCCACCATGGTCTGTTACCCAGAATCCCCTGCAAACGTAAAAAAATGACAAAAAAAACACATTTTCCCCACATTTCTGGGATGGAAAGATCTGGAATCTGCGTGGATCCACAAATTTCCACCCACCCCGCGTTCCCCAAAGTCCTACGAGAAAAATGGTACCTCACTTGTGCGGGTCGGCCTAGTGCCCGCGACAGGAAACGGCGCAAAACGCAACGTGGTCACACCTCAATTTTGCAGTGAAAAATGACCCTTTTTTGGCAAAGTGACTAGCTGCAGTTTTTGAACCCTAGCCCTGCCGGCACTTAGGGAAACCTAGCAAACCTATACATTTTTGAAAACTAGACACCCAGGGGAATCCAGGATGGGGTGACTTGACTGCCTCCCACCATGGTCTGTTACCCAGAATCCCTTGCAAACGTAAAAAAATGACAAAAATACACATTTTCCCAACATTTCTGGGATGGAAAGTTCTGGAATCTGCATGGATCCACAAATTTCCACCCACCCCGCGTTCCCCAAAGTCCTACGAGAAAAATGGTACCTCACTTGTGCGGGTCGGCCTAGTGCCCACGACAAGAAATGGCGCAAAACGCAACGTGGTCACACCTCAATTTTGCAGTGAAAAATGACCCTTTTTTGGCAAAGTGACTAGCTGTAGTTTTTGAACCCTAGCCCTGCCGGCACCTAGGGAAACCTAGCAAACCTATAAATTTTTGAAAACTAGACACCCAGGGGAATCCAGGATGGGGTGACTTGACTGCCTCCCACCATGGTCTGTTACCCAGAATCCCTTGCAAACGTAAAAAAATGACAAAAAAAACACATTTTCGGGATGGAAAGATCTGGAATCTGCGTGGATCCACAAATTTCCACCCACCCCGCGTTCCCCAAAGTCCTACGAGAAAAATGGTACCTCACTTGTGCGGGTCGGCCTAGTGCCCGCGACAGGAAACGGCGCAAAACGCAACGTGGTCACACCTCAATTTTGCAGTGAAAAATGACCCTTTTTTGGCAAAGTGACTAGCAGTAGTTTTTGAACCCTAGCCCTGCCGGCACTTAGGGAAACCTAGCAAACCTATACATTTTTGAAAACTAGACACCCAGGGGAATCCAGGATGGGGTGACTTGACTGTCTCCCACCATGGTCTGTTACCCAGAATCCCTTGCAAACGTAAAAAAAAGACAAAAAAACACATTTTCCCCACATTTCTGGGATGGAAAGTTCTGGAATCTGCGTGGATCCACAAATTTACACCCACTCCGCGTTCCCCAAAGTCCTACGAGAAAAATGGTACCTCACTTGTGCGGGTCGGCCTAGTGCCCGCGACAGGAAACGGCGCAAAACGCAACGTGGTCACACCTCAATTTTGCAGTGAAAAATGACCCTATTTTGGCAAAGTGACTAGCTGTAGTTTTTGAACCCTAGCCCTGCCGGCACTTAGGGAAACCTAGCAAACCTATACATTTTTGAAAACTAGACACCCAGGGGAATCCAGGATGGGGTGACTTGACTGCCTCCCACCATGGTCTGTTACCCAGAATCCCTTGCAAACATAAAAAAATGACAAAAAAACACATTTTCCCCACATTTCTGGGATGGAAAGTTCTGGAATCTGCGTGGATCCACAAATTTCCACCCACCCCGCGTTCCCCAAAGTCATACGAGAAAAATGGTACCTCACTTGTGCGGGTCCGCCTGGTGCCTGCGACAGGAAACGGCGCAAAACGCAAGGTGGTCACACCTCAATTTTGCAGTGAAAAATGACCCTTTTTTGGCTAAGTGACTAGCTGTGGTTTTTGAACTCTAGCCCTGCCGGCACCTAGGGAAACCTACCAAACCCAGACATTTCTGAAAACTAGACACCCGGCGGCTTCCAAGGAAGTATGGCTTGCGTGGATCCCCCAACGTTTCCTTACCCAGTATTCCCTGCAAACCTCAATTTTTGCTGAAAAAATCACTTTTTTTCACACATTTTGGGGTGGGAAAGTAGTGGCATCACCGGGCTCACACAAATTTACCACCCCCCAGCGTTCCCCCAGGTCTCCCGGTAAAAATGGTGCCTCACTTGTGTGGGAGGCCCAAGTACCCGCGGCAGGCAAGGGCCCAAAACGTAGTGAGGCGACATCAAAATGGCCTATGGCAAAACCACCTGGTTTTGCAAGGGGGGTCACTTTGGTTTTTGGCCCGGTGCTCGGCGGCCATCTAGGGAAACCTACCAAACCCACGCATTTCTGAAAACTAGACACCCGGCGGCTTCCAGGGAGGTATGGCTTGCGTGGATCCCCCAACGTTTCCTTACCCAGAATCCCCTGCAAACCTCAATTTTTGCTCAAAAAATCACTTTTTTTCACACATTTTGGGGTGGGAAAGTAGTGGCATCACCGGGCTCACACAAATTTACCACCACCCAGCGTTCCCCCAGGTCTCCCGGTAAAAATGGTGCCTCACTTGTGTGGGAGGCCCAAGTACCCGCGGCAGGCAAGGGCCCAAAACGTAGTGAGGCGACATCAAAATGGCCTATCGCAAAACCACCTGGTTTTGCAAGGGGGGTCACTTTGGTTTGTGGCCCGGTGCTCGGCGGCCATCTAGGGAAACCTACCAAACCCACGCATTTCTGAAAACTAGACACCCGGCGGCTTCCAGGGAGGTATGGCTTGCGTGGATCCCCCAACGTTTCCTTACCCAGAATCCCCTGCAAACCTCAATTTTTGCTGAAAAAATCACTTTTTTCACACATTTTGGGGTGGGAAAGTAGTGGCATCACCGGGCTCACACAAATTTACCACCACCCAGCGTTCCCCCCCAGGTCTCCCGGTAAAAATGGTGCCTCACTTGTGTGGGAGGCCCAAGTACCCGCGGCAGGCAAGGGCCCAAAACGTAGTGAGGCGACATCAAAATGGCCTATCGCAAAACCACCTGGTTTTGCAAGGGGGGTCTCTTTGGTTTTTGGCCCGGTGCTCGGCGGCCATCTAGGGAAACCTACCAAACCCACGCATTTCTGAAAACTAGACACCCGGCGGCTTCCAGGGATGTATGGCTTGCGTGGATCCCCCAACGTTTCCTTACCCAGAATCCCCTGCAAACCTCAATTTTTGCTCAAAAAATCACTTTTTTCACACATTTTGGGGTGGGAAAGTAGTGGCATCACCGGGCTCACACAAATTTACCACCACCCAGCGTTCCCCCAGGTCTCCCGGTACAAATGGTGCCTCACTTGTGTGGGAGGCCCAAGTACCCGCGGCAGGCAAGGGCCCAAAACGTAGTGAGGCGACATCAAAATGGCCTATGGCAAAACCACCTGGTTTTGCAATGGGGGTCACTTTGGTTTTTGGCCCGGTGCTCGGCGGCCATCTAAGGAAACCTACCAAACCCACGCATTTCTGAAAACTAGACAGCCGGCGGCTTCCAGGGAGGTATGGCTTGCGTGGATCCCCCAACGTTTCCTTACCCAGAATCCCCTGCAAACCTAAATTTTTGCTCAAAAAATCACTTTTTCACACATTTTGGGGTGGGAAAGTAGTGGCATCACCGGGCTCACACAAATTTACCACCACCCAGCGTTCCCCCAGGTCTCCCGGTAAAAATGGTGCCTCACTTGTGTGGGAGGCCCAAGTACCCGCGGCAGGCAAGGGCCCAAAACGTAGTGAGGCAACATCAAAATGGCCTATCGCAAAACCACCTGGTTTTGCAAGGGGGGTCACTTTGGTTTTTGGCCCGGTGCTCGGCGGCCATCTAGGGAAGCCTACCAAACCCACGCATTTCTGAAAACTAGACACCCGGCGGCTTCCAGGGATGTATGGCTTGCGTGGATCCCCCAACGTTTCCTTACCCAGAATCCCCTGCAAACCTCAATTTTTGCTCAAAAAATCACTTTTTTCACACATTTTGGGGTGGGAAAGTAGTGGCATCACCGGGCTCACACAAATTTACCACCACCCAGCGTTCCCCCAGGTCTCCCGGTAAAAATGGTGCCTCACTTGTGTGGGAGGCCCAAGTACCCGCGGCAGGCAAGGGCCCAAAACGTAGTGAGGCGACATCAAAATGGCCTATCGCAAAACCACCTGGTTTTGCAAGGGGGGTCACTTTGGTTTTTGGCCCGGTGCTCGGCGGCCATCTAGGGAAACCTACCAAACCCACGCATTTCTGAACACTAGACACCCGGCGGCTTCCAGGGAGGTATGGCTTGCGTGGATCCCCCAACGTTTACTTACCCAGCATCCCCTGCAAACCTCAATTTTTGCTCAAAAAATCACTTTTTTCACACATTTTGGGGTGGGAAAGTAGTGGCATCACCGGGCTCACACAAATTTACCACCACCGAGCGTTCCCCCAGGTCTCCCGGTAAAAATGGTGCCTCACTTGTGTGGGAGGCCCAAGTACCCGCGGCAGGCAAGGGCCCAAAACGTAGTGATGGGACATTTGGGATAGGCAATGTTGATGTCGCCTCACTACGTTTTGGGCCCTTGCCTGCCGCGGGTACTTGGGCCTCCCATACAAGTGAGGCACCATTTTTACCGGGAGACCTGGGGGAACGCTGGGTGGTGGTAAATTTGTGTGAGCCCGGTGATGCCACTACTTTCCCACCCCAAAATGTGTGAAAAAGGTGATTTTTTCAGCAAAAATTGAGGTTTGCAGGGGATTCTGGGTAAGGAAACGTTGCGGGATCCACGCAAGCCATACCTCCCTGGAAGCCGCCGGGTGTCTAGTTTTCAGAAATGCGTGGTTTTGGTAGGTTTCCCTAGATGGCCGCCCAGCACCGGGCCAAAAACCAAAGTGACCCCCCTTGCAAAACCAGGTGGTTTTGCGATAGGCCATTTTGATGTCGCCTCACTACGTTTTGGGCCCTTGCCTGCCGCGGGTACTTGGGCCTCCCACACAAGTGAGGCACCATTTTTACCGGGAGACCTGGGGGAACGCTGGGTGGTGGTAAATTTGTGTGAGCCCAGTGATGCCACTACTTTCCCACCCCAAAATGTGTGAAAAAAGTGATTTTTTCAGCAAAAATTGAGGTTTGCAGGGGATTCTGGGTAAGGAAACGTTGCGGGATCCACGCAAGCCATACCTCCCTGGAAGCCGCCGGGTGTCTAGTTTTCAGAAATGCATGGGTTTGGTAGGTTTCCCTAGATGGCCGCCGAGCACCGGGCCAAAAACCAAAGTGACCCCCCTTGCAAAACCAGGTGGTTTTGCGATAGGCCATTTTGATGTCGCCTCACTACGTTTTGGGCCCTTGCCTGCCGCGGGTACTTGGGCCTCCCACACAAGTGAGGCACAATTTTTACCGGGAGACCTGGGGGGAACGCTGGGTGGTGGTAAATTTGTGTGAGCCCGGTGATGCCACTACTTTCCCACCCCAAAATGTGTGAAAAAAGTGATTTTTTGAGCAAAAATTGAGGTTTGCAGGGGATTCTGGGTAAGGAAACGTTGGGGGATCCACGCAAGCCATACCTCCCTGGAAGCCGCTGGGTGTCTAGTTTTCAGAAATGCATGGGTTTGGTAGGTTTCCCTAGATGGCCGCCGAGCACCGGGCCAAAAACCAAAGTGACCCCCCTTGCAAAACCAGGTGGTTTTGCGATTGGCCATTTTGATGTCGCCTCACTACGTTTTGGGCCCTTGCCTGCCGCGGGTACTTGGGCCTCCCACACAAGTGAGGCACCATATTTACCGGGAGACCTGGGGGAACGCTGGGTGGTGGTAAATTTGTGTGAGTCCGGTGATGCCACTACTTTCCCACCCCAAAATGTGAAAAAAGTGATTTTTTGAGCAAAAATTGAGGTTTGCAGGGGATTCTGGGTAAGGAAACGTTGGGGGATCCACGCAAGCCATACCTCCCTGTAAGCCGCCGGGTGTCTAGTTTTCAGAAATGCATGGGTTTGGTAGGTTTCCCTAGATGGCCGCCGAGCACCGGGCCAAAAACCAAAGTGACCCCCCTTGCAAAACCAGGTGGTTTTGCCATAGGCCATTTTGATGTCGCCTCACTACGTTTTGGGCCCTTGCCTGCCGCGGGTACTTGGGCCTCCCACACAAGTGAGGCACCATTTTTACCGGGAGACCTGGGGGAACGCTGGGTGGTGGTAAATTTGTGTGAGCCCGGTGATGCGACTACTTTCCCACCCCAAAATGTGTGAAAAAAGTGATTTTTTTGAGCAAAAATTGAGGTTTGCAGGGGATTCTGGGTAAGGAAACGTTGGGGGATCCACGCAAGCCATACCTCCCTGGAAGCCGCCGGGTGTCTAGTTTTCAGAAATGCGTGGGTTTGGTAGGTTTCCCTAGATGGCCGCCGAGCACCGGGCCAAAAACCAAAGTGACCCCCCTTGCAAAACCAGGTGGTTTTGCCATAGGCCATTTTGATGTCGCCTCACTACGTTTTGGGCCCTTGCCTGCCGCGGGTACTTGGGCCTCCCACACAAGTGAGGCACCATTTTTACCGGGAGACCTGGGGGAACGCTGGGTGGTGGTAAATTTGTGTGAGCCCGGTGATGCCACTACTTTCCCACCCCAAAATGTGTGAAAAAAGTGATTTTTTCAGCAAAAATTGAGGTTTGCAGGGGATTCTGGGTAAGGAAACGTTGGGGGATCCACGCAAGCCATACCTCCCTGGAAACCGCCGGGTGTCTAGTTTTCAGAAATGCATGGGTTTGGTAGGTTTCCCTAGATGGCCGCCGAGCACCGGGCCAAAAACCAAAGTGACCCCCCCTTGCAAAACCAGGTGGTTTTGCGATAGGCCATTTAGATGTCGCCTCACTACGTTTTGGGCCCTTGCCTGCCGCGGGTACTTGGGCCTCCCACACAAGTGAGGCACCATTTTTACCGGGAGACCTGGGGAAACGCTGGGTGGTGGTAAATTTGTGTGAGCCCGGTGATGCCACTACTTTCCCACCCCAAAATGTGTGAAAAAACGAGGGTGAGTGATGGTTCAGTAGATACAATTGTATTAGCAAGTGATTTCACAGAAATGAAATGCACTGGTAATAATTGAAAGGGCGAGAAACTGAACCATTGACTCACAGCTCGTGAACTGTAAAGCCACGACAAGGCACCAACCTCTTTACAGGCCATTCATACACCTTTCATACGTGTGAGACATACAAAACCATTCACACCGCCAGCCGCGGGCCCATCACATAACAAAACTCACACCAGCACACAGCGCCATTCAAGGGCCCATCACTTTCACACGCCCACAATCCAGACACAGCAACTACACAGGCTGATGGATTGCGTGGAGTGGCACTCAGCTAGCAGTGTGTGTAGTGACCAGCAGAAAGTCACTACTCACACACAGCCAGCAGAGCACCAGTCCACACACACCGCTAGCCAAACACCAGTCCACGCACACCGCTAGCCAAGCGCCAGTCCACGGACACCACCAGCCAAGCACCAGTCCGCACACACCACCAGTCCACGCACACCGCCAGCCAAGTACCAGTCCACGCACACCGCCTGCCAAGCACCATTCCACGCACACTGCCAGCCAAGCTCCAGTCCACGCACACCACCAGCCACGCACCAGTCCACGCACACCGCCAGTCCATGCACACCGCCAGCCAAGCACCATTCCACGCACACCACCAACCAAGTGCCAGTCCACACACACCAACAGCCAAGCGCAAGCCTACACACACCGCCATCACATTTAGGATTTTTTTTAGAAAAAAATAAAAACACAAACAAATTGCAAATAGATACAAATCTTCTAACAGAAAATCAGCAACTAAATACACTGCACTAACACCAACCTTGAAACAGAATCAAATTATCCAAAGAATACAGACCATGCAGTTCACTTTACCACTCAAGAATCCTCCCAAAAATTCATTCGTGTGTGGTACTGTAGCGGGTTCAAAGGAGGCACAGAGTCGGGGGTTGCAGTTAAGGTGGGGTTTATTGGTTGTAACACTTTTTTCTTAAAAGTCTTGGCCCTGTAGTAGGGAAGGGGGAGTTCTGCCTCCTGTTTAAGGGTTGGTCGTTGGTGTGGACTTTTCGCTCTATATCTGCTCCGGTCCAGGATGCCGACTCCTTCTGGCCGATGCGGCTTTCTCCGGTCCCCGGTGTGGGCGTAACCAAAAGAAAACAAGAAAAACCGATGTCAGGTAGGTGCGCTGGGGAACAAATACTGTGAGGGGTCGGGAGTGAGGACTTCACACAGTGCTCGCTAGTTCCCTTAGGTGCCGGTGAGGTGAGGGTACGGGAACAGGGAAAGCGTCTACTACAGTTTCTTTAGCCTCGGTCGTCCCGCCCAACCATAGATACGGTCCCGTACCTGTTGGTGCCACGCTTCTCCGGAAACGTGGCGGGGCGAGTCGTGGGGTCGTAGGCCTCCTGGCTCCGTCGTCCCGGTCGCTGGTCTCTCGTCTTCTTCTCTGTCTCGTCTCTCCTCCACGTACGCTCTCCTCTCTTCGTCTGCTCCTTCCGCTCTCTCCACTCCAGGTCGCTGACTCCTTCCTGGTTCGGGGCTCCTCCCTTTATCCTCGTCATCCGTGTGGGCGGGGTGCATGTCTAGCTCAGCCCAATTAAAGAAACACACGTCCTCTTGTCTGCTCGAATGTAGCGAGCTGTCTTCTCTGGCTCGTGCTTCGGGTTGCTGGGGACAAAGAGGGGAAAGGAGGGGATTCACACGGACAGTTAGAATAGGCAGGCTATCATCCCCTTTAGGTCCGGGCTTCTCGTGACACACCACCCCCCCTGGATTCTCCCGCTCGGGGAGAGGGTGCCTTGATAGGAAGTCCGCACTGTTGTTCTCTATGCCTTTCCGATGGTGTACAGTGAGCAAGAAGGGTTGGAGTGTAAGAAACCACCGCAATACCCGGGGATTGTGGGACATGGTCTGGCTCATCCACTGGAGCGGGGCATGGTCCGTGAAAAGGGTGAATGGGTGGCCCTCCAAGTAATACCTAAGCTTATCAACGGCCCACTTTATCGCCAGGCATTCCTTCTCTATTGTAGGGTACTTCACCTCCCTGGGGAACAACTTCCTGCTTATGTATAGAATGGGGTGTTCTATCCCATCCAGGGATGTCTGAGACAATACCGCCCCTATTCCACAGTCGGAAGCGTCAGTGTGTAATATGAAGGGTCGAGTGTAATCTGGCGAGGCTAGCACGGGGTTGGTGGTTATCACCCTTTTCAATGTGGTGAAGGCGTTCCACATAGCTGGTGTGGGGGAGTGAAACAGCTGGGTACTAGTCCCTTTCTTAAGGGTATCAGAGAGAGGGGTGGCTATGTCTGAAAACAAGGGTATGAATCGCCTGTAATATCCGATGAGTCCCAAGAACGCTCTCATGTCTTTTTTGTTTGAGGGAAACGGGGTTTCTGAAATGGCCCGGACTTTCTCTATTTGTGGTTCGATGACCCCATGGCCCAACACATACCCCAGATATTTAACCTTGTGGAACCCTACTCTTGACTTCTTCGCATTCACCCGCAAGCCAGCTTTCTTTAGGGCGTGAAGCACCAGGGTCAGGTGGTTGAGATGGCTCTCCCAGGAGGGACTGAAAACGATGATGTCGTCAAGATATGCGGACGTGTAGTCTTGGTGGTCCCGTAGTACCTCGTTCATCAGTCGTTGGAACGTCGCGGGAGCTCCGTGTAGGCCAAATGGTAGGACGTTGAATTCGAACAACCCACTTGGGGTGGAAAAGGCGGTCTTCTTACGGTCCTCCTCTCTCAGTGGCACTTGCCAGTAGCCTTTGGTCAGGTCTAGCGTACTGATGTATTTGGCTTTTCCGAGGCGCTCGATCAGCTCATCTATGCGTGGTATCGGATATGTGTCAAAGGAAGACACTTGATTCAAGGCCCGAAAGTCCATACAGAACCGCGTGCTGCCATCGGGTTTCGGGACCATCACGATTGGTGATGACCATTCGCTGCGGGAAGGCCTGATTATCCCCAGACGCAGCATTTCCTGGACCTCCTTCTGTATGGCGGGACGCCGTGCAGCGGGTATCCGATATGGCCGTTTTGCGACGACCACTCCCGGTGTGGTCTCAGTTTGGTGTTCTATCACTGTGGTTTTCCCGGGGACATCGGAAAACACAGAGGAGTACCGCTCCAACGTGTCCTGCAGGCTCCTTTTCTCGTTTTGTATGAGGTCTTCGCTGACGACCAACTCCTGTAATGTGGACAAGGGGGAGACGGTAGTCGGTATGGAGAGATGTATATCCTGGGGGGGGGGCCCAATCCATTTTTTTAACAGGTTTATGTGATAGAGCTGTGTCTTTCGAGGGGCCATCTGCAATCTGTAGCTGGTCTTGCCTACGGTGGCGATTACTTTGTAGGGTCCCCTCCATTCCGTCTGGAATCTGTGGGTCGCCGATGGTAACAACACCAAGGCCCAGTCATCCACCTCCATCCTCCTCCATTTCTTCCCTTTGTCATAGGCCGTCTTCTGTCGTTGTTGGCTTCGTCCCAAATTGACGTATGCCAATTCACGTATTTTCCCCAGCTTGGTTTTTAGGTCCTGAGTATACTCCAACAGGCCTTGGCTCTCTCCCGCATCCTTCTCCCAGACCTCTTTTGTCATTTCAAGGAGCGTCCTGGGCTGTCGCCCATATAACATCTCAAACGCAGAACAGCCGAGACTACTCTGTGTTTGTCCCCTAATGACGTATAAGGCCAGAGGTAAAAGATTGTCCCATTCTTTTCCGCTCACAGCCAGCATCTTCTTTATCGTGACCTTGAGCGTCCCGTTATAGCACTCTACCAGTCCGTCGGTCTGGGGGTGATATACCGACGTCTTGATATGCCGTAGGTCCACCAAGCTGCATACCTCCTTTATCAGCCGGGACACAAAGGGGGTCCCTTGGTCCGTCAATATCTCCTTCGGGAAGCCCACTCTGGAGAAGAGTTCAATCATTCTCTCCGCTATGGCCCGTGATGTTGGTGCTCTTAAGGGAAAGGCTTCTGGAAAGCGGGTTGCATAATCCACCATAACCAGTGCATACTGGTTCCCTCTTCTGGTTTTGGGCAAGGGGCCTATCAGGTCTAGGCCCACTCTCTCGAACGGGGTCCCTATTATAGGAAGGGGTTGTAACGGAACTCCTGGGGGCCTGTGTGTGTTCTTTTTCTGGCACAGCTCGCATGCCAGACAGTGTTGTTTGATGTCTGCGTAAATGCCTGGCCAGTAAAAATGTCGCAGGACGTTTTGCGTCGTTTTTTCCGTACCAATGTGGCCAGCGAGGAGATGGGAATGGGAATAGAACAGGATTTGCTCCCTAAAGGAGAGAGGCACTAACAGCTGTAAGGGTTCGTCCTTTCTCCCCTGGCGATACAGCAAGCCATTGTGGATAAGGAAACGGGGGAACACGGGAGAGGCGTCTCCCTGGGTGTAGTGTGCCTGTTCCCAGGCATTATAGAGTGAGCTATCATTGGCCTGTGCGAACTTGAAGTTCCTATCCCCTGCCCACGGCTCTGGTGTAATGTATGCCGGACGGGACGACTCTACTCTCGCCTCATCCTCCTTGGGTGGGGTTTGTATGTGTGTGGAACGTGTGAATAGGTCCAGGAAGTGGGGATTGTCCGTTCCTATGATCAGTTCTTCTGGTAGCGTGTCTAGTACACCTACCTTCACATGGTGCTGTCCACCCTCCGTGGTTTCTAAGGAGACGTGTGCCACCGGATAGGGTTTCGTGTCACCGTGTACACATTTGATGCAAACCAGTGTTTGGGGAACCACTTGCCTGGCTTCTATGAACACCCCTCTTATTACCGACTGTCTACACCCAGAGTCTAGTAGGGCCCGGACCGGTCTCCCATTCACCCTTACACTCACGTAGAAGGAACTGCCCAGCTCCGCTGTGTAGAGAACCGATTTGGGGACGTATCCCACTTCCATGGGTTCTTCCAGGGGCCTCCTGTGGGGACATAATCGGGCAATGTGTCCCCAAGCCCCACACTCAAAGCATTGGGGTCCCTTGAAGGAGATGGGCTCAGCTCTCACGGGTTTTTGATGATAGGCTTCCCCTGTTGGTCGGGTTTTCCTTTCTCCTTTAAGCGGAATGGCACGGGAGGGTTTCTCATAGTCCCAAGGGGCTGAGCGAGGTTGCGCTCTGGCATATGAAGAAGCCATTTCAATGGCTTGGGCGGTGGTCAAGTGTGAGTGTTGTCTTAACCATTTCTGGGTGGCGAACGGTACTGACTCCAAGAACTGTTCTAAATAGATCTTGTCCATTATCTCGTCTTTCGTACTAGAGGCCGGGGTCAGCCACTTATCCGTGGCCATTTTGAGGCGTAAAAACAGCGTTTTGGGATTCTCCCCCAGGGCTCACCTCTCCTTTCGGAACCGTACCCGGTATGCCTCCGCATCCATCCCCAGATGGTCTAGGATTACTGTTTTGATAGTGGCATAGGGTACATTGCCTGTCGCATTGGCAACCTGATAGGCTGCCTGTGTCTCGCTAGTTAGTAACGGAGCCAGAAAGAAAGGCCATTTCTCCACAGGCCACCCACAGGCTAACGCGGCTCTTTCGAAATTCAGCAGAAAGGCATCAGGGTCTTCGCCTGCCACATACTTCTGCAACGAAATCCCGGAGGGTCCGGAGGTAATGGGTCGAGGGGGTGGAGGGTTTCCTGTACCCGGGTCCCTGAACACCGTCTGTAGGCCTTCGAGGTGGGCGGTCAGCGTTGTTTTGAAGGTATCTCTGTCCGCTTGAGCGGCGTGCAACTGTTGCTCTACCACCCATCCCAGCTGTTCCTGCCCCTTGACCAAATGTTGTATTCGGTCGTCCATCTTTGACGTACAGATGGGAACTCCTATGCCCGCATTCTCCACCACTTGTAGCGGGTTCAAAGGAGGCACAGAGTCGGGGGTTGCAGTTAAGGTGGGGTTTATTGGTTGTAACACTTTTTTCTTAAAAGTCTTGGCCCTGTAGTAGGGAAGGGGGAGTTCTGCCTCCTGTTTAAGGGTTGGCCGTTGGTGTGGACTTTTCGCTCTATATCTGCTCCGGTCCAGGATGCCGACTCCTTCTGGCCGATGCGGCTTTCTCCGGTCCCCGGTGTGGGCGTAACCAAAAGAAAACAAGAAAAACCGATTTCAGGTAGGTGCGCTGGGGAACAAATACTGTGAGGGGTCGGGAGTGAGGACTTCACACAGTGCTCGCTAGTTCCCTTAGGTGCCGGTGAGGTGAGGGTACGGGAACAGGGAAAGCGTCTACTACAGTTTCTTTAGCCTCGGTCGTCCCGCCCAACCATAGATACGGTCCCGTACCTGTTGGTGCCACGCTTCTCCGGAAACGTGGCGGGGCGAGTCGTGGGGTCGTAGGCCTCCTGGCTCCATCGTCCCGGTCGCTGGTCTCTCGTCTTCTTCTCTGTCTCGTCTCTCCTCCACGTACGCTCTCCTCTCTTCGTCTGCTCCTTCCGCTCTCTCCACTCCAGGTCGCTGACTCCTTCCTGGTTCGGGGCTCCTCCCTTTATCCTCGTCATCCGTGTGGGCGGGGTGCATGTCTAGCTCAGCCCAATTAAAGAAACACACGTCCTCTTGTCTGCTCGAATGTAGCGAGCTGTCTTCTCTGGCTCGTGCTTCGGGTTGCTGGGGACAAAGAGGGGAAAGGAGGGGATTGACACGGACAGTTAGAATAGGCAGGTTATCATCCCCTTTAGGTCCGGGCTCCTCGTGACAGGTACGCTCTAAAACAAGCAGAGAGACACAGTGCAGGATGAGAAGGACAGTCGGGGCAGTACATACGACTCTCCTTCCGCAAACCTTTTCGCCAACAGACTCTACATCTCCTACTGGGAAAATCTTTTGCGGGTGTGGGAGGAATGTGATCTGGAAAGTGGCGTTCTTTCAATCTAGCAACATCCTCCACCAGTCCAACTCTAGGAACACTTGCCTGTTCCACTACAACAAGGCTGCCTATTACAGACTCCTGAAACTTAGCAAAAGTCATCTTTGACTCAGGGCAAGAATCCTGGAACACAACAAAAGCATTAAACATTTCCAAGTGGAAAAGATGGATAGCCAACTTCTTGTACCAAATGTAAGCCTTACGAAGAGCAGTGTAAGGTTCCAACCTCTGATCTACTCTGTCAACACCACCCATGTGCCTATTATAGTCTAAAATGCACACAGGTTTGCGCGCTTCAGCGACCTGACCCCAAACAGTCACAGGTGCAGTGCTTTCATCATGGATGGTAGTCAGCATGTAGACATCTCTCCTGTCTGTAAACTTCACAGCAAGAAGCTCCTGGCAACGCAACGCACTGCACTGTCCCCGCACAAGCTTTTGACAAACAAGTTCTTTCGGGAAACCTTTACGGTTAGAGCGGATTGTGCCACAAGCAAGAGTGTCCACTTTGGCCAATTCCCTGAACAACCGCACACCAGTGTAGAAGTTATCTACATATAAATGGTGGCCTTTGTTAAAAAATCCTCTTCCAAGTTCCCAAACAATTTTCTCAGTCGCTCCAAAAGTGGACGGACAACCAGGGAGGTTAAACCTAGATTCCTTACCGGTGTACACCCTGAAATTAGAGACATATCCAGTCCTACTGTCACACAGCATATACAGCTTTATTCCATAGCGTGCCCTCTTACTAGGAATGTATTGCCTAAAAACCAAGCGGCCCTTGAACAACACCAAAGACTCATCCACTGCAATTTGTTTCCCAGGAGCATAGATCTCAGGAAATCGATCAACAAAGTGATCAAGGACAGGCCTAATCTTAAAAAGACGGTCACAGTCAGGGTGATCTCGTGGCAACGCTAAACCATTATCAACAAAATGCATCATCCGAAGCAGTAGCAAATACCTGTCACGACTCATGACTGCCGGAAAAATAGACGTTGCCATCAAGGGACTGCTAGACCAATATGAAGACATTGATGGCTTCCTTAGCAAGCCCATCAAAAAAGTTAAACCCAAGAACTTCTTCATTTCTTCAACATTTGTGGGAGTCCACCGGGTAGCTCTAGAGTGTGGCTTAAGACTGGCACAGTTGTCCCTCAAAAACTGTTCGGCATACAAATTAGTCTGCTCAACAATCTCTGCAAAAAACACATCGTCCATAAACAACTGAAAAAAATTGACCGGCAAATAGTTTTCAGAATTCACTCTAGACCCTGGAACACCAGTAAACTCTGGCAATGCCGGCTGCACCATGCCAGGGGCAACCCAGAGGTCATCACTTTCAAAGGGAAGCCTTGCAGCCCCAGCCTGCAGCCCAGAAGCCTCTTGCCGCACTACACCAACGGGAAGCCTTGCAGCCCCAGCCTGCAACCCAGATGCCTCTTGCCGCACTACACCAACGGGAAGCCTTGCAGCCCCAGGCTGCAGCCCAGATGCCTCTTGCCGCACTATCGGCACATCAGTCTCCGCCTCTAACACAGGCACTTCATCCGCACTAAGAGTATCTTCATCATCCGATGACTCCATACGGAGAGACAACTCACTGCCAGAATCGTCCCCTGCCTCCTCTCCCTCAGATGCAGAGTCAGTCTCTGAACCAATATCAGAGGAAGACTCAAACAGCAAACCAACAACCTGCTGAGCAGTCATCCTGCGGCTAGCCATTATACTTACTAAGATAGAAGACTGCACAAACAAGTCAACAACAACCAACAATGTGCAAACCAAGTAAGTAAAGAAATGTGTACCTTTATCACAAAGATCAATGTACTCAAAAACTATACAATCCAATTACAAGAGACAGCTGCACTCACCAGAAACCAACTCTGCAGTGACACAGCAAAAACCAACGATATCAAACTAGAAAGAAGAAAAAAAAACAAATTACTCACAAGACAACATAATACACATCGAGCACCAATGCAAAAAGTTTTTGACACTCAAAAAACAAACATACTGCTATTATTACACCATTTGCAAAAAAAATTCATGCAGAGAAATCAAACACATTTACATTGTACAAAAAAGAGTCTCTTACCAAACTACACAAACAGCAGAACCGCCAGAAACAACACGGCAAACTGTAAAGAGCAAAAGCCTTCACCTAGAACAAAAAAGTAAAAAAAAAAAAAACATTACTATTGCGATTCACAAAAAATAAAACAATAAACATTACAACATGCTATATTACTACCCAAATGGTCAATCGGGTTATGTTCCAGGTGGGGCAGAAAACAGCAGGGAAAAAAAAGGCTACTCTGTCCCGGGGCGGGTGGGCCAAATACATATTATAAAAATTGCCCCTTGGAAGCGACACTTGCCAAAGGGGTCACTTCCGTTTTTATTTACACTAAATCCCTGGTGTCTAGTGGGCTTTTCTGCCCCCCCCTGGGGCCAGACACGGAGCGAAAGTGGACCGATCTGCCCCCAGGGGGGCAGAAAAGTCTGTGCAGTAATTATCCCCCAGGGAAGCGACCCTTGCCCAAGGGGTCGCTTCCCATAACAATATTACGAAATTCCCTGGTGTCTAGTGGGCTTTTCTGCCCCCCCTGGGGGCAGAAACGGACCGAAAGTGGACCGATCTGCCCCCAGGGGGGGCAGAAAAGTCTGTGCACAAATTCTCCCCCAGGGAAGCGACCCTTGCCCAAGGGGTCGCTTCCCATAACAAAATGACGAAATTCCCTGGTGTCTAGTGGGCTTTTCTGCCCTCCCCCGGGGGCAGAAACGGACCGAAAGTGGACCGATCTGCCCCCAGGGGGGGCAGAAAAGTCTGTGCTCAAATTCTCCCCCAGGGAAGCGACCCTTGCCCAAGGGGTCGCTTCCGATAACGATATTACAAAATTCCCTGGTGTCTAGTGGGCTTTTCTGCCCCCCCTGGGGGCAGAAACAGACCGAAAGTGGACCGATCTGCCCCCAGGGGGGGCAGAAAAGTCTGTGCTCAAATTCTCCCCCAGGGAAGCGACCCTTGCCCAAGGGGTCGCTTCCCATAACGATATAACAAAATTCCCTGGTGTCTAGTGGGCTTTTCTGCGCCCCCGGGGGCAGAAACGGACCGAAAGTGGACCGATCTGCCCCCGGGGGGGGGCAGAAAAGTCTTCCACAAATTCTCCCCCAGGGAAGCGACCCTTGCCCAAGGGGTCGCTTCCAAAATGGCCAAAAACAACATCCCTGGGGTCTAGTGGGGGCATTCCTGTCCCACGATCGCGACGCTGTGCGCGATCGTGGGACAGGAATGCCCAGCATTGAGACATCAGGGGAGAGGAAATACTCTTTCCTCTCCCCCGATGCCTCAAGGCCCTGGAATTCCGCCCCCCGAAACACAGCACCAAAACACTTACCCTCCCCGTTGGACGCGCTGGAAGAAATGAATTCCAGCGCGTCCAATGCTTCCTGATGACGCCGGCGCGCGCTGTGCGCGCTGACATCATCAGGAAGCGTGGGGGGGCTCGGGGGTGGCAGCGGAAACTCTTCCGCTGCCATCCCCCTCTGTGGGGGCACGATCGATGCCCCAGGGGGGGAGCACCAACGCTTCCCCCAGGGGCTGTGCTCATGACGGAGCGGTTCCGTCATGAGCACAGCTCAACCGATGCTCATGACGGAACCGTTCCGTCATGAGCATCGAAGGGGTTAAAAAGGGTATAATATTAGTGTGTTGGATGATTGCAAAACATAGAGTGGCACTGCACTGGGGGAGTAAGATTAGTCCCACGAAAGCGGTATGGCTCAAAGATATTGCATATTGCAAAACGGCAACTGGAACTTTATGCGGAAAAGGTACCAACGACATCGAGGCCCAAAGACTATTGGGGTCCATTGTTGAATTATTTGCACTCAAATGTGGGGAATGGTGGCTCCTGAAGTTGGGCGATATACACAAGCTGGCTGTATTAATATAAAATACACTATATAGGCACTGTAAAAGCCAGGACTGTTGGCAGATAGCATTATGACGATATCTCTAAATGCTGTGCAAGAACTACAACTGAAAAATTGTAATGTGTGTAGGTGTCATGCTGCGGTCATATTAAGCTCACTGAAATGTTATACGTTTGTATGTAACGTTTTTAATTGCAAAAATAAATTTAAATAAAATTAAAAAAAGGGTATGAGACATATGGAGGAGAACATCAGACCCAGCAGAGATTTGTACAGTTTGACTGTAACTGTTTGCCTGGGTGAAAGACTTTTTGCCATGGCCTGAAGCTTCATCGCTCTTTCTGAGGATGAGAATGCCTTTCCCAATTGCCTATCCAATATTGTTCACAAGCACTGATTTTTTGTGCATGTTTTCATAGAGTATTATTTTGTTATTTAGAGAGATTGATGCAGAAGGTCATAGAATCCTTTGCCTCTTCTCTTGATGGACCTTTGATAAGTCAGTAATCCAAATACAGGCATACTTGATGACCCTTTTATCTGAAGAAGGCAGCAACTAGGACTAGGCACTGGGTAAATATACAGACCACTAATAGGAAGCCGAATGGTAGCGCCTAGATTTGGTAGTGCTGCCCTGACACTGAAAAGTGGAGTTATTTTCTGTGGTGGATTGGGATGTTAAAATATGCATCTTGAAGGTCCAGGGAGGTTAGGAAATCTCCTTCCTGGATCATCAGGACAACTTCTGGTAGAGTAACCATACAAAAAGACTGCTTTTTCAGGAACTTGTTTCGTTCACTGAGGCCAAGAATCGGTCTCAATTGGCAGTTTTCTTGTCTTTCAAATAGAACCTGGAATAAAATCCCGGGTTCCCTGAGATCTGGGGACCAACTCTATAGCTCCCTAAGGAGGAGGAAGAGGAGAAATTCGTGTTGTATCCCCCTCAAACGGAGATGATGTTCTTTCTTGAGCAAGCAAACATGTGGTCTTTGTATGGATTCCAACGCATGTCCTGTATGTATAATTGGCCTAATATACTGGTCAGATGTTATGGACTCCTATGACGGGGCAAAAAGGTATTATTCTCATCCACATCCTAAAATTGAGAAGGAGAGACAGCAACTGAGACTCAAGCTCTTGTGTGGTTGTGGCATGATTGAGAGGCTCTCCTGTTCTGTCTGGTCGATCTACCATACCCTTGTCTTTTGGTTCTGATTGGACCTATATACTTGGTCATATGTGATTTGTTGTGGGGGGTATTATGGTCATCCTCGACCTTCCTATTGATCAAAACATTCCTTTTAGGCTAGGGATCTGAAGGAGCCACGAAAAATGGCTGAGCCCAGATGTCTGTCTTGATTTTTATAGGGAACTGTCCACATGTTTTCTAAACATAGCGAGTCCAGCAAATAGCATATCGAGGATCTTTCCTTGGACCTCCTGGATGGAAACCTGTAGAATTCAGCCATCTCTGCTTTCTTAAAACAGCTGCACCTGCTAGCTGGCAGATTCCTGCATTTTAGACGTCCACAAAAGCATCTATGATAGATGCAGATGCAAGTGCTCTTTCCTTGACAATTGCCTTCATAGCCTCCTTTTGATCCTCTGGGATGAGGTTCACTAGTGGCAAGATGTTATGCCAAATCAGGTGATCATAACGGCTTAATAGTGCTGATGATTAAGTAGCCTTAATGAATATCACCACCATCGAACTAATCCTGCAGTCCAAATTATCTATATATCGAATCACTCTGTCCGAAGAAGCAGAGGCTAAAGTGATCAGGTTCTTTGATCTTAAAATATGTATCTTGAAGGTCAAGGAAGGTTAAGAAATCTTCTTCCTTGATCCTCAGGACAACTTCTTGAAGCATAACCATACAAAAAGACTCCTTTATCAAGAGCTTACTTAGTTCTCCGAGGCCCAGAATCGGTCTCAATTGGCCAGTTTTCTTCCCGATCAAAAAGAATCTGGAATAAAATCCCAGGTTTCCCCTGGGATCGGGGGACCAACTCCTTAGCTCCCTTAAGCAGGAGGAGAATTTCCTGTCCACTCCCGCCCCTTCAAGTGCAGATGATGTTCTATCTTGGGCAAGCAAACAAGTGGTCTTTGTACGGATTCCAATGCATGTCCTGTATGTACCATCTGCCTCACCCACTGGTCGATGTTATGGAATCCCATGAGGGGGCAAAAAGGGGAATTCACCCCCCAAATGCTGAAATTGAGAAGGACAGAGACTTTTTTGTCAAGATCCAAGATTTATTGACTGGCAGCCCTGATGTCCCGATATTGTTGGTGGGGGATTTTAACTGTGCTTTGGATGGGGTGCTTGACAAACATCCCCCACGACACACTACGAGGATATATGATGACTGCATTGCACCAAGTAATGTCCAATACAGGCATTGCAGACGTATGGACAGAACTCCATCTACTGGACAGAGAATATTCATGTCACTTTATGACTCATCACACTTATAAGAGAATAGACTGGGTACTGGGGTTGAAAGGCAATCTCTACCGGGTATGAGATGCTCAGTACCTGGTGGGGTAGTTATAAGACCCCCACTGAAGGTTCACACTGACTAACGCAACAGATGGGTGGATTTCTACACATGGAGAATGCTACCATGAGTCTTGCTGGACCAGGAGTGTCTGGCAGACCTCACTGTACAGGTGAGGGCATGCTTGAGGATCAATTGGGATCCAGGAACATCAGGGGGAATGAGTGGGAGGCATTGCAGGGAGTGTCTAATGGGATGTGCCTATGGAAGGTATACGAAGTTAAGTAACATTCACAGAAGGACCTGACTATACATACTTACAGCGGCAGGAATCAGGAGGAGAGGATGTTGTGACGGAGCTACCAGAGACGCGAAGATCCCTGGAGAGATATTGGACAGATTAGATAAGCTGACATGACGATACTACTGGCAGCACCTGCATAGGAAGGTGATAAGTCGAGAAAATGCATGCCTGGAATCTAAAGAGAGAGACAACAATCGCTCCAGCAGTGTTACAGGGGCAAACTGATGGGGTAAGGACCAGAACTCAGACTGTAATAAATCACACACCTAGGGAACATTTAATTGAGGTATACCGGAGAGCTACTTCAGCAACCCCAGAGGACATAGCATCCTTGCTGAGCAAGATAAATCTCCTGTAGGTGACAGGGTCCTTCCAGGAATAGTTGGAGGCAGACATCGCTTTGGAGGAATTGATGGGGCCCTAGGGCCAATGTCTGCACAAAGATCTGGGCAGTGAAGGTTTTCCAATATATATTTCTAAGAGTTATTTCGGCCCCTTCTAACTGAGAAGCTGTTAGAGGTCTTTGAAGAGGTACAAGTGTGTGGTTAATGCCCCAGTCAATGTGAGAGGGACTTATATGCATGATGCTGAAACTGGGAACATTGGATGTCACATCCTACGGACTGTTAACCATGATTAACTCTGTGTAAAGTCTTGTTGCTGCTACTGCAAAGGGTAATATGCATATTGGTGCATGAGGATCAGTGTGGGTTTATACCTGAGCGTAGCACGACCCTTAATTTGAGATTCTTAATGCAAGTGTTGAATGAGGAGCTGGTCTTGGCATTTGCGGATATTGCCACACTATAATTGATGCATTTAATGGAGGTGTTGAAATGGATGGAATTTTGAAGGAAATTCTGTGCATGGGTCAAGCTGTTCACAGCACAAATCCCACAGCCCGAGTTTGTAAAGGTAAAGTAGCATTAGAAGCCTTTGGGGTACAGCGTTACACCCGACAAGGATGCCTGCTCTGGCCACTTTTGTGTGTGTTGGTACTGGAGCCACTAGCCATCAAGCTTCGAAGGGTGTTGGGGGAGTAGGAGATTCAACTGTCAGATCATTTCTCTCTATGCCAACAATGCACTCTTTCAATTGTCGCGGCTAGGGAAATCTGTCCTGCTAATAATGGCACACATGGGGGAGTTTGTTAGGGTGGTGCACTTGAGAGCTAACAGGATTAGGACTGTTCTTTTCCCCCTGGGGGCCCTGAGGAAGACCCTATGGACCGCCTGCTTGACCTTGGTCTACACGGGGAAATAGACAAAATTAGATATCTAAGCATACTGGAGGCGGTAAACTCCGAAAAAATATATCTGTACAATGTGGGGAGGATGTTAAAGGGATTACACTTGACATTCAATTCTGGGCAAGGCTACCCTTGTCTACAATGGGTAGAGTTGCTATAGCCAAAATCGCGTTTCTTCTCAGGTATTTATATGTGTTTCATAATTCTTTGTGCCCCATCCCTTGTGCCACCTTGAAACGCCTAAATAGCCTACTGGTATCACTGATCCAAGCAGGAAAAATGAACCACGTGGCCCATGACACCTTAAACTTGGATCATGAAGAAGGAGGTCTGGGACTAACAGACATTGAATTATATTACTACACAAAACATGTACAATATGCGGCTAAATGGGTGGCCGAAAGGAAAAAATGGTTGCTCTGGGGGAAGCATATGGATGCACCCTTGCTGGAACTATTGATGAGGGGCTTAAGCCTGGAGGGGAAGTTCCCTTCCCTGGTGCGATATACTGTCCAGATCAGGGAGCAAGTGATGAGGGTCCTTTGACGGCCTCTCTTCTCAATGGATGTTGAAGTAATTTAAGGACATTAGCGCAATGGCAAGAGGGAGGATATAGGACAGTAGGAGATCTTTATTCGTAGCAGCTTTTTGTCTCCTATTGGGAGGCGCCAGAGGTTTTCTCCTTGGGCCAGGGTCAATACTTACAGTATTCTGAAATTGCTCAAACAGTATTTCCAGAAGCGACCACCCGCTAGGAGACCCTTAAGGCACTTCTGGACATGCAGGATGGGGGACACCTGGTGTCTTGAATGTATAAGACTCTTAAGCTGGACAGGCCCAGAAAACAGTTGGTAGCTAGAGCGACCTTAAGTGATGACCCGGAGTGGCACCTCGCAGACACTGAATAGAAAAGGACTTGTTGTTTTGTTAATAGGGTCTCCGGGAATGCCAGAATACAGATAATTAATTTTAACTATGTACATTGTACGTTTCTTATGCTACTAAAGCTATCCGGGATTTATGTGAATGGGAGGTAGCAACATTTTAACATTTTGCGTGGTACTGTCAGGAGGTATTGATGGGCTGAGGGGATCTGTCGAGCAACAGGGTTGACCCTAGACCCATACTTTAAGCAGTGTTTGCTAGGTTTTGTGGGGTAGCCCAAAAAAGCAAAGATGCAATATACATTCCTCCAATTGGCACTCCTCCTGGCAAGATGGCAGGTTGCTATGGGATAGTTGGATACAAGGGGACTGGCAATTGATCAGTGGGCAAGGGATACATTGAATGGTCAGTGGTAGAGAGACCCACATCAGGCTCTCCAGTACAGATGAAAAGGTAACTGAGGACCTAGAAGTTTGGGGGGGGGACATACTTGTAACATTTGAGGAGGCGGGAACACATGGGGGAACTGTAAATCTACACCTGGTTCATCTGGGGAACTGACTACGTAGCCCCTGGACGTTCTGGGGTTGGTGCAGTTAACTAGGTACGGACATAGGAGGAATTCCAGATATTTCCACAGATCAAGAAAAAAATGTGACTTGGAATATAGTAGTTGAGGCGGTTGGATAACACATTGTAGCAATAAAGCGATTTGGGGGAACTTACGTGAGGGTTGATCACTATACTAACAGAAATATGTTGGTACGAATGGAAAATAAATGTCACAGCCTTGTTGTTAGAGTATGTAATGCATGTATGTCATTGTGTAAATACATAAAGAAAGATTTTTTTTTTAAGTCATAAAGGAAGCATTGCTGCTCTTTCAAATCGATTGGAAAAATGATTTTTTTAAGGTGGCTCTCCACATTACTGGATTAAATCAGGCTATGGGTGGGTAAGTTATCTCCATTTCTGGGTGTGATGCAGTCATCTGATTCCTCATTACCTTTCTCATCTTCCAGTGGAAGTTGACCTTCCTCTCCCTCATGTCTTTACATCTTGGTGGAACAAGCAGCTGGTTGACACTTCTGGGTGGTGTATCCTTTGATGATGGAGGTGGTGGGGGAGAAGTAAGCAGCAGAGGTGGAGATATAGGTAAAGTAGGCATGGCAGGTGCCGGGGGCGGTACAGGCATACATTGTCCCATAGGCTGCAGAGGAAGTTTTCTTTGGAAGGTTTCCATCATCTGTTGCAAAATTGTTAAAAATGGAACAGGTTGGGGGACGTGGCCAAGATGACGACCTAAGCAGACGTGGATTACCGAGGCTCCTCACTCCTTACCCCTTCATCCGGCTGTTTTGTGCATTAAAGTCATCAAGCTAGCACAAAATTGCCCCCAGAGCAGCGGCGAGGGACGAGGCTTTGGTCGACGGCGGTGCTGGCGGCCCCATTTGAATGTGAGACCGTCGCTTTCATCCAGGTCCGGCTTCATAAAATGGCACCCATCCGGACCGGCCGTTAGCAGGGATCCTCCTGCCCCGCACCCGGCGCAGACATCGGCGCCCACACAGCGATACCTCGCCGCCCTCTGGAGTACCTGAGGGCATTTAGCGGCGGCATGGAGGCAGTGCAGTGTCGGGCCCCCAGGTGAGAGCGCCCACGGATCAGAGGCTGCCCGGAGCTCGCCGCCCCGTTCCCAAATACAGGCCGCGGCTGCTGGGCCTACGGGAGTGGGTGCGGACGTCACTCCCTCCCGCGGCACGGGAGTCAACAGTGCCAGACCAGGAGCGCGGTGGTGCTGCGCTGCCTCGACGTGCCAGGAGCAAAGGCCCTGCAGTGTCTACCCCCGAGTACTGAGCGCAGGCCTGCTGCAGGTGGTGGGAGCGCGGCGGAGGACTGTACTGGCGATCGCTCCTACATAGCTTGCAGCGGGAGGACGGGGCTGGCAGCCGGCAGTGTATGACTAACACGCTGTGGGTGAGGCCCGGGGGAGCGGTGTGCCGGCAGCTGGGGACCACGTGGACGTGCCCTGAGGCACTGGGGCAATAACGGGAGGGGTGGTGGGAGGGCCAGTCTGTCTCCTTCTGAGAGCCCTGTGACCTGTGATAAGGGGCGGAACTGGCCTTGAACTTCTTTATTAGCGCATCAGAGTTTCTGCTGCCCCTGTTGCAGGTGTGAGGCCCTGCGTGGTCCATGTCATAGGTCGCCGGTGGGGTGCTCGGGACCTCCCCATGCGAATGCCTAGGTGCTCTGGATACTGGGAGGTTGTGGCTGATTTCCAGGCCTTCTCCCCTAAGGCAGTGCATATGCCTGGCATTGGTGCAGGACTATAGACTCTACACAGCCCCAGGAGAGGGGCAAGCTGCAACTTTACCTGACCACAGCCTGGGGTACAAGTTTTTTTGGCGCAATCATCAGCGACCCTCCCGGGGGGCTCGGTCATGGCATCCATGCGAAAGAGAGGGGAATGCACGTTAACAGACATGCTTCTCAAGGGCCCTAATAAAGGCGACAGAGGGCCTCCTTCCCCCGCCCCTTCGCAGAACCACTCAGACCATGGAGACGGGGAGGTGCCGATCACCCGTGCGTTTCTGGAGACCCTCTTTAACTCCCTCCGAGAAGACTTCTACTCGCTCAAGCAGGAGGTGGCGGGGGAGGTGAGGGAGATACACCGAGAGGTGGACGGTTTGGGGGAGCGGGTGGCCGCCGTTGAGGATCGTGATCACACCAGAAGTGAGGAACTAGAACTCCTCCAACAAGAAGTTCTTCGCCTCCGGGACCAACAGGTGGACCTCCAAGCGCACGCGGAGGACCTTGAGAATAGGTCACGCCGCAACAATATACGGGTCCGGGGTGTTCCATCGTCTGCAAAGGGGACTGATATCACTCAATATCGGCAGGGCCTTTTCCGCGAGATCCTCAGCGAGGGTTCCGACTTTGACGTCCGAATCAATCGAGCGCACAGAGTGGGTCTACCACGGCGCACGCCGGCTCCCCCCCTGACATTTTGGCCTTCCTACCGGACTTTCCCCTGAAAGAGCGGATCCTTCGGGAGGCGCGCAAGAAACAACCTCTTCAATACCAAGGACACTCAGTGGCGCTTTTCCAGGATCTGTCAGTCATTACATTGCAAAAACGGAAGGCGTTCAGAGAAGTCACCTCGTTCCTGAGAGACAAAGGGATACCCTACGCCTGGGGTCATCCCTTCCGCCTGATTTTCAAATGGAATGGGGCGTTGCACCACTTGAAGTCCTTTCAGGAGGCACGCACTCTGTAAGGTCTTGAATACAGCGAAGCGGAGGCCTCCCCCACTCATTCGCAAAAACCCACGGGAGATCATTGGCACCGAGTGGGCCGCAGATGCCGCCCAATAGCAGCACTGAAGCCGGGCCCCACGACTATGTCGCAAGAACGGGCCCCGGCCCTCCATGCGGTGCTTAGAGACACCTCCCCTACTGAATAGATTTCTTTACATTGGGGCCGCATACGCATGGTCTATTCGCTGGCTGGGGGGGGCGAGGGGGCGGAGTCGCTGGAGTATCACGCTCAGATCGGTAACTTCACCACCAGCCTGCGGAGTAAGGAGGTGGGTTTGGACTATGGCACTCTGTGTGGAATGCTCTGTTGGGGCTAGGGTGGGGGGAGAAGTGGTCTTGGTTCAAGTTTGGTTCGGGAGGTTGGGTGGGGGAGGTGGGAGTGGGGAAAGGGGCCTGGTAGCGGTGGGGGAGGGTGGGAACCGGTGTGCCACTTGGAAGGGAGGTTCTGGGGAGAGGCAACATAGGGGCAGGTCCCCCTTAGACGACATTCTCATTCCATGGGCGGGCAAATGACAGAGGCAACGTTGAAAGTTATTACCCTAAATGTGAGAGGGCTCAACAATCCTGTTAAACGGCGCGCCATTTTATCATATTTAGAGAACTCCGGCGCCTCGATTTGTCTTTTGCAAGAAACACACCTCTTGGCCAAAGATTGGCACCGGATGTGCTCTCAGGCGTTTCCTCAACAGCTTTACTCCTCTACCACTGATAAGAAAGCTGGGGTCGCTATCTTAATTGCTAAGCATTTCCGTGGACAGGTGGGAGATGAAGTAGCGGAACTCAAAGGTAGGCTAATCGCTTACAACATACGAGTGGGCGGTCTGTCCATGACAGTAGGGTCTCTATATGCCCCCAACTCTGGTCAAGAACGCTTTGTCAGAAATTTTAATTTACCAAAACCGATACACACTGGTGGGAGGCAACGTCAATCTAGTCATGAATGGGGAGTCCGATAGATTAGGCCGCCGTTTCGGTTCAACCGGATCGCTTTCCCCGGAGGGGAGGGAGTGGATGGCCCGAAGGGGACTGGTAGATTTGTGGAGGGAGGCGCACCCTCACAGCACCCACTCCACGTTCTATTCACATGTGCACCATACTTATGCTAGGCTAGACCACTTTATAGTATCCTTGGAGGTCCAACCGCTCGTTAGGGACATAGATATAATCCCTGCCGCTGTATCGGACCATGACGCAGTGGTAGTGTCGCTTGCTGTCCCCCGGACTAAGATGGCGGGGGGTAGATGGCGCCTGCAGGAGACCCTCCTACAGCGGAATGGGGTGGCCCAACAGCTGCACAAACGCATCACAGATTACCTGGCACTTAACGATAAGCCGGACACACCCTTGACGGCAGTTTGGGGGGTGCTGAAGGTGGTCATAAGGGGGAAACTGATAGCCATTTCGGCATCTGAAGCCAAAGAACGCAGGGAGAAGCGAGAATCCTTGACAGCTCAGGTGGTTAAACTCGAGTGGGTGCACAGTTGTACCGGGGCTCCCAGGGTGTGGAGGCAATTGAAGACGGGCAGGGCGCAACTCGCTGGCCTCGATCTTGACCGAGCAGAATATGCCACCTTGCGGCTGCGTCATGCATACTATGTGGGGGGCGATAAAACAGGACGCCTCCTTGCCAGCGCACTGCGAGCTCGGGTACAGCGGTCGAAGATCACAACTCTTTATAACGCCCAAGGAGAGAAATTGGTCAGTGATGACCAAATTGCTGATGCCTTTAGAGATTTTTATGCCTCGCTGTACAGCGCTGATCGATCCCTTGACACAGACGGGGAGGCGTACCTGAAGGGGCCGGCAACGACGGCACTTAACACAGCCGGGGCCACCGTGTTGGATGCGCCTATTAGAATAGAGGAGGTGGTGGGGACGATTTCTCGCCTCAAGCCCTTGAAGTCGCCTGGGCCGGATGGCTTCTCCGCGTTTTTTTTTTCAACTCATTCCAGGGGCCTGGCTCGATCCCTCCTGATATGTTGGAAGCCGACGTCATTGTATTACCCGAACCGGGTAAAGATGTTACCCAATGCGCCGCTTATAGACCTATTTCCCTACTTAACCTGGACCTTAAAATATTCACGGGGTGCTGGCTTCCCGACTTGGCCCAACTTACCTGGTATTATCGAGCCGGACCAATCTGGCTTCATCCCCGGCAGACAATGCAGCGACAATACTAAACGCCTGCTGCACCTAATAGATAAAGCTCACTTTAAGGGGTTGGATGCCATGCTTCTGTCGATAGACGCCGAGAAGGCGTTTGACAGGGTGGACTGGGGCTTTTTAGATAAAACGCTGGTCCACT
This sequence comes from Triturus cristatus, assembly GCF_964204655.1. Lineage (NCBI taxonomy): Eukaryota > Metazoa > Chordata > Amphibia > Caudata > Salamandridae > Triturus > Triturus cristatus. The sequence goes on along the minus strand of NC_140585.1, from coordinate 750,092,050 downwards.
TCGGAATCGGGAATCGCTTCCGGGCATGGGTTGCTAGCTGCTATGACACACCTAGAGCGACGATCCGTGTCAATGGTATCGGCTCTAAGCCCTTTGACATCAGGAGGGGCACTCGACAAGGCTTTCGCCCCTCCTCTTTGCGCTCTATGTCGAACCCTTGGCACAGCGGATCCGAGACAACCCTGACATTACCGGCGTCACCTTCGGGGGGGGAACAGAATACCCTTAGTTTATACGCAGATGATATCCTGGCTGCGCTAGAAGATCCGGGAAGGTCTGTGCCTGCCTTCTTGAGGGAGCTGGAGACTTTTGGGAGGGTATCTGTGTTTAAAATGAACAGAGCGAAGTCCATGCTCCTCCCCTTGGGCAGTAATATGCACGCAGTCCGCGAGGCGGCTTCAGATTTTGGGGGTCTGCAGCTCCAGGACTCCATCCCGTACTTGGGGATTGTTCTTACCCCCTCCACCGAGCGGACAGTCAGTCTGAACTACATGAATATCACTTCCCAGGTTCAGGGTGACCTCAGGCGATGGCAGAAGCAACCCCTCTCCTTGCTCGGGCGTGTCGCTGCAGTGAAGATGTCTATATTACCCAAACTTCTATATATTTTTCAGACCATCCCGGTGCCTCCGCCCCTGGGCACCATACAAAAGTTACAGGACGCAGTGCAACACTTCATCTGGGCAGGGAAACGACCGAGTCTGCGCAGAGACCTCTCATACCGATCTCCGGATGAGGGAGGCCTGGGAATTCCGAACCTAACGTACTACCATGAGGCAGCACAATTCCGATACCTGGTGGAGTGGAGCCGACCAGAGTCGGAGAAGAGATGGTTACTTCAAGACTGGGCGATGGCGCAAACATCGCTTTGGAAGTTACCCTTCCTAAAGCGCCCCGATAGGCCTGCCTACCTCCAGAAGTCCCCCATCACTCAAACAGTACTGCGAGTGTGGGACACAGTCGCGGTTCGGAAGGGGCTCACCACTTTTCCTTCACCGCTTACACCTCTGTTCGACAACCCTTAGTTCACCCCGGGCTTAGAGAGGGGTGGCGGTCGTCCCCATGCCGATCAGCGGGTCATCTGTTTGACCTTGAGGGCTTCATTCAGTTTAGTGATCTGTCAAGGTATCACGGCATCACGGCTCCACTCCGATATCAATATTTTCAACTTCGACATTGGTTGACTCAGCCTGCAATACGCCCTTTAGTTGGTAGAAAACTGACCACTTTTGAAAAATGGCTTCTTACTAGAGATTCCGACCGGAAGCTGATCACTGACTTGTACAAGATGATCTGCCCGATAATCACTTCACGCCCCTCAGCAGGTCAACAGCGCTGGGAATGGGAGTTGGGGAGAAGCCTCTCCATAAAAGATTGGCCGGCAATATATTATAGGGCCCACCATACAGCCAGGGACACTGCCAGCAAAGAAACTGTAGTGAAGGTGGTTACATACTGGTATTTAACTCCAGTTAGGTTACATAGGGGCAACCCTAGCCATAGTTCCGCATGCTGTAGGGGATGTGGGGAGGAGGGCACCCTGACCCATTTATTATGGGAATGTAGTGAGGTGACGGGTTACTGGACAGCAGTTCTTAATGACATTGACAAACATTTTGAAACCGAAATTCCCCATTTCCTGGCCTAGACACTTCTAGGGCTGCCCAACGCACTCACTTTCCCTTTGAAGTCGCTCCGGGGGCGTCAGATGGGCCTGGCCATGGGCGCGGCTGTACAGCACATTATTTCGCTCTGGGGAACACGAACTCGACCTACCCACACGGGCTGGTTGCATAGATTATGGTATACAGTCGGTATGGAACGTATACAAGCAACCCTCACACGGTCCACGGCATCCTTTCGAACGGTCTGGCAACCTATCCTATCACTCCTATTAACGGAATTTAATGTAGTCACTTGTCCCAAATATCTCCGTCTTTTGCGCCTTACCGATACCCTAGCCTCCAGAGACACTCCTGGCAATCGATAGAGGGTGGTGCTCTCAGGTGACGGCCTTAAGCGGCTGGACACGGCACACCGGTTGGGTAGGGGGGCTCCCAGGGACGGGGGGGGTTGCTGTTGTGGTTGATGGTTGGGGGGATGGGGGTTTGGGCAGGTAAACCTCAACCCCGCTTGCATCCATGGACATTCAGGACTTTATTGATTTATTGCTATAGTTAGCGGTGGTGGAGGGTGGGGGGGTACCAAGGGTTCATCCGCACTGTATCAGCAGAGTAACAGATGTGATTTGCAATGTACTTGTTTTGACGTCAAATTTAATAAAACAAAGTTAAACCTAAAAATGGAACTGGTGGGGCATGGCCAGCCAAGATGGGCGTGTGGATCTGATCTACGATGGCTCTGCTACCACCAGCAGAGAAATGAAGGGACTTCGCTTAAATACAGCGCAGTATAAATACTGAAAAGTGGATTCAGTGCTACCAGTGACTTTTGAGGGCGATTTTAACCTGGATGACAACGGATCCCAGCGAGAACGCTAGTGCGCAACATCTACAGGCGGGCCTGCCATCTCGTTCCACCTCACTGACAGAGAACTGGAAGTGGCACGGAGCAGCGCCGGTATGCCCAACTGAGACTCACTGCCCTTGCACTCACCGACAGTGCAGGAGAGACACTAAAGCAGCAGGGAGCCGTTGATGAGTGGGGCGAGAGACACGGGACCAAACATCCAGTGTCTGAACCCTCATAACAAGATCGTCTAGCCCACAAGTTAAAGGGAGCTCCAGCACATAGTGACCGCCCGTACTGCAGTCACGGGTGACCCTGCTACCCAGGCAAGAGGGTGAAACAACCAGGACTAGGAGCCGCGACCTGCCTGACTTCAAAATGGCAGCCCAGTGGCCCGAACCCGTTGCAGGAGGGGAAATGAAAAGGAATTCCGCGCACGCCACGTACTGGACCCCATGTGATAAACCCTCTGCCGAATACTGATGGCCTGAGCGGGATGGCACCCTACTGAGAATCGGTCAATATTGCGACAATACAGCATCCGATGCCAGGACCCTGTCATGGCAGCCCGCTAAACCACCGCGATGCGGATAGACGCTACAGGGGTAGACTTAATGTATTACATTGAGACATACCCGTGAATTGAAAATATGGAGGAGCATTGAAAAGCAAATGAGTGTTACCCCAAGCTGGGTGAGAAGAGAAACTTGCAAACCTCAGAGCTGTTCTGTGACCAAATTAGAGCACGGCGAGAGCCTACTCTGGGACTGGTGTGCTAGGTGCTAACAACGACAGACTGATATGCCACATGTGGCCCTTAAATAGCCTTTAACGGGTGCACAGATCCAAAAGCAGTGATCTCAGGGACGCTACTGAGCAGACTCTGCCGCTGGTGTGGACCGCTTCATATCCACTTCCTCTGCTACTTGTACTAGCCCTAGAATCAGCAGTCATAAGGATCACTTGAGGTAGGGTGCCCCACAAGCACTCATGAGCAAAGAGACTTTCTTTATGCCACTGAAAAAACAACAAAGTAATAGTTTCCAGCTATTTTACCCCCACGGAGTCCTGAGGCAGTCAACCGACTACAGAACCAAAGCAACACCATGTCTCTCACAAGAAAATTTTAATTACCTAGACTTAATTTATGCGGTAAAATTCAATAAGAATAACTCAGTAAAAATAAGAGGCAGAATCCGTGGTATTTGAGGTTTTAAAATGGGTTTATTCCTTACAAAGGAATTGGTTCGAACCAGGCAATCGGATTCCGTCACCACGAAGGTTCGGGAAGGGATAGAGCAATACTTTATTGACAGGTTGTCATATATATAGTCAATGCATTACAGTAAAGACATATGCAGAAGGCGTGACAGTTGAGAAGAGAGATAAGAATACACATACGTAATGAAAAAAGGCGTTACAATAGGCGTGCATAAGGGCGTGTACTAGAAACGTCATTATGATGATGACACAGGTGGGTGGATCCATAGGAGAATCCTGCAAAGTCAGCAGAAATACATGGCAGAGATGCGCGCACGGCAGCATGACGTGTGATTGACGTGTAACTGGAGGGTGAAGGGGACTTGACATTTTAGCCCTACATGAGGAGACAGAAGTCTGGGATGTCAGAACAACCTAATCCCAAATCGTATCTAATATCTTGTGTTTAAAGAACTGTATTATCTGGAAGGGAAGGTCTCTCAGGCAGAGGCTATCCTATACTGACTACTAGTGCGTGTATAAGTGTCTATGTGTCTACATGAGATGCGAGGGGGCATGGGCCTACCATGGCAACAGAAGCCATGAATTACTTGCACGGAGACAGTAAGGCCGGGCCCTTTGCTCTGTAGCTGGAAGGATGTTTACCTAAACTACTAGACAGGAATGTATTTCTCGAGGAGCGGAGCAGATAACTTGAAGGCTGAATACAGTCTTGGCAGGCAACAGGCCGGGCCAGGCACCGTTAGCCGCGCAGGAAGTAAGACAAAGGTCATGGATACAGATGCAGGTCCAGGCTGGAGCATTCAGAGGCAGAAGGCAGGAAAAGGCTCGATGGCAGAATTCAGGGCCTAACTTGCCAGAGCTGAAGAACGTGAAAAGTACACCATATAAAGACGGTGGCAAGGCATACTTAGGAACGGAATATTCGACCCATTCATGGTGGATCTGGAAGAGGACATGTTAACGTTGGACACAATTGTATTTGCGTCTTCATAGCTTGAAGTGGAGGGAACATACATGTACTTGTAGCATGTACATGGAGCCGTTGGGGTCTAAGATAGGGGACACAATTGATCATAAAATTCACATTTCCTCATTCCCTCCTTGTCCCCTACGGACCCTTCATGAGATATCGATCCTCAGGAATCCATCAATCTGTTCATGTAACATCATTTGCTCTTCTTTCTTCTTCCGGGATTTTGAATTAGAACTTGAACGTGGAATACATGATGTGGCACACAGGCCGCAAATCGCTGGTCCACATTGTAGACACAGGCAGCAACTGAATACTATGAGAAGGCCAATACCTAGGAAGGATAGGACTTTCCATCCCCAGGCTGACAACATGCTCCAGAACCAACCGGACCACGTCCAGGTGCCTGGATTCTGATGTATCTGGTTTGCAATCTTATGAAGACGAGTTATGGCTTTATATACGGATGGCGCGTTTTCTGGAATGAAAACACAGCAACTTGATCCGATGACTCTACAGGCTCCGCCCCTATCGGCCAGGATGACGTCAAGGACAAGACGATTTTGGAGAACAACAATCCGCATCGCAGACTGCTCCTCTGTTAAGTTGCCTAGGGCAGAGGTAGTTTCATTCCCTACTGCTTCAAGGGTTCTGGTTAATCTGCGTATCAGTTTACTATTAGAGACAACACCTATGTAGGGAAAGAGACCTTTATTGAAGTCTGTATATTGCTCCCATGCTGTTTCAGTGTAGTCGACAATCGGGAGATCTCTCTGGGGTCTATTGTGTACTAGATGGGTGTTTCTATGATAATCAGGAGAAGCTAGGAAAACAGGTGGCAGAAGGAATGCAATGTAACAGGTACCATCCCAATCTAGAGGTAAACGTATATATGCGGTATGACCACAAATGAAGTAGGAATGACGGGAAGCTCTACATGTAGACTTGCCTTTATCACTGAATTCGATCACAGTAGTACATTTACTATGACCCAGGTGTACTGAACCATTCTTTCTTACACATAATTCACCTTTGACTGGTAATACTGACATAGCAGGCAAGACTGGTGCAGCTTCGGATTCAACATTCAGAATCATGAGGTTAAGTGTAAAATTACCTAATCCATATACTTCATTTTCTAGATCAGTTCCTGTCCTTTTGGGAAGTCCCTCCTTGTTAGGGTAGCAGGCTTTAAGCAATACTAAGTTCAGGTTTCCCCATACCCAGTTGCTCTGGTAAACTACGGTATTTGAATCTAAAGAATTAATCAAACTAAACCATGCGCCACAGGAACCATTGTGTGTGAATGGATACGGAAAGAGAGGCAGAACTCCATTGTATTTCTGATAGGGAGGGAGTCGACCACATATCCAACAATTTGTAGCGTTGTTGGCCTGATGGGAGTGATGTAACATACTAATGAATGTGTTGTTGCGCAGCGCAAGTCTATAGGGCAACTCATGTGGAGGTAATTCGCTAAAAGAGTGTTCGGCAGTAACATTGTAAGCAAAATGAGCACGCTTGAAAATAGGATAGTATATGTGCAACAGTATACTTGCAGCAATAATCAGAAGATTTAGAAAAAACATAATCAACAATGTCACTATACAGTGACTATGAAGTGATTTACAATATGCACGTTTCTTGAGCTGTTTCTGTCTATCTCTCTCTCGATTTCGGTCTAGAGGATACATGTCAGAGACTAATTTAACCGATTCACCTAGGAGAGGACTTAAACAATCAAATTGTCTGACTTGCTAGACCTTAGTTTCAGTTTGTATTCTTGGGAATCAGTCTTCTCGACCAGGGGGAGTTTTGAATCAGTCTGTGGAGGAGGGCAGAGCTGAGAGTTCAAATCAGAAGGCAGTCCATGAAATTTCTTGATGTGGCTCGAGTGTAGCCAACCCTTGCGACCCTCGATCTTCACTGCTGTCCTCGTGGTCAGGAGTACTAATTTCGGCGTTTGCCAGCGAGGCTCCAGCGGGCTCCTCCTGTCGAAATTTCTTATGAAAACAAAATCTCCGGGAACCACTTCATGGGGCTTCACCTCGGTGTTGTCGGGAAAGGCTGCAGCTACCTGTGAACGGCAAGATTGTAGTGCAGACATCAAGGAAGCAAGGTAATCTGTCAGCATATTACAATCAACATCAGTGATTTTACGAGGTATAGGCGTCCCCCACATATTTGGTGGCCTACCGAAGACCACCTCGTACGGGGATAGCCCTGTTCGAGAATGTGCTATCATTCTCATGTAAAATAGTGCAACTGGTAAGGCTACTATCCAGTCGACGCCTTTCTCTCTACAGATTTTAGAAAGTCGTATTTTCAGAGTCTGGTTGTGACGCTCCACGAGACCTGCTGCCTCGGGATGCCGGACACAATGGAATTTCCATTGATAGCCTAACAGGAGTGAAATGTGTTTCATTAACTCGGATGAGAACGGTTGGCCATTATCTGAGTACACGATACGGGGCAAACCATACCGTGGTAAGAATTCACGAACCAGCTGCTTGGCAGTGGTCGGGGCAGTGTAATCTGAGACTGGATATGCTTCTGTCCAACGGGAAAGAGCGCATACAACTACGAGAACATATTTGAATCCTCGACAACGTTCCATCTGGATATAATCCATCTGGAGGACTTCAAAAGGGTGATCAGGAGGTTGAAATCTACCTTGCTCTACAGGAACGCCTTTACCTGGGTTGAACTGACAACAAATCATGCAAGTACGCACTTTCTGTTTGGCTGCAGCTCGTAAGTGTTTATTAAACCAAATGTTTTGAATACTGTCTAACATAGCTTTCTCTCCTAGATGTGCTGGACTATGTATTGTGTTAATGATAACTTGAACCATTGAGTCGGGGAGAAACCATGTAGATTTTCCCTTCGTCATCCATCCCTGATCTGTTTGGATCCCTCCTAGTTCAGTCCATTTCTTGATTTCCTCTGGTGTAGCATGTGTCTGTATGTCAATTACATCAAGGGCGGGATCCTTAACTGTCATGCAATGTGTCGATGTCGGAACTATTGGCTTTGTCAAGTCAGTTGCATGAGTCCGATTCTGTGCTGTTTGCTTAGCTGTTCGGTCTGCTAGGTCGTTACCCTGGGAAATGATATCGGTAACTTTTGTATGAGCCTTGCACTTCATGATAGATATCGAAGTAGGCAGATGTATTGCATCTAACAGAGCTTGAATGAGGGGACCGTGTTGAATGTTGGCACCGTGAGAAGTCAAATAACCTCTCTCTCGCCAAAGGACTCCGAAGTCGTGTACAACTCCGAATGCATAACGTGAATCTGTGTATATGTTGACTCTTTTATTTTTGGCTTGAATACAGGCTTGTGTCAGAGCGATGAGCTCTGCTGCTTGAGCTGACAATGTGTCAATACAATTCGTTTCAATAACTTCGGTGTCTGTCGTGACTGCGTAAGCGGCCACTAACTCTCCTGTACTTGTTCTCATGCATGAACCATCCACATAAAGTGTCAGGTCTGGATCTGGTAATGGAATGTCTGTCAAGTCTTGTCTGGGTTTCGTCGTAATAGTAATGACTTCAATGCAATCATGTGCCAATGGGTCTGTTTCACTTAATGGCAAAAGTGTGGCAGGATTTAATGTACTACAGCGTCTGATTTCTATGTGTGGCTGAAACAATGTTAATTCGTAACCCGTTAGTCGTGCTATAGTCAAGTGCTGAGTCTGAGTTCGGTTTAAAAGAACTTCCACGGAATGTGGAACTTGCACTGTCAATTGATGTCCTAATACTATGGAATCGCTTTGTCTGATCGCTAAAGCTGTCGCTGCGACTGATTTCAGGCATGTAGGCAGAGCCTGAGCTACTGGATCTAACGTGCTAGAAAAATAAGCACACGGCTTGTGTGAACCTGCTTGTTCCTGAGTGAGTACTGACAAGGCAGTACCTTCGCGTTCTGTAACGAAGAGTGTAAAAGGCTTACTGTAACATGGTGTCGCTAAAACAGGTGCTTGACATAAGGCTTTCTTTAAGTCTTCAAAAGCTTGTGTATGTGCCTGAGTCCAAGGGAGGACAGTCGAAGTCGCTGCCTCCTGGGTTGTCAACTGAATGAGTGGCTTTACTAGAAATGCATATTGGGGAATCCATTGTCTACAGTATGAAGTGAGACCTATGAAGGCCCGCACCTCCTTTTGTGTCTTGGGTGGTGGCATGTTTACGATTAACTGGATGCGATCAGGTGTGAGCTGTCTCCCCCCCTTGGACAGCAAGTGCCCAAGGTACACAACTTGCTGAACACAGAATTGCAGCTTCGAAGGGGACACCTTGTGCCCCTTGTCGGCCAGAAAATGTAAAACCGTCAGTGATGCTTTTTCACATTCGGGCTCGCTTCGGGCGGTGATCAGCAGATCATCGACATACTGAAGCAGGGTAGTGTTAACAGGCATGTGGATACTTTCAAGTTGTCTTTTCAGTGCTTGGCTATAGATGCTGGGGCTTTCTGTGAATCCTTGAGGTGCGCGTGCAAATTTGAAGCTTCGTCCATTTAAACAAAATCCGAACAAATATTGGCTTTCCGGATCTATTGGGACGCTAAAGAAGGCGTTCTTGAGGTCAATTACAGTAAAGAACGTTGCTTCTGAATCAATAGCTGTCAATAATGAAGAGATATCTGGAACCACGGGATATTGTGGTACAATGCATTTATTCAATTCGCGCAGATCAATAATTAATCAATAAACTGGGGGTGCATTTGGATCAGTTCGTTTAAGAATTGGAATAATAGGAGAATTACATACATTGGAGTCGGTTTCCACAACCACTCCTTGTGCAATGAGCTCATCAATGATTTGCAGCAAAGCCACTACAGCATCTGGAGGTAACTTGTATTGTCGAATTCGTGGTAATACCACTCCTGCTTTGAGTGTGACTCGATATGGTGTAATATGCATACAACCTACATCAGTGGGGCCTTGTGCCCATAAATGTGCAGGGACATTCTGTAACCGGTGATCCATGTCTCTAAATACATAGTGACCTTTAAAGTCACGCAAAAATAGTCGTACCCCCTCCGGGGAACAACATATTACAGCTCCTAGAGCTTTTAGTGTCTTTATACCTAACAAGTTTTCTGGGCATGATTTTGTAAGCAATAAATCTGTAGTCCGTGTCAATGGACCAACTGCAAGAGGAAGAGGTTGCGATACTTCATTAACAATAGGCTTTCCTGAAAATCCAAGGGAAACATTTTGTGAGCCTGAGAGGGGTGCCCCTGGAACCTCGTCGTGACTTATAGTTGTTCTGCTTGCCCCTGTATCAATTAAAAACTTTCTGTCTTTCCCTAATACTTGACTATGTACATAAGGACCCTCTTGATCTACGGGAACCTCAATAAGGGGTAAGCCAACTTCCCTCTCTAGGCTGTTTCATGTGTATCGCTGATAGTCTGGATAGTCATTTTGTGCATACTGGTACATCTGTTGTGTCGTGTTTTGTGTTGCGGCAATAGGCTGTGGCTGTGGTACCGCTACGGTCTGTTGTGCAGCTTGCATAGGCTGTACATTCTGAGGTACTTGTTGTTGGATCTGATCCTGTCTAGGCGGACGCGGTCTCTCCTTGGTTTTACCCGTAGAGATATTATGTTTCAGAACTGCACAATCGTTTATATAATGACCTGGCTGTTTACAATAGTTGCATGTCCCTTTAACAGGAACTGCTGAATTATTGGACTGTGTCGCACCCTTTTTATGACTGTCAGCTGGAACTGACTGGGCGACGAGCATTTTCATTTTCGTGTCTTTCATACGTCTTTGTTCGTGTTCTTGTTCTTCTCTAATTCTATTCTGGTGGTACTGTAACATTTGTAACATTTGTGACGGGGTATTTGCTTGCCAAGAGCTCTCTACTTTCAATACTCTATTCTTAACCTGGGGCAAGGAATTTTCGACTAGTTTTGTTACAAAAAGATGTGGATATGAATCGCTACTTGCTTTCAGACCGCTATTAATACCAAAACATTTTTCAAATCGGGAATAAAAATCACTAGTGTCTTCATCGGGTTTCTGTTTGCAAGTTGAGATTGCTCCCCAGTCTTCCTTTTTCGTAGTTAATAAACGTGGCAATACTTGTACTAATAATCCTGGTAATGCTTTAGTTTTGTCTCCAAGTCCTAGGCCTGCAGTTCGGGCATTTTCTTCGTTTTCTAATGCTGTCCAATCAATCTTTTGTTCTCCCACCTCCCATTCTTTTTCTTTGAGTTTCTCGTAAATACCGGCAGGCAATAATACTTTCAATATTTTCATAATGTCAGGATAGGTATAATCACCCATGAGTAACATGTCTTTTATTTCACGGTGGAAACCTGCTGGATCTCTGTCATGGCTGGGCACTAATTTTTTCATTTCCAATAGTTCTATTTTAGTTATAGGCGTGTACACAAACACGCGTCTAAAAGTATTATCATCATTTCTAACTGGGTGCACTTCGCGTAAGGGATTCTGTCTGTCTATGTAATACGTCTTTCTTTCCATGGAGGGAGCTGGGTCATGCTCTGGACACAAAAAGGCACTATATCTGTGTCGATATTCTAGAATTACTTTAATTAGATCGGTACCTAGACCTCTCCATTTATTCATGAGTAGTTCTATCAGTATATCAGGTAGGGGACCAGGATCGGAGTGTTGGCCTTGATATAATATAAGGAGGTGTTGTATCATGTAGATACCAGCTAAAGGCTGTTCGTCTGGTGAAAGATTCAAAAACGTATGTACTAGCGCATCATCACTATATTTATCAGAACTGTCAGCCCATTGTACTGCTGACCTGGCTAATTCTTGTTCATCCATAGAATCGAGTACATGGTACCCCATTCGTTCTTGAAGTATTTTATCAGTAGCCTGAAACAAATGTTCAGGGGTCTTTGGATTCGACATAGCTGCTTGAAAAATTCTCTTACTTTCTGGACGTATCGAATTATTAAAGGATCTTCCTTTTCCTACATAAGCTATCGTTTCTCTAGCTGGTAATTGTAATTGTCCTGTTGTCATTTCTAGCTGTTCCTCCTCCCCGGAGGACTCGGTCTTATCTGCATCTGTTTCTCTCTCAGGTTGTTCTCTTTCACATATTTGTTCTACTGTTTTTCTGATCCTTCGGTACATACTTTCTATACTATTCTGTTTATCATGTTTTCCGTCTGCTATATTCTGACCCCATTTGTTAAGTGCTTTCATTTCTTCCGGGTCTACACCTGGCCTATCTCTGTGTCTTATCAGGCAGTTTATGAAGAAGCGTAACAACAGTTTTTGCGTTTCCACTTTCTGGTATCCCATGGCCTCGCCAATACTTTCAGGACCTTGCCCTGTTTGGACAAAGTGATATATTTTGTCTAGATGATCAATCATTCCTGGTAATATCATTAAATAGTTCGCAACTCGTCGTAGACGTACTGATGATAGCATCATTCTGTCGTCTTTACCGGGTACTGGATCATATCTACAATCTGTAAGAGGCTCTTTAAATATGTCATAATTCGCTGTTTGAGGTGTACGTTGGTGTGCTAAATCCCTATAAGTCAATCGACGCGCTGATGGCGGCGTATGAAAACTTCCTGTCGCACCTCCTGAGGTGCTAGGTCCAAAAGGATTCGTTGGGTGTAAGGTAGGAAGAATAGATGCAGGGAGAAGTGAAGGAACGGGCGGAAGGTTTTGAACGGACGGAGGAGTATGTTGCTGCAGAGGTGGGGGCAGATTTTCTCGGGGTCGAGCGTCATTAGCAGGTGGTGTGCGTGGCGGCGGAGTATTAACATATTCGGGGGCTACATCGTCTAAATAGGAAAAAAGGAAAATGTCCTTTGCGGTCTTGGGGTGCAATTTAGTCGGAAGCAATGGAGGTGGGAGATCTTTCGGTACTTCCAGGGTGGCCTTAGGTAAACCCTCGGCCAGAAGAGGATACATACCATTCATAAGAGTGTTTCGTTGTCTGTCTACTTGTTCTGCTTTTGCTCGGATACCTTCCTCTATTAATACATTTTCTCGGGTTTTGTCTGAATCCTCCCTACTTTTCTCTTCTTTTCTGAGCGCTTTCTCTGTGCGTCTATGCGATTCTTTACGCCATAATTCAATGGCATCTTTCTGTGACTGTCTGGCTTTCTTTTTCCATAATGCTTCTTCTACTCTCATGATGCAATCTGCATCCCATGTCCCAGCAGTGGGCCATCTCTGATTCTCTGCTAAATCCTTGGTGTAGTCTACCCACAATTCGAGATATAATACGGCGTCTAGGCCATGTTTATGGTACATAAAGTACCCTGGAGTGTCCCTAGGTGGAATGGGAACTGCTTCCTCGAGTATCCCTTTTCTAGTTTTTATCTGTCTTAATTTTGAGAATAACGGCATCTTGAACCTTGCTACTTGATTCTTTCTCGGACTTGAACACAATTAATACAATAAACACAGTAATGAAGATCGAACAATCACTCATGCCACGACATTTAAAACATATTAAAACACTTTAAAACGAACAATAATAATTAGAATAAAACTAGTTAACTGCATAATACTAGATGTACTGCTAAACAGTACAGATACACTGCTAAAACAGTGCAGACCGGATCTGTGTACCCAAACCCGTCTTGACCGGCGCAAACCAATGCGCACGTCTAGATGCGTCCCCAGCAACGGTACTCACCGGGAAGCACGGACCGGAACAGAAGGCCTCGGAAAGTCTGGTCTGGACTAGACCAAACTGAACTGGACTCGACTCGTGACTTAGTTACTTCGGAACTTCGGAATCTGGTGGGCCTCTGTATACCTCGGATCTTGCTCTCTCAGCTAGGCTCTGGTCGGGATCCTCCGCACTCCTCACCGCCTCGTCTGGGTGTTGATCGCAGCCTCAGTCACCTCCGTTGGCCTGAGGGAGATACAGGAAATCCTGCGGGTACGCGTAGTTGTCCGTCCGGCTGTGGCAGGAGACCGGGTCTGCAACGCACCTCCGGCGCGTGGGGCGAGGGAGGTGTCCCTGTTCGGGCGCCAATTATGTGGTAAATTTTAATTACCTAGACTTAATTTATGCGGTAAAATTCAATAAGAATAACTCAGTAAAAATAAGAGGCAGAATCCGTGGTATTTGAGGTTTTAAAATGGGTTTATTCCTTACAAAGGAATTGGTTCGAACTAGGCAATCGGATTCCGTCACCACGAAGGTTCGGGAAGGGATAGAGCAATACTTTATTGACAGGTTGTCATATATATAGTCCATGCATTACAGTAAAGACATATGCAGAAGGCGTGACAGTTGAGAAGAGAGATAAGAATACACATACGTAATGAAAAAAGGCGTTACAATAGGCGTGCATAAGGGCGTGTACTAGAAACGTCATTATGATGATGACACAGGTGGGTGGATCCATAGGAGAATCCTGCAAAGTCAGCAGAAATACATGGCAGAGATGCGCGCACGGCAGCATGACGTGTGATTGACGTGTAACTGGAGGGTGAAGGGGACTTGACATTTTAGCCCTACATGAGGAGACAGAAGTCTGGGATGTCAGAACAACCTAATCCCAAATCGTATCTAATATCTTGTGTTTAAAGAACTGTATTATCTGGAAGGGAAGGTCTCTCAGGCAGAGGCTATCTTATACTGACTACTAGTGCGTGTATAAGTGTCTATGTGTCTACATGAGATGCGAGGGGGCATGGGCCTACCATGGCAACAGAAGCCATGAATTACTTGCACGGAGACAGTAAGGCCGGGCCCTTTGCTCTGTAGCTGGAAGGATGTTTACCTAAACTACTAGACAGGAATGTATTTCTCGAGGAGCAGAGCAGATAACTTGAAGGCTGAATACAGTCTTGGCAGGCAACAGGCCGGGCCAGGCACCGTTAGCCGCGCAGGAAGTAAGACAAAGGTCATGGATACAGATGCAGGTCCAGGCTGGAGCATTCAGAGGCAGAAGGCAGGAAAAGGCTCGATGGCAGAATTCAGGGCCTAACTTGCCAGAGCTGAAGAACGTGAAAAGTACACCATATAAAGACGGTGGCAAGGCATACTTAGGAACGGAATATTCGACCCATTCATGGTGGATCTGGAAGAGGACATGTTAACGTTGGACACAATTGTATTTGCGTCTTCATAGCTTGAAGTGGAGGGAACATACATGTACTTGTAGCATGTACATGGAGCCGTTGGGGTCTAAGATAGGGGACACAATTGATCATAAAATTCACATTTCCTCAAGAAGACCTCCTCTCCTCATTGTGTGATTTTAAAAAGGAGTTGCGAGAGGAACTCAAAGCAGATATGGCCACTTCACTGGAGACAATAAAGTCTCACCTAAATGAAAAGCTAACCTCCCTGCAATAAAACATAGACTCCGTGGGCAGTAGGATGCTAGATATGGAGGCTAAAATGCTTGAACTTGAGCAACGCATGGATCAATTTAAAGAAATCACACAATTTCTCCAAACGCAATTACAAGCATCTAGACTAAAGAACGAGGACCTGGACAATAGATCTAGGCGTGAGGACATCCGGATCAGGAACCTGGAAGACGAGGAGAGGGGGCATATCTAGAGGCCTTTGTTGTGGGGCTCTTCTCAGAGGTACTCGGCACAATGCCCATGAAGGTCAAAATGGAAAGAGTGCACAGGGTAGGGAAACCGTTAATGGGCAACAAAAGACATCCAGGAGATGTACTGGCTAAGCTACATTCTTTTAAAGTGAAGAAAGCCATTCTCCAAGCTGCCAGGAAGCTGGACACCAACATTTCAAGGGGCCAAATGTTTGCTCTATCAAGA
Organism: Triturus cristatus; assembly: GCF_964204655.1. NCBI lineage: Eukaryota > Metazoa > Chordata > Amphibia > Caudata > Salamandridae > Triturus > Triturus cristatus. The sequence continues at coordinate 750,076,619 of NC_140585.1, read as the reverse complement.
TATAGCTCCGCGACTCCAGTACGTTGCCAACAAATCAGGCCAGTCACGTACAAGCTAAGGCAAGAGAATATCAAATACCGCTGGACCTACCCGTTTGGTTTACCCTTTGACCTCCAAAATAAAGCCTACCACATCTCCGACGTGGCAGAAGCCATGCCACTCTTGGAGATACCCACTCCCGAAGGACATCTCACAATAGACGAACCAGGCACCTTGATAACGGATACCTCCAGAACACGGAACGGGACTCTTTGGCTTTCCCAACCTCACCCCAAGAAAACATTGAACAAACTAGGTCTCACAATCACCCCGCAAACGCCTAGTCTAGGACACATTACAGAGCACACAGCAGTAACTAATGCTAAAGATGGTATAACTTGACGTATTTGAGAATACACTGGAAGACTGTAAGCTTACAGCTCACAAACCTCCTCTGTATCCTTTTACAATCTTACCACCACCAGTCCAACAACAAATGCAGCATGAAGTTCTATAATTACCGTTATGGTCCCTTACATACATTCGCTACACTAGAACCATGGGAGCGATTTGGGTTCGAATCACCTACTATGCTTTTCCCATACCAAACCAATAAAATAGACTGGGGACCGGTTGTCCCTGTTGATTATGTTTTGGGGTTAATATTATTCTTTTTTCAGGTACTCGAAAGATGCTCTTGATCACGGACAAGTTGCAAAGTTGTGATCGAACTGGAAAACACTGCCCATATTCGGGGGCAGGAGCGGGGCTAGGAATGTATGGAGATGAGAGAGGGGGCACATTATTTGAAAGAGGAGTTCAGATGCTGAGTGGGATGGACCATTTGTCATTATGGTAATTACTGCTCTTTCATGGAAAATAAGGGGATTGAATGATCCAGCCAAACGCCATAAAATATGCAAATACTTACTTGACCAGCACTATGACATTGTCGCATTACAAGAGACCCACCTCAAAAGATCGGAGGACTGCAGACTAAAACATAAGACGTACCCTTTGATTTACAAATCTTCAGCTTCTACAAAACATAACAGCATAGCACTAATATTACACTCCGCTCCAAAATTCCAGCCAGAGGGTTATCAAACTGATAAAGAGGGGAGGATAGTCTTGGTGAAAGGTCATATCTGGGAGAAATTATGCCCTATTGCTGCTGCATATGCACTTAACACTAAACCAGTGGCCTTTATCACTACTATGTTAATGCTAGTGGGGGAATTTGCTGAGGGTGAAATAATTCTGATCAGGGATTTTAACCTCACATGGCACTCAGGCATAGACAGTACACATCCCCATAGATCACCCACGAAAGGCCAAAAACAGGCTTTGTAGGATCTTGGACTAATAGATGCCTGGAGGGTAGTCTGCGCCTACACCAATGGGTTATACTTTCTTCTCACACATCCATCGTACATACTCACAGCTCGACTATATGTTCCTTGGCCAGGCCCATACCCAAGATTTAAGAGAGGCGATGATTCACTCTATTAGTATCTATTACTATGGAGGAACCCAATACCTAAATAGAATTGCTGGTTCTTCCCTAATGCCCTGGTTCGTGACAGACTACTTCGGGATGACCTGCGGAAGGCCAATAGAGGATTCTTTCAATTGAATAAGACCCATGACACCACACCCACTAATAACTGGGACGTATTCAAGGCAGTACTAAGGGGTAATTGTGTGGCTTTAATCTCATCTCAAAATAAACTGAGGACTAGGGAATGGCTTACTTTAGAAGGAGAATAACCTAGAACAGGCCCATAAACCTACTCCTACCCTAGCCCTCCAACGAAAAGTCACGCCTGTGAAGGGGAAACTTAATGCAATCCATACCAATAGGGCTGAATTGACGCTTCTCCATCTTAAGCAAACATCCTACATACACGGCAATAAGGTGGGGGCACACCTGGCACGTCAGTTTAGGGTAAGGTGAGAAAAGGAATATACTGGGGACATACGCCGAAGTTCAGGGGAACTAGAAACCTCAGAAATTGAGAAAGCCCAGGTTTTTGAACAGATCTATGGAACACTGTATGCAGCTGATCATACCAACCCTCAGCCTCAACTTGATTACCTTCGAATGGTGGAGCTTCCACAAGTAACACCTGCCCAAAATGTGCAGCTAGGGCAGCCCATCAGTGAGGAGGAAGTGTGACAGGCTATAAGAACTTTGAAATTTCACAAATCCCCCGGTCCAGACAGACTTACAGCACAGTTTTACAAAACCTTTAAGACAGATCCCTCAACTGACCAATCTTTTTTATCATATAGCGGAAAGTAGTGTAGTTGTACAAGTTACTTACCTTCAGTAATGATGTATCTGGTAGAGACGATTCTAGCCGCAGATTCCTTAACGTAGAATTATCCCCAGGTGTGAGACTGGGCCCGGAAAACTTTCTTGCCCAGCATCTCTGCGCGCAGGGGGCGGTACCACGCAACTCCGCCCCAACGTCCTCCGCGGGCGTGACGTCAGCGAGGTCACATAAGCCCCACCCCAGCGCGCTGACGTCAGTTTGCTTCGGAGAACTTTTCCGCGCCACAACGCGGAGCCATCACAACAAAACTGAGGAGAGCATGGGAACAGTGTGCAAAAAAACCAGAGAAATGAAATAGAGAGAAACAAAAGGTGAGGAACAGCACCAGTTGGCACCAAGGCACCAGAAGGCTCCAACAGCAAAGCCAGAGCAGGAAAAGAGCAGCGCACCACTCTGAGGAACAACCGTGCAAGCCAAGGCGATAGCACCAGTCGGCACTAAAGTACCATAAGGCCAGAGCAGCGAAGCCATAGCAAGAAAAGAGCAAAGTACCACTCCGTGGAACCACCATGCAAGCCCAGGCGAGAGCCAACCTGGAGGCACAAGCATGTGAAATCCCCGTGACAGAAAGAGAGAGGGTCTACAACCACAACCACAGAGTGAAGGGCCACAAGCTCAGAACAGAGGAGCAACAGCCATCCTTCCCCAGACTACACTGCCAAGGATAGCCATAACCCCTGAAAGGAGTAGGAGGCCAAAGGACAGGCAAAAAATTCCCCAATGAAGAAGACCGCAAGGGGATCAGAAACTCTAACAGAGGGAAAAGAGCAAAAGTAGGCCCTTACACTGGACAGGAACTAGCTGGAGGGATGCCTGACCGGAAGAAAACCAAGATGACACCCACAGAAGACAGGCCACCCAGAGGGAGGCGACTGCAGAAAGCCAAGCAGAGGGTCCTCGCAGAACGGGGAGGAAGGGCGGGTCGTGAAGGAATCTGCGGCTAGAATCGTCTCTACCAGATACATCGTTACCGAAGGTAAGTAACTTGTACATCTGATAGAGACTACTAGCCGCAGATTCCTTAACGTAGAATAGATACCCTAGCCATACCCAGAAGGGAGGAGGGCCTGCGAGAGAGCCTCCCCACCAGGAGAGACACGGGGCCCCAGCAGGGGACATGTCACAGGGACAAGAGGGAAAGGCCAGGATACCCTAAGCCCAACCAAGGGAGAACCGGCCAACACCCCGCAGGGGCAGACAGCAACCGAAAACCCTCAAGGAACACAAGGACCACCTCAAACCCCAGGGAGAAGAGGTAGAACCGGAGGCAGGGCCCACCGTAAGAAACACAAACACAGTGACAGAAAATAGCTGAACACACCTCAGCCGCAAGCAGCGGACAAGCCAGGAACAACTCCACCGCCAATAGCACAGACGGAAGAAGAAAGGTACAGTTGCGCAAAGCCCCAACGGAACCAGAGGCAGGGGCACAAGGAAATACATCAAAGGCCACAACGGTGGAGTCGAACAGGCAGGCCTGCATAGGCATGCGCAGCCAGCAGCAGGCAAAACCATGGAACGGCGCACCCAGGACAAGCCAGAAGCCAGCCGAAGGCAGAGGCCAGGGAGGGTCAGGACACACCCAAAAGGAGGGGCCGGTCCAGAAACACACACACATTCCTACCTGTGAAGAAGGGGAACCAGCAGAGGCCCGGAGGGCCCGCAGGGTAGGATTATCCCTAGACATGTATTGTCGTTCATTATGTTGCAGCAAAAGCTCCGGTTGGATCAGCTCACGCTCGAGGAGCGCACGCTTCGGCTCTGCTGGCTCCGTAGTCAGAAACGAGCGGGCTTCGTGGCCCCATATGCCCCGGAAATTCCTTTGGGCATGTGCACGGCTCTCCCTCATGGCGGAGACTGGTCGGCCTTGGCGGGCTGGGAGGACCGTGGGGTTCACATGCTTGGGGATCTATATAGGGATGGGGTTTTGTTGCCGTTCCACGAGTTGCAGAGGGATTTTGATTTGCCGAGGGGGGATTATCTCCTTCATTCTGCCCTGGTGGCTGGGATTCGGAAACACTGGAGGATGGGGCTGTCGGAACCCCCAACGTCCTTGGGATGTCAGTACGTCGCTATGGCGGCGGGCACCGTGAAGGCCATCACCTGTCTCTATGGACGGCTGTCCACGGAAGGGCTCACGCCCCTGGCGACCCTACGGGAGAAGTGGGAGGGGGACCTTGGTAGGCCTATCCCGGAGACGACGTGGTCGCAGCTGTTGCGGCGACCCTGGAAGGGCACGCGCAACGCTAGATTTCAACTGGTCCAATTCTATACTCTCCACAGGGCCTACTTAACCCCGGCAAAGATTCTGCAATATTTTGGAGGCTCCTCGTCGGGGTGCCCTCGGTGCCATACGGAGGGGGCTGACTTCGGCCATATGTTCTGGTCCTGTCCGGGTTTGGGCTCTTACTGGACGGATGTGGTGGCGTGTCTGAATCAAGTGACTGAGCGCGTGCTGGCAGTGGACATGGGAGCTTGCCTTCTGCTTTGGATCCCACACACCCCTCGTACAAAAATCACGAGCAAATTTATCGATCTGGGGCTGATAATGACAAAGAGGGAGCTTACCATGCACTGGAAGGCAAGAACGGGGCCGTGCATTCGGAGGTGGATGGCGAGCTTCCTGGTTTGGGCGGGGACTGAGGGGACACTTCGCCTACAGTTGGCCAGGCGTGCTTCCAATGACAAAGCGCAGGGCGTGGGGGGCTTTGGTGGAGGAGCTTCGTCGCTGGGGGGAACAGGAAGAGGAGGGTGGGGATCAGGCGCGAGTGGCCCGGACTGGGAGGAGTGTGGAGGGACCTGCTGGGGCTGCCGGGGAGACTACTCAGGAGGAGGCCGCTTGAATATTCTCCGAGAATAATCGCTGTTTGTGCAACTTTATTAGGATGTACATGGTGGTCGAGCTCCGGGGTGTTATGCCTATGAGCGGTAGAGTGCAGCCTTTTGTACTTTTGAGAACGCTGATGGGGTTCATCCCATGATTCTGAGTTCTGCTCCCTGGCTGCGTGGGGCACTCTACGCATTACCAGGGGTGGGGGGACCGCTGTGGGCACACTGACAGGGGGGGTGGAGGTAGAGAGGGAGCGGGGTGGGGTGTTAGGAATGGCACTGTTGCGAAACTACTTTCTCCTGTATTGTCGTTAATTGCCTAGTTCTCCTACACGGGCCTACTGTATGTAACGCTGACCTCACGATGCTGTTGTTGGGGACAAACTAATAAAAATTGTTTTAAAAAAAAAAAGAAGGGGAACCAGGCAGAAAAGAAAGACGGATCAAGCCGTCCACCAGAACACGGAAGCCAAGGAAAGCCAGTCCCTCCGGAACAGCAGACAGAGGACCAAGCCGAAACACCGGACAGAAGTGCGGAACCGCCACAACATGATGCCACAGACAGCAGGTCAGACTGGCCTAGTGACGTAGCGAACAAGGAGCAGGCCGAACCTGGGCGCAACGCAACTGCTTCAAGACAATCGGCAAGAAGATCGCACCTGCGACATACCGTGACGCCACGGAGAGCAAGGAGCCCGAAAAGGGCAACCACACCTCCCCGGCATATGACAGAGCTTTGTAATAACTACAATTACCCCACATAGGGTAGGCTACGTCCCGAGAAACATGGGAACACCTCTTAGGAAAATATTTCAGTGGCAGAGGACAAACAGAAAGACCTGCGGAGAAAACCGCAGACGGCTTGCCAATCAGCCAATAAAGAAGACACAGAAGGCCCAATCTCAGGACCTACACGGGCTTATCAAAAGCCAAAACCTCAAGTCAAAAAAGGGCTGGACCAGCAGCCAACAGCACCAAAGAGCCAACGGAAGGACCCTGAAGGCACACCAACCACACAGAACACACAACCGGGGCTACTCATTACTAGGCCCCAGAAAACAACGGGAGAACACCTCCCAGAACACAGACCGACATCCAGGTCACTGAGGAGGAGGGGGAGGAGGAGGAGGACGACGAAGCCCCGCAAGGAACCTCCGAATGGCAGAATCCGCAGGGGCGTGGAACAAAAGAGTGCCATCGAAGGAAAGGTCAACCAGCCGTTCTCTAACGTTCTCAGGGAAAGCACTATCAAGCATGGCGACGAAGGGCCACTGAAGAAACCATGGTGCGACCAAGCACCTCAGAAACATCCAGAGCCGAGCAAAGAATAAACGCCGCCAGCTCCCGACCATCCAACACATGGTGCCGCATATCAGCGCAGGCACCCTCCTGAGAAGCGTAAGACAGAAGGGACTCAGCCGAACCCCACAAGCAAGAAGTGGCTCTGGCCAACACTCAAAGCGTGTTAAGCGCCTACAAGGCAGCACTGGAGGAGGCGAAGATGTTGCGCCCCCAGGAATCTAACCACCGGGTCTCCCATGATGGGGGAGACAACACCGATGGCAAGGAGGGAAAGGCAGTCTGTAAAAGAGGGCCCCTGGTAGAAGGGTGGAAGGAAAGGCAGACAGGATCATGCGGAGCAGTACGGTGGCAGTGCAGAAGCGGCTGGGGCACCAGGTCCCCTGCGGCAGGATGCCCCCAGGCCCCCAAAAGAGAATTATGGAGCGGAGCCTAGAAGGGAAGAAACTGTTCCCGTTCACCAGAGCCCTGATGGAGAATCTAAAGCAAATGATCCACGGAGAAATGGGCAGCCGGGTCGCCCATGCGCAAAATCCCCACAGCCGTGGAGACAGCCCAAGCGAAGGCAGCACTCGCCTCCGTAGGGCAACTCGGTGGGGAGAGCAATTCCTCCATGGGCGACGGCTGTAAGCTAAGCCGGCCGTCCCCCAGCCCAACCGGAGGAAGGAAAGGCCAAGCCCGGAACGGGGGAAGGTTGACCGATGAGTGGGGAACCTGAGGCGCCTCCGGGGAAGACTATGGGCGCGGGGACGGCGAAGAGCCGTCCTTGGAAGACGCCGGGGAAAAGGCCACGACGCGGCGTCCCATCTCCGGAAAAGAAGAACCAAACAGTTGCGAAACCTCTGGAGAAGATGATGTGTCCGAAGACGAATCAACGACCCGGCGTCGTAGAGTTCGCCACCGGCGTCAGCTCAACATTGACCGGCGCCGAAGCGGACACAGAGAAGACCTCTGCCATGACTCGCGCAACGGGAGAACGGGACGGGGTCGGAGCCAGGGCGGCCACAGCTGCCGACTCGACCTCCAACGAGGCAGCCGCCTGCGGAGAGAGACGAGGGGGGCCCGGGGACACGCCCCGGCCCCTAGCCAGCCCCTGCGGAGCCGCCAGGGCCAGTAGCCGCTGGCGCCTGAGCGTCGTCAGCTCGGCCTCGGACAAGGTCACCACCTGCCCAGACGACCGAGGGTGACTCGAGAACAAGCGCCGAACCCCGGCAACCTCCCGCGACACCACAGGGACCCCCACGGGGGGTTGCGGCGAGGCAGAGGCGCAGTGGTCCAAAGGAGGGAACCCCATAGGGCTGCACCCCAACGACCTCACATCCTCTGAACATGAAGCCGAACCTGTCGGCGCCGGGGCCGGAGCCACCGGCGATGCCACAGAAGGCCCCGCACATGGCAAGGGATCCGCAGACGTCCCAGGAAGATGAGGAGGAGGAGGAAGAGCCAAAGAGGCCTGCAAGGCCACCGCATAGGCCTCCATTTGGGCTCTGGTCGCCCCCACGCCGGGGAGCGTCGTGTAGGGTGGCAACGCGCAGGGCCGCAATCCCGCGGAGAACCTGCGCCCCCCAATGGGCGGGGACAGGGCCTCGGGGACAAACTGCGACACTTACCAACAGGTGAACAACACCCTTGCGGCCTCGGAGAGGGACAATGTCGGAAACGGAAGTGGCGGTTCTTGAACCCTTCTGCGGGGGACGGACGCGGCGACTACGCCGACCTGGACATGCGGGCCAAGAGGAGTTTCATCCGGCGCTCCCGCAGGGACTTCGGCTTCATCAGCTGACAAGCCTCGCAGTCCGTGGAGTTGTGATGCTCCCCCAAACACCACATACAAATGGGGTGAGGGTCCGTCAACGACATCTGGCGCGCGCAAGACAAGTACGTCTTGAAGCCCGAAGGCATTCTCACACTGTTCTCAGGAAAACGCAAAGCGTAATAAGAAGGCCTGAAAACCAGCCAGGAGCACGATCCGGTTCCGCGTTACATGCGGAAAAGAAGAAAACTGAAGTCAGCGCGCCAGGGTGGGGCTTATGTGACCTCGCTGACGTCACGCCCGCGGAGGACGTCGGGCGGAGTCGCGTGGTACCGCCCCCGGCACGCAGAGATGCTGGGCAAGAAAGTTTTCCGGGTCCATTCTCACGCCTGGGGATAATTCTACTTTAAGGAATCTGCGGCTAGCAGTCTCTATCAGATACACCCACTATGAGCAAGGCCCTAATCAAGGTAGTACCACAATCTGGAAATAATCCACATTTTAGGGGCTTATACTGCTCAATTTAGATGCTAAACTATATTCTAAAATTCTGGCTTCGAGATTAGAGGACATGATGCCAGACTTAATCCATCCTGATCAAAAGGGTTTTATCAAGGGCATGCAGACACACAATAACGCGAGAAGGGTTATTCATCTGATTGAGAAAGCTACTAAAAAACGCATGCCAGCAGTATTGCTCGGTTTGGATGCTGAGAAGCCGTTTGACCGTGTGGATTGGTCCTGCTTGTTTCATACTCTGAAGTGATTTGGCTTTGGTGAAGCTTTTATAGCTATGATCCAAGCTAACTATGCTATGCCCGATATGCTACAGAGTACTAGTTAACAGGGTCAGTTCAGACCTATTTTACCTGAGAAGGGGGACAAGACAGGGTTGCCCCCTTTCACCGCTCCTCTTCGTGCTTAGTATAGCACCTTTGGCAGTGAAGATGATGGCTATGCCGATGATTAGTGGCACCAGTTTTGGATCAGTGGAACATAAAATTTCACTATTCGCCGATGATATTTTATTAACTCTCATCGCTTTGCAATGCTCCCTAAAAACGTTGCAAGATGAGCAACGGCTCTTCGAGGAGGTAGCGGGCCTGACCCAGATATTGAGGGGCCGATGACCTCAACAACATTCTAGTGAGCAAAAAAAATAGCTTACTTCCCTAGGCATCTAAATAACTCCCAAGCTATCTAACTTGTTTCAGGCTAACTATCCTCCACTCCTACGACAACTGAAGGTCGATCTCAGACGATGGGACCCCATGTATAAGTCGTGGCTCGGAAGAATACATGCGATCAAGTTGATGTTCTACTGAAGTTTCTTCATTTCTTCCAAAGCCTCCCTATTGACCTTGATCGGGACTGCTAACACTATGCTTCCACAATTTATTTGGCAGAATAAAAGAGCTTGTTTACCCTTCAAATTGCGTAAGAGGCAGAGGGATGAGGTGGGTCTAGCACTCCTAGATTTCCATCTTTATTATGAATCCCCGATTACGAGTAATTACTGAATGGTCCCTGTGCGAGTCAAGACGTGCACTGGCTCCATACGGATGGATCAATAGTGGGGAGAGTCATCTGGGATATCCTTTGGAAACCATAATCGGACGGCCCACAAAATGCCTACTTAAGCACCCCTACAAGAACGACCCTTAAGACATAGGGCATGGTAATTAAGTTAACCGCCTGTACGACGTTCCCCTCCCCATTCACCCCAATTCACTTCACCCTGCATTCCCTCCGGCTGCAACACCAGGGCCATTTGATGCATGGAAGTAGGGGGGCTGTCTCACCCTGTCCAACATTTTTCATAATTGGGACAGATTGACCGTTGAGCATTGTCACAGGGACTTTAGCCTTCCTAGCTCTGAGCACTTCCATTAGCTACAGCTGAGACTATGGGTGTTACACCTGGAGGTTCGAGAAGCAGTAACAAGAAAGCTCACACTAATAGAGTACTTTGTGGAAGGGGCTGGGGCCGCTAGGCGTACCATCTCCATTTTATACTCCTTGTTGCTAGGCACACTGCCTTCCCCGCAACTACATCATGCTTCCTTCTGGGAACACACTCTGGGACAAGACATTACTGATAGTGTAAGACACTCTGGAAAGACAAATCTCAACACAACCACGCCTGAGGCCTGCGAGAGGCTCACTATTAGATATTATATGATTGGTTCTTATACCCCACCAAATTAATAAAGCTTTTTCCAAACTCATCGAATCTCTGGAGATTGTGGGCTTCTGGACAACTTCTGCCATATCTGGTGGCACTGCCCGACAAGTCGACCCTTTTGGTCTTCAATTTTAGCTCAAATTAAAGACATTTGGGTACCCAATTCCAGACCTGAATTCACACTCCTAGGCCTTCAAGATACTCGCCTGAAATATCAAATTGAAAGTGATAAAGACATGATGTGGCTTTGCTTGGGGGCAGCAAAGATAGCAATAGCTGTGGCGTGGAAGAAGGAGGTGGCACCTGTCTTGACACTTTGGCATGACTGCTTATGGCAGGCAGTTACAATGGAAAGAGAATGAGAAACATCTTTAGATATGACCTCAAAAACTCCTGCGGTCCCTTGATCAGCTATCTCTCCAAGGGAATTCCTCTCATAGCCTGCCACTCCCGTGTGCACTTTATCTATTCCAGTTCTCAACAGCGGTACCATTTTTATGGAGAAATACCTGTAAAGTGTGCATTGTCCACTGTGTTGCCTGAGTATTCTGTTGTTCTTATTTTCGCTTATTTTTCCTTCTGATAACAAGGGAGTAGGGAGAAAATAGGACAAGGGGAGGGTAATGGTTGAGGGGAGGGCTATATGATGTACGTTTGGTTTCTAGGAGTGGCAATATACAAATGGGAAATCTATTATATGGCGCACCTTACTTGGCAATAGAACGCTGTGTGTTGCTATAGCTCCTGGATGACAAATCACAGGCTCTCATACTGAATGTATTGCTAAACCTTGTATTATGAAAATTCTATAAAAAGATGTTTGAGAAAACAAATGCAAGAGGTACCTGTAAGTCCTCTGGCTTTATATTGTAATGAGTAGACTATAAGAGTGAGTGTTGTCAGCCCTGGAAATCTGTGACTGACACTCGTATTCCTGGCAATTGTCGTCTTCATCTAGAGGCTCCTCAAAATCAGGGATGTAAAGCTATATGCAGCCTCCGAGGTGTCTAGATCGCTGAAAAAGCTCACTAGTTCTGAATCCAGAATCTGAGCAGGCAAACTAACAGTTACTTCAAAGAGTATAAAGGTAGGTGTAGGTAAGGGTGTTATCAACGGTGTCATAGTTGATGCTGACGTCAACAATGTCTTAGTCGAGGTCATCAACGTCAGTGGTTCGACATTGACAGGGTCGTCAACGATGTCGTCGGTGGTTGAAGGAGGGATATCTTTATATCTTCTGAGCTATCGTCAACGGTATTAACATCGATGGCATTGTCCTTGACGATGATTTTGTCGCAGTCATCGTTGAGGCTTGAAACACTTGGAATTTAAGCAATGACGAACGTCTTTTATTCATCACCGGTGAGGATAAATGAAGCGCCAATGTGAGGATCCAGAGAAGACATCACAGGAATTAGATTTCCATGCAGTTTTATTTGCAGGTTCATGTTCTTCCATTCTGAAGTGTTTTCAAGGGAATTTGACTGGAAGGAGGTAGATGCAGGCACTTTAGACAACATGTCCAGCTCTGGAAACTCTACATCTCCTTTTATGTGTTGCCTTCATGGAAGTGATTGGAGGAGCACTACCCACTGAATTATCTCCAGATGAGGGGACATCCCCCTTAGGAGGGAGGTATTTATTTTGCCTCTCCAAGACTGAGTGCCAATCACCCTTCCCTGTCATTCAGAGTTTTAGAAGGAACATTCTTACAAATGTCACAGCATGAAGCTATGAGAGTTGGATACAGGCAATAAATGCATTGTCAATGTGGCTTATCAGACTAAGGGGGATATTCTCAAGAATGCGTGATAACTGCAGCAAAAGTAGCTTAACGCAACTGTTCACATCACAGTCCATCGCGGGAAAATAACACCGTGGTATTCTCAACACGGCGGCACCATGTGATAGACCCACCACAACGCGACAAATGAACGCGTGAAAATCAAGCGCCGCCGCAAAAATGCGAAACACCAACGCGAAAAAAGCAGCGATTTCGCAAATCGCGATACAGAATCAGCGAAAACCAGCCACAGGCCTGCAATCCCCACGCCACATGCGGGAAAATGCACTACAAAAGTTGGGGAAAAAACACATCCAAAAGCCAAACAACAGCGCAGCACAATGGAGTCAGCCGGGGCAAGTGCAGAGGACAACTAGAACCCCACAAGCCCCCCGGAGGACCAACCTGGGACCTCGGGGTCAGGGAAGGGAAAGGAGAAGAAGAGTAGAAAGAAAAGGTTCAGTCCGCAGGAAAACAGGATCCTGATAACGGAGGTGATAGAACACCATCAACTTCTATTCGTCACCTCCACTGTGTCACTGGCAACTAAAAACGGAATATGGCAGACCATCGTGGATAAGGTGAATGCCGTCTAAGTGCTGAAGAGGACAATGGAAGAGGTCAAGAGGCGCTGGAATGAGTCAAGCGCAAAACAAAGCAGAAACTCGCAAATAACCGGAAGGCAGCAATGCAGACTGGCGGTGGGAGCCCAGCGCCACAGGAGGAGCTGGACGAGATGGAGGAAATGGTGTCCACAGTCATCAGTGGGGAGACAGTGGCAGGAGTTGGGGGACCGGACACTGCTCAACATGACCGGACACAACAGCACCAGGGTGAGTAACGACCAGGGAATGGGGTAACGGGGGAAATGGGCACAATGGCAAACACGCACAAGTAAGCATAGAACAGCTGCGGACAAACCATGCCCCAGACACCCAACTTCCACCAAGAGACCAATGCATCCTAGTATGCAACATCTCAGCACTGTATAAACACAGAAGTCAGAGGCACAACGCATGTAAGGGAGAAGGGGCAGCCAAATCAGAGCTGCAGGGGCAACCTCCCCAAAATGACGCACACACATCACTTGCAAAGCACATCAACATCGACAACGATGTGGCACAATCCGCACAAATGGTATCAACAAAGGGTTTATGGTGCTGAAATAACCATCTTCCCAGCTTTCAGAGACTGACAGACCTTTGTCAGAGAACCAAAATCTTTTACACAGAGGTGCCATTTTATTGGGGCATAGCCTATTTTTGCTATTTTTTGTGCTTTCAACCTCCTTCCAGTTAGTGGTAGAAATGGGTATGAAAGCAATAATGGATCCTGGAAAGCTATACGTTTCACAAAAGTAAACAAAATTCTGAATTCAGCAAGATGTCATTTGTGTAGATCCTTCAAGGTTTTTTTGATAGACACTAACAGTTGAAATTAAGAAAAATGGAAAATGAGTTGATAAAAACAGCCATTTGTGCCAATGTTTTCACCTGTAACTTCTTCTAAAAATGACGGATGTTTGAAAGCAATATAAAGTTACATTTGTTGGACCCTTCAGGTTGTGCGGATGTATAGAACTTGTAGGTTCACTAAGAACCTGAGGAACCCAGAGCCAATAACTGAGCAGCGTCTTGCAATGTTTTTTTTATTGTGTACCGGGTATATAGCAATTCATTTGGGAAAATATAGACAGGGAAAAATCGGTATGAAAAACACCTATGCATTTAGGAAATGGGAACAAAATATAGAGTTTGAAACAGTAGCTATTTGCACATCTCCGAAATTGTGGGTACCAATACTAGCATGTGAATTATAGGACATTTTTTAAAGTGACTTCTTTTTTTACACATTGTCTTACATTTGGAAGGCAGAAATGCATCAAAAGTCAATAGGTAATAACAGTTGCTCTACAATTCTGTGTTCCTCTAAGTCTCCTGATAAAAATGGTACTTCACTTGTGTGGGCAGGCCTAGGGCCCGCGACAGGAAACCGCCCAAAACGCAACGTGGACACCTTACCCTTTTTTTTGCAAAGTGCCTAGATGTAGATTTTGAACAGTTGCTCTGCCGGCACCTAGGGAAACCTAGTAAACCTATACATTTTGAAAACTAGACACCCAGGGGAATCCAGGATGGGGTGACTTGTCCGGCTCTCACCAGGTTCTGTTACCCAGAATCCCTCGCAAACCTCAAACTTTATTAAAAAAAAAACATTTTCCTCACATTTCTGTGGTGGAAACTTCTGGAATCTGCGTGGACCCACAAAATTCCACCCACCCCACATTTCCCAAAGTCTTCTGATAACAATGATACCTCACTTGTGTGGGTAGGTCTAGTGCCTGCGACAGGAAAGTGCCCAAAATGCAACGTGGACACACCACATTTTTACAGTGAAAATTGACCCTTTTTTTGCAAAGTGCCTAATGGTAGATTTTGGACCATAGCTCTGCTGACACCTAGGGAAACCTAGAAAACCTATACATTTTTAAAAACTAAACACCCAAGGGAATCCAGGATGGGGTGACTTCTCTGGCTCTCACCTGGTTCTGTTACTCAGAATCCCTTGCAAACCTCAAACTTTGTAAACGAAAAACACATTTTCCTCTCATTTCTGTGGTAGAAAGGTCTGGAATGTGTGTGCATCTACAAAATTCTACCCACCCCGCATTCCCCAAAGTCTCCCAAGAAAAATGGTACCTCACTTTTGTTGATAGGTCTAGTGCCCACGACAGGTAACGGCCCAAAACGCAACATGGACACACCACATTTTTACAGTGAAAACTGACGCTTTTTTTTGCAAAGTGCCTAGCTGTAGATTTTGAACCATAACTCTGCTGGCACCTAGGGAAACCTAGCAAACCTATACATTTTTTAACACAAGACACCCAGGGGAATCCAGGATGGGGTGACTTGTCCGGCTCTCACCAGGTTTTGTTACCCGGAATCCCTTGCAAACCTCAAACTTTGTCAAACAAAAAAACACATTTTGCTCACATTTCTGTGGTGGGAAATTCTGAAATGTGCGAGCATCCACAAAATTCCACCCACCCAGCATTCCACAAACTCTTCCAAGAAAAATGGTACCTCACTTGTGTGGGTAGGTCTAGTGCCCACGACAGGAAACGGCCCAAAATGCAACGTGGACACACCACATTTTTACAGTGAAAACTGACCCTTTTTTGCAAAGTGCCTAGCTGTAGATTTTGAACCCTAACTCTGCTGGCAACTAGGGAAACCTAGCAAACCTATACATTTTTGAAAACTAAACACCCAAGGCAATCCAGGATGGGGTGACTTGTCTGGCTCTCACCAGGTTCTGTTACCCTGAATCCCTTGCAAACCTCAAACTTTGTAAAAAAACAAAATAAAAAACACATTTTCCTCACATTTCTGTGGTGGAAAGTTCTAGAATCTGCATGGATTCACAGAATTCCACCCACCCCGTATTCTCCAAAGTCTTCTGATGCAAATGGTACCTCACTTGTGTGGGTAGGTCTAGTGCCCGTGACAGGAAATGGCCAGAAACGCAATGTGGACACACCACATTTTTACAGTGAAAACTGACCCTTTTTTTGCAAAGTGCCTAGCTGTAGATTTTGAACCCTAGCTCTGCCGGCACGTAGGAAAACCTAGCAAACCTATACATTTTTGGAAACTAGACACCCAGGGAAATCTAGGATGGGGTGACTTATTTGGCTCTCACCAGGTTCTGTTGCCCAGAATCCCTTGCAAACCTCAAACCTTGTAAAAAACAAATAAAAAAAACATTTTCTTCATATTTCTGTGGTGGAAAGTTTTGGAATTTGCGTGCATCCACAAAATTCCACCCACCCCGCATCCCCCAAAGTTTTCCAAGAAAAATGGTACCTCACTTGTGAGGGTAGGTCTAGTGCCCATGACAGGAAACGGACCAAAACGTAACGTGGAGACTTCAAAAGTACCTATCGACTTGGTTTTGCGGGGGCAGCTAAGTTTTTGGCCCCAGGCTCAGAAGCCATATAGGGAAACCTACCAAACCCACACATTTCTAAAAACTAGACACCCGGTGGAGTCCGGCGAGGTATGGCTTGCATGGACCCCCAAACGTTTGCCTACACAGAATCCCCTGCAAACCTCAAATTTAGCTAAAGGAATCACATTTTCCTTACATTTTCGTGTGGGATCACCGTGCCGGCAAAAATGTCTTACCACCCAGCGTTCCCCTTGGTCTCCAGATAAAAATGATACCTCAATTGTGTGGGTGTCCAATGCAGAATCGCATACAAACTTATTTAAAAGAAATATATATAGCGCTTAGTGTTCACGGTGCTATACCCTCAATCTCTATGTTTTTGGCCTTTCCCAGTCGTAGGCACTTGGCCTATCCACACAAGTGAGGTATCATTTTACTCGGGAGACTGAGGGGAACACGGAGTTGTAGGACATTTGTGCCGGCGCTGCGATTCCAGCCAGAAATATGAGAAAAATGCGATTGCTAAATTTGAGGTTTCCAGGGGATTCTGGGTAGGAAAACATTTGGGGTCCACGCAAGCCATACCTCACTGAACTCCTCGGGGTGTCTAGTTTTCAGAAATGTCTGGGTTTGGTAGGTTTTACTCGATGGCAGCCGAGCGCGGGACTGAAAACGCAGGTGCCCCCCTGGCAAAACAAGGTCATTTTCTGATAGATAGGGGGCATCTGCGTTTTGGTCCCAGGGTCGGCAGCCATCTAGGGAAACCTACCAATTTCTGAAAACTAGACTAGGGAGTCCAGGGAGGTGTGACTTGCATGCATCCCCCAAAAGTTTTCCTACCCAGAATCCCCTGCAAAGCTCTAATGTTGCTGACAAAACTCATATTTTTCTCAAGTTTCCATGTGGGAAAGTTGTGGGATCACTGGGCTGACACAAATTTCCTACCACCCAGAGTTCCCCCAGGTGTCCTCATAAAAATGGTACCTTACTCGTATGGGTGGGCCAAGTACCCGCGACAGGATAGGGCCTTAACCTTATTCTGGAGACATCACAATTACCTATCACAAAATGACTTGTTTTTGCAAGGGGGTCACCTGAGTTTTTGGTCCCAGGCCCGGTGGCCAGCTAGGGAAAAACTACAAAACCCACACATTTCTAAAAATCAGACACATTGGGAAGTCCAGGGAGGTATGGCTTGCGTGGATCCCCCAATTTTTCTCTACCCAGAATCACCTGCAAACCTCAAATTTTGCTGAAATAAAATCACATTTTTCTCAAATTTCTGTGTGGGAAAGTTGTAGGCACAGGGCTGACAAAAATCTCCTACCACCCAGCGTTCCCCCAGGTCTCCCGATAAAAGTGGAACCTCACTTGTGTGGGTGGGCCAAGTACCCACGACAGGATAGGGCCCAAAACATATTGTGGAGACATCAAAATGACCTATCACAAAACGACCTGTTTTTGCAAGGGGGTCAACTGAGTTCTTGGCCCCGGGTTCGGTTGCCAGCTAGGGGAACCTACTAATTTCTGAAAACTAGACACCCCCACAACGTTTCCCTACCCAGAATCCCCCGCATCCCCCAAATTTTGCTGAAAAAAATCAAATTTTTCTCACATTTTTGTGTGGGAAAGTTGTAGGATCACCTGGCTGACACAAATTTCCTACCACCCAGTGCAGTGTTTCCCCAGGTCTCCCGATAAAAATGGTATGCCACTTGTGTGGGTGGGTCAAGTACCCGAGACAGGCAAGGGCCCTCAACATATTGTGGAGACTTCAAAATTACCTATCATAAAACTACCTGGTTTTGCGGGGGGACCTGGGTTTTTGGCCCCGGATGCAGAGGCCACCTTGGGAAACCTACCAAACCCAGACATTTCTGAAAACTAGACACCCTGGGGAGTCCAGCGAGGTATGGCTTGCGTGGATCCCCCAATGTTTACCTACCCAGAATCCCCTGCAAACCTCAAATTTAGCTGAAAAAAATCACTTTTTCCACACTATTTTGTGTGGGATCACCGTGACGGCACAAATGTCCTACCACCCGGCACTCCCTGTGTTCTCCCGAGTAAAATATACCTCACTTGTGTGGGTGGGCCATAGGCCTGTGACTGGGAAAGGCCAAAAACATATGGATTAAGGGTAGAGCACTGCGGATTCTAAGAGCTACATTTTTTACAAAAATACGTTTTTAGCTGATTCTGCAGTGGACAGCCACACAAGTGAGGTATCATCTTACTCAGGAGACAAAGGGGATTGCTGGGTGGTAGGACATTTGTGCCGTCACAGTGGTCCCACAAAAAATGGTTAGAAAAAATGGTTTTTACAGCTAAATTAGAGATTTGCAGGGGATTCTGGGTAGGAAATCTTTGGGGGATCCACGCAAGCCATACCTCCCAGGACTCCCCAGGTTGTCTAGTTTTCAGAAATGTTGGGTTTGGTAGGTTCCCTAGATGGCTGCGAGCCAGGGGCAAAAAAACAGTTGCCCCCTCCGCAAAACAAGGTAGTGGGATGATAGGTAATGTTGAAGTCTCCACAGTACGATTTGGGCCATTTCCTGTTTCAGCCACTATGCTTACCCACACAAGTGAGGTACCATTTTTATCGGGTGACCTGGCGGAAGGCTAGGTGGTAGGAAATGTGTGTCAGTCTGGTGAACCCACAACTTTCCCACACAGAAAAGTGAGGAAAATGTGATTGTTTTCAGCTAAATTTGAGGTTTGCAGGAGATTCTGGGTAGGGAAACGTTGGGTGATCCACGCAAGCCATACCTCACTGGACTTCCCAGGGTGTCTAGTTTCAGAAATGTTTGGGTTTGGCAGGTTTCTCCTAATGGCCGCCAAGCCCGGGGCCAAAAACCTAGGTGCCACCCTTGCAAAACCAGGTCGTTTTGTGATAAGTAATTTTGATGTCTCCACAATACGTTTTGGGCCCTTGCATGTCGTGGGTACTTGACCCACCCACACGAGTGAGGTACCATTTTTATAGGGAAACTTTGGAAAATGCGGGGTGAGTTGAAATTTGTGGACCCACGCAGATTCCAGAACTTTCCATCACAGAAATGTGGTTAATATATAGGTTTGCTAGGTTTCCCTAGGTGTCGGCAGAGCTAGGGCTCAAAATCTACAGCTAGGCAGTTTGCAAAAAGGGGTCAGTTTTCACTGTAAAAATGTGGTGTGTCCACGTTGAGTTTTGGGCCGTTTCCTGTTTTCCTGTTGCAGGTAGTAGGCCTACCCAAACAAGTGCGGTATCGTTTTTATCGAAAGACTTTGGGGAAAGCGGGGTGGGTGGAAGTTTGTGGATCTGCGCAGATTCCAGAACTTTCCATCACAGAAATGTGAGGAAAATGTTTTTTTTTTGTTTTTTACAAACTTTGAGGTTTGCAAGGGATTCTGGGTAACAGAACCTAGTGAGAGCCACACGAGTCACCACATGCTGGATTCCCCTGGGTGTCAAGTTATCTAAAATGTATAGGTTTGCTAGGTTTCCTTGGGTGCCAGCTGCACTAGAACATTCCGAAAAAAAGTCAATGCCTAGTGGGGTTTCTGCCGCCCTGGGGAGGGGGAATCGGGGAATATTGCCCCAATATGCCCCCAAGGGGGCTGAAAGACTGTGGCTATTTTGGGGAGAGGGTATTAGGATGCCCATTCAGCGCAGCCCCCACCCCTACGCCTAAAAGCCAGCATTATCGCTGGCGCCTAGTGGGCTCTCGATCAGGGGCTACTGCCCCCATCTGCCTCCTGGGGAGGGCAGAAAGACTGTGGCATCTTTTTGGGAAAGGGGGCACTGGCATACCCATTCTGGGCAGCCGCCACCACTGAAATGTGAAAAAAATATACCCTTGGTGCCTAGTAGGCTTTCTGCCCCGAGGGGGAAGATAAGGGGCTACTGACCCCATCCGCCTCTGAGGGGTGCAGAAAGACTGTCAAATTTCGAAAAAGCATCAAAACGTGGTTATTCAATCATTGAGCTTGACTTGCTTTTCTTTTCTTTCTAGCATGGGTCTGTAGGCGCCGGGAAACCTCTGGGTAGCTGTTGCGCCATATAATTTTAAATATAATAATCAAGACTGTGGAATTTTGTGGGGGGAGTGGGGGCATTGGCATGCCCATTCTGGGCAGCCCCACCCCCGAACTTAGGGAGAAAAAAATACCTGGTGCCTAGTGGTCTTTCTGCCCCCCCCTCCCCGGGAGGCAGATAAGGGGCTATTGCCCCATCTGCCTCCTGGGGGATGGGGGGGGCAGAAAGACTGTAGCATTTTGGGGGGGGATGGGGGCATAGGCAAGCCTATTCTGGGCAGACCCCACCCATGAATTATGAAAAAATATACCCCTGATGCCTAGTGGGCTTTCTGCCCCGAGGCAGCAGATAAGGGGCTATTGCCCCATCTGCCCCCCAGGGGGGGCAGAAAGACTTATGTTTTTTGGGGGGGCATTAGCATGCCCATTCTGGACAGCCCCCACCCCGGACTTTGGAGAAAAAATAATCCCTGATGCCTAGTGGGCTTTGTGCCCCTGGGGGGGCAGATAAGGGGCTATTGCCCCATCTGCCTTTCAGTGGGGGCAGAAAGACTGTACCTTTTTTTGGGGGTGGGCATTGGCATGCACATTCTGGGCAGCCCCACCCCTACGTATAAAAAAAACCCAGATGCCTAGTGGGCTATTGCCCCTATCTGCCTCGTGGGGGCGGGCAGAAAGTCTTTTGCCTTCTTTGGTAAAGTAGGGTGGGGGCATTGGGATGCTGATTCTGGGCAGCACCCACCCATGGCCTATAAAGAAAAATCCCTGGTGTCTAGGGTGCATTCTGACCCCTCGGGGCAGAAAGGGGGCTACTGCCCCCATCTGCTCCCCGGGGGGCAGAAAGACTGTCTGTGCCAAAAATGTATGGGGGAAGCAAAGGCCCTTGCCCAAGGGGCTGCTCCCCCTCCCTTGTGCTATTGGGTGCATCCTTGCTTGGGGATCGCCCTCCTGGGTGAACCCCAAGCAGGGATCCACTAGGGAAAGGTACCATTGGAAAGGGGAGATTCTCCCCTTTCCAACGATACCTCTGCATGTGTTTCGGTGCTTGGGGGGCTGAGATGGCCCCACAAGCACTGAAACTGTGAAACTGACACTAAGTTTCAGTTTTGTTTTCGTTGTAATGACGACAGCGCGCCATGCGCGCAATCATCATTTCAAGGAAAACCAAAAACAGGCCTCAGGAGGTTGGGGAAGCTCTTCCTCACCTCCAAAGGCAAAAATAAAAAATGGGAAATCCCTCTGCTGTCTGCAGCAGAGGAGTTTTCTACGCCTGCACTCATGACAGAATAAGTCCGTCATGAGCACAGGTGCTCATGACGGAACCATTCCGTCATGAGCACCCAAAGGGTTAAAGTGAGTAGGTTTCAAAATGAACCAAATAGTCCCTCAAATGATTGCCACACAGCAGAATAGAAAATGGAACCCTACTTCAATTGCACAGAATGGGATAATGCAGTCAATGGTAACCACCCTACCAGCATGTGAACAAAACATGCAGAGCACAAGGCAGTTCAATGGCAATATGCTTTCAGCACCAGTCCTACAACGAACTACACAGGATAGTACATTAGGAGTTCAACCAAATTTAAAAACCTCAGTGAAAACATTAAGTAATTAATGGCAGTTTCCCACTGTTTGCAGCTACAATTGGAGTCCCCTTTGGACCGAGTCAGGTACTATGACAGTACCTGAGGGGGAGGAGGGTTGCATTCTTGGTGTAGTCCTAGAGGTATACCAGAATGACCCATATGTAGAAAAACAGATGAATGGCCATCTTGTGCCATTTAAAAAAAAAGATTTTGTTTAAATAATTTTCTGCAATCACACAACAGTGCACCGTGTCACATTTAGTCACAAAACTGTACTTTGGTACACAGGATATAACAGCAGTGTTTGTTGGCAACTTCCCAACTTTTACCATCATAGAAGGCATACCAACAACATTTCAGCACAGCAGGTCATCAAAAATGCGAAAGATTTGAAGTGACATTGCACCCCCTCCCACTCAGTCATCCCATCCTGACATAATGAGTCCAATTAAGAGTGTGCTATCCCGCTATTGAGTCGATTTGTAAAATTAGCAGTGGGAATCATCCCTCAAAATGGGTTGACTATTCAATGGACTCTGTCCCCTGGTAGTATCCATCAGGGCTTCTCTTTTTGATAGGAAGAAACACAATGGATCCAATATATCTTTAAGCCTAGAGGTGGGGAGATGTAAAGTGGTGTAAACCTCTGACCTCTCATTGCACATTGCCATATTGCGCAGTCAATTCGCTATTGTGGGCGTGCTGTCTTAGCGTCAAACCATAGTGACTCTACACGAAGCAAGCAACAAAGCTGAGGCTGTGAATCTCCTATTATTTTCTGGGAGTAATTTCACATAGCCAAGCAGGGCAGTCAACGTGTTAAGGTTAATTCTGTATTCAGTCATTTGAACGATATGGTCGGACACCTTCTCCCAGTATTTAAATATAGATGTGCAGGCCTATGCCATATCAGTTTCTCATATCATTTATGCCTGATACCGGTGATACCCAATCTACAGTCAGACCAGTGAAAGTTCCAGACCTACCCCTTTTGTGAAAAGAAGCCCAATTTCTAGGCTTTTCTAATAAGCAGATAACTAGTAAATTGTCAGCAAATGTTCCTGTAAAAATTGGATGTTTGAGTTTATAATTAGTGAAATAAGTCCAGTAAATCTTTTGAGACATAATCTTTTGTGCAAGTTAACCTCTTCGGTGCCCATGACGAGCTGGACTCGTCATGGGCCGCGGTTGCGCTGTGCCCATGACGAGTCCAGCTCGTCATAAACCCCGCCCGCTAATGAAACGGCCGGCACAGGGCGGGGAAAGGGGCGGGCACTGAAGGGGTTAAATTGTATAATTTATAGCACACCGGATGGTGTTTGCAAACAGACAAAAGATGATAATGTTAATTTTAGAATAAAATCTTAAGAAACAAAATTTGGCATGTTTCCGGTTCTCATAACTGAAGACCTACTTCCAGACTTAAGACACACTGTAAAAAAGAGAGATTTAAGATTCTTTAGGAAAAGAAGTGTGGTTGATAAAAAAGTAGAGGCTCAGTGTAAATTACAGTACAACTAAATTGAGTGTACACTCGTACTCCTCGGTGCAAACTTACTGGTGAAGCAGAGAAGGGAACTGTACATGTCACTGGAAAAATCACTGAACGGGCCATTTTGAGATAAGTACTAGGAAATCCACATAGCTGACCTATAATGGAATATGCAAACCAAATGTGAAATGGAGAATAGTGCAAGAGCTGAGCAAAATAAATGACATAGTGATCCCATGTTGTAATTTGGTACAGAATCCAGAAGTGATTTTATTTCAATTTCCCATTCAATTTCAGGTTCACCATGATTGATTTGTGTTTAGCATTTTTTCCAGTTGGTCTTCATGAGATAGTCAATTTCTTTTGGCGTTCAGATTTTAAAAGAGAATTCTCGCTTGATATAAGATTCCACAGGGTTATATTAAGAGTCCCTCAATCTTTTCCCAAAAAGCCAAGATAGACTTATAATCTTTAAAATTGCCTTGTGACTTAGTACTGGTACAGGTCATTGATGATTTGATGGTTGCAGCAAAAACAAAAGAGGGCTGGAAATTGGACAAAATTACATTGTTAACTCATTAGTGCGAAAATGGGCATAAAGTGTCCTTAACTAAAATGCAATACTGTCATGAAGAAGCCATTTATTAAGGACATCAAATCGAGGAGGGAATTAGGAAGGTTTCCAAAGGACGCACCTCTGAAATTCTGAGAATGAACCCTCCTACCACACAGAGAGAAGTGAGGATTTTTCCAGGAATGGTTGCCAACTGTCATCAGTGGATTTCCAACTTTTCCTTGATTCTGAAGCCTCTACAAAAACGGACGCACAATAATGTGACTGTTCCAGTACCTTGGGATAATGAAAGCATGAAGACCTTCTTACAGCTGAGACATTCATTTGTCGTGTGTTTCCTTTAGGGCCCACTTAGTTTTCGCGTATTTTAATTTGCTTGCACATTTAGGTTGTTTTGCCTTGCACACGTTACACTTGGCACGTTTATTTTTGTGCCACAACATTATATCAGAAAAGCAGTCCAGATGTTTTTGTTATTGCTTCAGACTGTCTGAACGTATTGTACAAGCTCAAACAACACTGTGCCCGGTCTTTGCTGTCATCAGGTTAGCAAACGAAGTTTAACACTTAGACACAACATACATTCACATCTGCTTTTTTTCAAAAAGACACCTCATAACATATACACAGACAGGCCATTTTGAAATCAGAGAGAAGACATTCTAATAGAGCAACGATCCAGAGACTAGAGGGTTGCACCGGCAAGACACGAATGGGGTTGCCCACTCACCCCAGAGATCTATAATATAACACTGTGTTTTGAATGTGTGGGTGGGCCGGTGCAAGAAAAGAATTCACCATGGTAGGACTTCTGATTGTTTTCTTGTAATGCTCCTCACGCTGTTGGGATGCATATGTTTTCTAGTTGCAGCGCAGATGTTTTATAATAGAGCATGATAAGTTTCAATATATATTGTAAACTGTTCTTGTGTCTTTTTTGTTTATTATGGAATTACATGAGTGAGAGTTCCTGAGGGGACCTGAGTGTAGTGTTCGGGGGTGCTAACTTACCTCTCACTCTGGCAAGGTTAGGAGGGTAGGTAAAGCACTATGAGCTAGTCTGGATTTGGGGCTCACAGGTACTGATGTGGTATGGTGACTCAGTCCCTACATACTGACGTTCTGTGGTCCCATGCATAATTCAGTTTACAAACAGAATCCCTACAACACTCTGTGTAAGGCACCTGTACTAGGGATGTCTAAGAGAAGCATTTTTACCTATTTTGTGATGAAAAAGAAGGGTGTGCACTTTCTGTTCCTACACAACAATATGGTGCTCAGAGGCCAATTCCCTATATTTCTGCAACTCTAGAACCAGTGGCAGCAGCTGTGCAAGTGTCATGAAAAATATTTCTGCCACAGTATTGGCTATCACACAGAGCAAGACAATTATAATGGGTCATACATTCATTTTTTTTGCACTGTATTCATTTGAAACACTGTTAACTCGCACACGCAAGCAGCTCACAAGTAACCATTTAACTAAATATGAACCAATAATCTTGGCTGCAGAAAACATTTCTATATGATGGTGCAGCACACTAAATCCTACTACTCTATTGGCAACTTGCAAAGATGAGAATGAAGCTTAAGAAATTAATGATTTTGATCATGATTGTATTGATGTATCAGATTTATGTACCAAGCAAAGACCAGTCATTCAAGATTTACCTCTTCAGTTGGCTGATTTTATTTGTGGCAGGCTTATGTTTGAGAGATCATCATGGAACCCTTTGAGCAGCATATGCAGTCTGTACATTAACTTGTATTGTGCAAGCATCATCCTTGTGTAATGTGACCTTAGCACAAGTAGCAGAATTGATTGCAATCACAAGAGCTTGTTGCTTAGTTACTGAATTGAGTGTTACAATCTTAACGGATATTCAATAGGTTTTTCGCGTGATCCATGAATTTGGATGTTTGTAATCCCAGCAAGTATTCATGACATCTGCTGACACTCGAATAAAGAATGGCCCATGCATTTTTGTTTTATTGAAAGCTTTAAAGTTGCCAAAATGGATTGCTGTTGCAAAGAGTGCTACATGTAAGCATGGCAGTGATATGGTTATATTGGCTAATCATTTCTTGGATAAGAGTACTAAATATTGTGCTCTTATGTCTACAATGTTTTTTTGATAAACAAGTTTTTATTGTTTTCAGCAGTATAACAACAGAAACTGTCGGGCCCTCCAAATCTCCACCACACAGCAATACAGTAAAAAGCGCACCACATTCCCACCCTCCCCTCAAAACTCTCCCCCATCTCCCAAACCACCCCGCTAAGGTATGTTGCCCAGCCATTTCCCCCAAACCTTCCGGTATTTCTTGGGACAGCCACGTGCCTGATAAAGAGTCCGTTCCTGCGCCGCACACCAGTCCACCCCGGCGCCCCACTTAGCTATGGTTGGCGGCAGTGGTTGCTTCCACGCCGCTGCAATGTCTCGTTTAGCCACCATTAAGGCCGTCATGAGGAACAGCTGTTCCGGGCGCGTGCCATCCAAACCATCCGTGATGCCCAATAGGGAGTGTCTAGGCTCATGCGGCACCTCCCACCACAGGACCTCCGTAAGCTCGGACTCAATGCCCCTCCAGAACCCCTCCAGCCCCGGGCAAGACCACACCATATGGAGGAAGTCGGCCGGCTCGGAGCCACAGCGGGGGCAAGCCGCGTCCCCGGAGAGGCCCGCGCCGTGAAGGCATAGACCAGACGCCCGCCCGAAACGACTCAGGATGGAGAGTGCACGAGGTCCGGAGTGCGTCGGGTCGCTCAGATACAGCAGGACGTCATCCGCATAGAGTGCGATCTTGTCAGCCTCTAGGCCAGGCCACTCCCAGCCCCGAAAGAAGGGGTCGGATCTAATCAGGGCGGCCAGGGGTTCCATCATGAGGGCGAAGAGAAGGGGCGATAGTGGGCAACCCTGCCGCGTCCCTCGGCCGATCCGAAATGGCCTCGATAGCACTCCATTAACCAAAACCCTGGCGAGGACTCGCACCATCCCCACGAACCGGGGGCCAAAACCCATGTGGGTCAGGACCTCAAATAGGTATGCCCACCCCACTGAGTCGAAGGCCTTCTCGAAATCAGCGAGGAGGAGAGCGAGGTACGGAGACAGCCGATGGCGATGGGCCAGAGCCACATGGAGACGGCGAAGACAGTGGCGGGTGCCCCGAGCGGGCATGAACCCACACTGGTCCGGGTGGACCAAGGTTGAAAACAAGGGCCAAAGCCGTTGGGCCAGGACCGCCGCGTAGAGCTTCACATCCGTGTTAATGAGCGAAATGGGACGGTAGGCCGCCCTGTCGGTGGACGGCGGCGTGGATTTAGGCAAAACCACGATCGTGGCCAGGTCCGCCTCGGGGGGGAAGGAACCCCTCTCAATCACTTCCGCATAGTGAGCGCGCAACCGCGGGACCAGGGTGTCTCTGTAGGCGGCGTAGAATTCTTGGGGGAACCCGTCAGGTCCCGGGGTCTTCCCCGCGGATGTACGTCCGATGGCATCCCCAATTTCCTCGAGGGAGATGGGAACTTCCAGGCTCTCCCATTCGGCCGGCCGAAGCCGGGCGAGGTGTGCGTCCCCAGACGCGAGTAGAGCGGCCAAGGAAAGATCCGGCGCGCGAGCCCGGTAGAGCTGAGAGTAGAACTGGGCAAAAGCAGCCGCCATCTCCACAGAGGAGGACCGGAGCACACCCGAGGAATCGGTGACCGCCGGAATGATACACGACGCCCTGGGGTAGGTAGCCAGGCGGTGTAACAGCACGCCGTTCTTGTCACCCCAACCATACACCCTTGCCACCGAGGACTGCCAGAGGAGTTTGGCTGCCTCGAGGGACCGCTGACAAATCTCCTGGCGAAGGAGCCTCAGCTGCCGGGTCATCGCCGGGTCATCGTGCGCAGAGAGAGACTGCTCCATCCGTAGCGCCCGGGCCTCGCAGGCAGTGAGCTGTTGCAGCCGCGACTGGCAGTGCCGCACCACATGCGCCTTAGCCGCCCCTCTAATGGTTGCCTTGCAGGCCTCCCACAGGGTACCTGCCGACGAGACCGAGCCCTCATTAGTGGAATAGTATTGAGTAAGCTCGATGCCCACCGCCTTGCGCAGCGCCTTGTCCTGGAGGAACCAGGCGCTAAACCGCCACACTGGACGGGCCGTATGCGGCGGAGGACCTAGGCCCAGGAGGACCGGCGAGTGATCCGAAATCCCCCTGGGGAGGATGCGGACGTCTGGACACCCCCGCATTCGGCGGGAGGGACAAAGATCATATCAATGCGGGCGTGAGAATGGTGAGCGGCCGAAGTGTGAGTGTACTGCCGAGCATGAGGATGCCAGAGCCTCCAGGCGTCGCAGAGGCCCTGGGCCTCGGCCCAGCCCGCCAGCTGCCGCGCTCGGGCCGCGCGGGACTCCGAAATCGGTCCCGACGAATCCAGCCGAGGGGCCGAGACGGCATTAAAATCTCCCCCAAGGACAACAGTGCCCCCCGGGAGCGTGGCCAACAGAGAAGCAGCGTGGGATAAAGCCTGCGACAGTCCCGAGGGCGGCGCATAGAGCGATAGGAAGCTGATCGGTCTACCATCCAGCGTGCCGCAAATAGCAATCCCGGTTCCCTGAGGATCGTGGGTCACCCGTGTAAGGACGAAGGGGAAAGAGCGGCGCAGCAGGACCGCCACTCCGCGGGAGCCACGGGCAAACCCTGAATGCCACACCCGATCGTACCCATAACGCGCCAGGAAAGGGCATTTTTCCCCAAGAAGATGGGTCTCCTGAAGGAGGAGCACGTCGGCCCCCATGCATTGAGCATATTTAAGGACTGCAGTGCGTTTGAGCCTATCCAACAGGCCGTTCACATTCCAGGATAGTATACGCAGCCGAGCCCCGGGGGCCAAGTCAGTCATGGAAGCAACGGGCATAGTACGCCGCGGGATCGAACACCCAGGGGGGCGCCGGGAGGACCCAAGGCCGCGCCGACGCGCAGGGAGAAGAGGAGGATCGCCCAGGCACCACGGGGAGAGCAAATGACAAGCGAAAGGGAGCCAGGGAGGCCAAGCGGAGAGCGGGTGCAAGTGGAGCGCATGTGAATGTCAGTGCGGAGCTCTGCAGTAGCGCACGCAGGGAACTGCTGTGTGACGCGGCTAAGAAAAAACAGACCCAAACTAAAGGAATCACCCTCCCTAAGAGGAACAACCACCAGAACAAACCCCCCCCCCAACCCCACACCCCCCACCCTACACTTCGAGAACTGAAGCATCTGTCGCCCTAACTTTAACAGCAACTACAAGGTCCCAAGCGAAGCGCTCGGGTGTCAAGAGCGTGGTGGACCCCTCCAGAAGTACGGATGCGAGTGTCTGGTCCTAGAGTGCTACACATGAGCGGGAAGCCGCTGAATCTAGGTCCGTAGTAGAGGTCCCGGCAACGGGACCAGGCCGCCGAACCCCCCGCCGAAACAGAGGACAAAGAAGAGTCATAGAGCCGGGCTGCGGGAGAGATCAGAAAGGGCCACTGGCGCGGGGAGGGGGGTCAGGGACGGGTCCAGCAGACGGGCCGACTGGCGCCCGAGGCCCCCAGCCGCCTGGGAGGACGTCCCGGAGGAGGCGGAGGAGTCCCTCAGTCTCATCCCCGATGCGCTTGCGGAGCGAGGCCCAGCCACCAGCCCCCCCCCGGGGCCGCCGGGATCGCGTGCGCCGCCTGCGGCTCGGGCGCCGGAGCCCGGCCGCATCCTGGCCCGAAGGCCGCCGAGCCGGTGATGCCCGCCCGGCCTGTTGTAGCGGGCGTTCTTCGGTGAGCCAAGTCCAGGCCGCCCGGGGAGTGTCAAAAAACAGGGTCTTACTCTGGAAAACAACGCGGAGGCGTGCTGGGAATTGAAGCTGATAGCTGAGACCCAGGGAGCGCATCTTGTGCTTAACCTCTAGGTACGAGCGGCGTTGCTCCTGGACCTCCCGGGTGTAGTCTGGGAAAACCATGATGTTGTGGTTGTTGAAGCTCAAGGGAGCCTGCACCCGCGCCTCCCTCAGTATAGCGTCTCTGTCTCGAAAGTTGAGGATCCGCAAGATGAAGGGGCGCGGGGGGGCCCCCACAGGAGGCTTGGCGGCCAATGACCGATGCGCCCGTTCTATTACAAACCAGGTGGACAAGCTGGCCGCCGGCATCCAAGACTTGAACCACTTCTCCAGGAAGTCGTCGGTGCGGCCAGATTCAACCCCCTCCGGAAATCCCACCAGGCGGAGGTTGTTGCGGCGGGCCCGATTTTCGGCATCCTCCGCCCGCCGATGCAACTCTTTAGAATGGGTCGTGAGCTCCCGAACCTGGTCTTGGAGCTGTCGAATGTCGTCCTCCGCCGTCGAAATCCGGGACTCCGTCTCGGTGATTCGGGCCGTGGCATTACGAAGGTCCTGTCGCAGTAGCGCGACGTCCACCTTCACCTCTCCGACCATCCCCTCGAGGGACGTACGGGAGGCAGTGATGGCCTGCAATATGGCGGCAAGGTCCGTGCCAGGAGTCGGTGCCGCCTCCCCGCCCGTGCCCGGGGGGTCAGAGGTCGTGAAGCGGTCGATTTTGGTCTGGTGGGGCGCGGCCGTCGACTTGGCGCCCCTGTCTTTGCCCATGGTTGCCCTCGTGAAGTGCGCGCCGGTGTCTAGGCGCTGTAGGGCGAATCTTCGGCCAGCCTCTCCCAGCGTCCAAGCGACCGGCCCGTGTGAGGCCGGGGCCGAGAGGAAGGAGAAGGAGAAGAAGTGCCGTCGTCTCCTCACAGGGGGAGGCCAGGGGTCCACCAAGGATGCCGCCGACCCGCTGCAGAGCCAGACCAACGTTGCCCCCTCTCACAGGCGCCGTCAGCGCAAGTCCCGTGCCAGGTCCAGCACCCACAACGGGCCCACCGGCGCACCCCTTCAGCGCTCCCGGCCTCGGGCCTCAGCAGGACCCCTCCAGGTGGGGGAAGGGAACAGGGCGCCCCGTGGCCAGCAGCGGCAGGCCCCAACCAGTGGCGGCGGGGGAGGGGGGTCCAATGGCCGGCAACTGGAGATGGGCTCTCCCACCAGCTGCGTAGGCCGGCACTCGCGGTGTGAGCACGTCCGCGGCCCTCCACGAGGCCTCCGTCCAGTCGCCTCCAGCGCCAGTCCTCGGGTGCTGTGGGGGCAGGAGTCAGGAGCCGGGGCCGGCATGGCCCACCGGGGCCGCCCACACAGGTCCGCACCTCTCGCCGTCACCCAGCCGCGTCACAGGCCACCTGTTGTATCGTTCCCACTGCGGTTTCAGTCCTTACTTCACCACCATAGACTCAGGGGCCCCCCAGCCACGCAGGGTCCCCGCAGCGGCCCGTGGGGCGAGGCAGGCTCCCCACCCAGCCAGCAACAGCGTCAGATGGCTCCGGGGGCGCCCCTGGGTCCCGTGATGTGCGGCCAGCCGCCGTCAACCACGCGGCCTGTGTCTCCCGCTGGCGCCGCGGGGCTCGCGTAGGATCTAGCGCCAGGCACAGCACCAGTCAGCCGCTGCTCTCGCGGCCTCTCAGCAAGGGGCGGCAGAACTCGGGCTCGGGAGCAGGAAGGCGGCCAAATGTTCCACCGAGTGTGGTTCCTCTGTCCCGCTGCAGGTAGGGACCGCCAGATCGCCGCTAGGACGGCGGGACACGGATAAAAGCCGGATGCGAGGGGTCAAGCATCGGGAGCCTCACATCGGTGCGGCCATCTTGTCGTGCGCCACCTAGCGCCCTCCCTTATGTCTACAATGTTACCAACTCCATTTGACAATTCAGAAGCAGATGATTCAGATGCTGAAACTGTAAACGCTTTTCTTTCCATGACAATGCAAACTATGGAAGAATTGAAAGTAAGTTGCTTACCTGTAACTGCAGTTAACCAGTATTGGTATCTTTCATAGATTCATATGCTTGAATCATTCCCTGTCGTTGAATTGGGAGTCCCACGGTACCATATTCACGCAGTAATATAAAACTATCAAAGGCTAGAATGGCCCTAGGCCATCAGTTTAATAGCCTATCTATGTCCTTTTTAAAATAGGACCAAACTTCAACTATAACCTATCAGCTGCTAGATTGTGGCACAAGTGGAAGCAATATCCCAGACATAAGGGGAGCCTCTCCAGGGAGCTGGGCGGGTCCCATATGAATCTATGAAAGATAACAATACTGGATAACTGCAGTTACAGGTAAGTAACTTATTTTCTTATCCGGAATTGGGGTATCTTTCATATATTCACAGCTTGAATCAGAATAGCAAGCAGTATCAAGATAATTGTAAGTACTCTTAGTGGATGGTGGGTAACATTAATATACATTTACAAGTAATGCATTAAAAGAGTGTAAAGATAGAAATACTTCCAAATACCTACGCAAACATGCAAACATCGTCATAATGCGCTTATAAAGAGAAAAAGACACCTCTACTTAAAGAGGCTCACCTTATTGGAATAGGTGTCATGGTACCACCTGTCCCACAGCTGAGTCACTACACTGCTTTGATTCCAGGCAGTAGTGCTGTGTAGGAAAGTAGGACCCTTCTGTATGATTACCCCCACTTTTTTCTGATGTCATTATGTTTTTCTTTCTAATCTGACTGGGATCCTGCTAATCAGGACCCCAGTCTCTGTGCTTTTTTCTTGAATTGAACATGGTGAGTACTTAGGTACACTCCAGATTGGCTACTGGTGTACCCTGAAAAGTCCCTAGTATATGTTACTAAGGTACCCAGGGCATAGGTACACCAGGGATCTCCCATGGGCTGAAGCCTGTATTATGCCACCCATGAGAGACCACTCAAGTTGTGACTCCAGGTCTACCATTGCAGCCTCTGTAAGCGGGTGTTAGCACCACTTATGACAGATATAGGTTTTCTTATATCTAAGGTCACTACACTTAAACCTATAAGTCACCCCAAAGGCAGGCCTTTCCATCCTGAAGGCAGGGTTATCGGTTCTAAGTGTGAGGGTGCCCCTGCATGAGCAGGTACCCCTACAACCTTCGGAGTCCATTCTCCTGGGTTGTAAGTGCATCAGACATTATAACATATAGAGTGGCCATGCGTCATTACGCGATGGCCCCCTCTAAACTGGCTGTAATGAACCCGGTCATGTTTGGTATCGAACATGTTTGAATCATACCCCCACACTATTGTGGGAGGTATGATTTAATGCACTGTAAAGCTCCTCCGGGAGGCCCTCAGTACTGCCGGTACCAGTCTTCCAGAACCGGACAGCAAGTTAGGGCTGCTGCCGGACAGAGACATGTTTCTGCCCTCCTGCTGCTGAACCAAGCTTGAGCAGGGGAAAGCAGAACAATAGATATCCTGCAACAGAGAGGTGTGACCACCTCCCAGACAGGGTTTAGTGTATTGAGGCAGGGTGGGGGTGCTTGCCAGCGCCACTGACACTACTTTAAGGGCACATCGGGTGTCCTCCTTGCCTACTCCAGTTCAAACCAGTTCAAGCAGCCATTGGCTCTCGCTCTGGTGCGCAACTGGACAAAGTACATGGAAGTATCCTCCCCACTGTCCAGTCCCTCCTCTGGGAAGGACCCCTGAATCATCCCAACCCTTTCCTAAGGGTACTTAAGGGCTTACTTGTGGGTGGGTCCTATGGGACAAGATTCAGATCATACAACACTTCAACTTTGACTGTCTAGACACTCTGAACTTCGCTGGACTTCACTTTGGGAATCAAGACTGCAACGGGGAAGATTCCTGCTGCTCCTGGTCTCGTC
The DNA here is from genome assembly GCF_964204655.1 of Triturus cristatus. Taxonomy (NCBI): domain Eukaryota; kingdom Metazoa; phylum Chordata; class Amphibia; order Caudata; family Salamandridae; genus Triturus; species Triturus cristatus. Next base: position 750,043,124 of record NC_140585.1, on the reverse strand, counting down.
GTTCTGCTGGTCTTCTGAAACGTCTGTGCCATGCTCCATTCAAGTTCTCACCAGGCCTGTGGACATTTAAAACACCCAAAGGAATCTCCCTTGGAGTGAAGGAGTCAGAACCCTGCATCTGCAGGCACCACAACGCAGCTGACCAGTCTGCTGATCCTGGGTTCCCACAGATTCCGAAAGGCTCACCAACACAGGTGGTGGTTATGCAACTCCCTCGATGTCTACACCATCTTCATACCGAGTTTGAAGCCAGAATCTCTCATCTCAAGTGGTGGAACAGAACCCTGTGCACCGCATCGACATGCTGCTGCCAAGGCTTGTTGACTCTTTCCTTCAGAGATCTTCGGCCTCCAAGAATCTCCAACCGCAAGCAACTTCTGCAGCCAAGATATTAGCTCTTACAGCTTCCTCTGCACCGTGGGCCTTCTTCATTGGTGAGCTGCTTGATGTTCTCTTGCGACTTCTGTTCCTCTGGCCTGTGGGTCCTCTTGAGGGTCTTCTTGGGCTTCAGTTGGCTCCCCTGCTTGTTCGGGGCTGCTCTGACTTACCTGCTCGTGGTTAGTCACTTGCACCTTGTGGTCCAGACACTGCACCTTTTTCATCAACTACATTCTTAGCTGCTGCCAAGGCTTGTTGGTGCCCCTGCGAGACACTGACCCCTTGGCTCTCGACATCTGACGTGGTACAGCTCATGAACGGTTTCTGGTCTCCTACAGCATCACCTGGTCCGCACAGCTGCAACAAGGGCACCGTCAACCTCTCCTGCATCTCCAACATCAATGGGCATTCGTCTTCCGTGACTCATGGTCACTCCTGAGTGGCATTGACTCTGTCCCCTCTGCTTGCAGGTACCTCTCATCTTCAATCCACTTTTGGGTTCCACCGGACTTCTTCGCCTTCTTCTCCAGTGGCATCTTTCCTGAAGTCCTCCATTTTGGTCCACAGCGGTTTCCGATGTCACTCGACACAGATGCACCCGGCTTCCCTGGTGTAGGTATCGTGGTTCCTGGGGTATCCATGGGTGGGGTGACTCTCCAACCTTCAATCTTCCACAGGCTTTCTTCAGGGTAGAATGGGAAGGGTCCTTCTTTAAAATTGCAACTGTGACTTACCTACCGACCAACATTGAGCACGCTGTCTTGTTCCCACAAACAATCTCCGTGGAGTTCCTATATACTCACCTAAGGTGGTTCTTTGCGTCCCCGGCTCTTCTACATCTTCTGGGTCCATTCTTGACTTGAGTCATGGTTCGCATTCCACTATTTTAGAATATGGTTTGGTCTCCCCCAGGAGACCACTGTGTATTTGTGCTACGTACGTGTTCTATTTCCTAAGTATTGTGTGTATTGTGTTTATATCTCTGGGTAGGAGGAAATACATTGTGTTAGTGATTGTTTGTAAAAAAACTTACTATTTTTATAACTACACTCTGTGATTCTTTTTCACAACCTATACCATAGGATTAAGTACTGGTAAAACAAACTGTTTTACACTCTTTCTGGACGAAGCCTGAAGGCTGCTCTCCACAGCTACCACTTAGAGAGCTTTCTAAGGTTGTCTAAGACCACTAAAGTCACCATAAGGGTAGTCTGGATTAGTGGAGGGTGCTACACTTACATAAGTGAGCACCATATACTAAGCCAGCCTCTCACATGCTGTGTGAACGTGCGGATGCTTTTCCACTTGGCAGCAAAGCAAATCTTCTCTATTGGGATGCCTGCAACAGAACCGCTGAAGTGGACACTGCTCTTGTTTATTGGGCTTTAGCTTTCTTCGCCAGATGTTTCCCTGCCTTGGTATGACAACGCTGAATTGTCACAAAAAACACTGTGTCTCGGCACTCTAAATTCCATAAACTAGTCTTTGATAGTCAACAAAACAGTCTTAGCACTATTTCTGAGACTGCCCACAGCCAGGTAAAGCTTCCAATAAATAATTTCTTTCTAAAAAATACTGTCTAAGTCAATAATAGACGCAGTCCATTCTCAACCCTGGCCCGTATTGATCCTTCTCTTCGGTGTGAGTTTTTCTAGTTTATTCAAATATTCTAAATCTGAAATAAATTTCCAGTCTACATAGCAACGAGAACAACTCGGACACGTAGTAGGATTCTTTTGCATCTTTACGCACTTTTAATGGCCAATACTCTCTACTTAGAGTAGCGGAAGGACTTAGTGTTTTAAGGATTTTTTGCATATTTTGACGTACTTCTAACTGATACGATTCTTTACTCAGAGTAGTGGAAGGACCCAGTGTCTTAAGCCGTGAAAAAGTTACAGTGCGTAATCAGATAATTAAAATTTAAAATTCTTGGCAAACGATTTAAGAAATTATTTATTGGAAGCTTTACCTAGCTGTGGGCAGTCTCAAAAAAAGTGCTACGACTGTTTTGTTGACTATCAAAGACTAGATTATGGACATTTAGAGTGCCGAGACACAGTGTTTTTTGTTCTAGTAACACGGAAGCTCTTAAGAATTTCCGTGCAGTGACATCTTTGGGTAGTGGGATGTCTTTGTGTTCTCGAGACGCACCAAGAGTTTGAATTGGTTATTAACAGGAACTTACTTGTCTATTGATAGGATTGATGTGCTACTGGTCTTGCCACCACTGCCTTTCTTGTTGTGTTTATATGAAAGTTGAATTGTCGCTGAGATCCATCTCACGAGGGTTTGTTTTCTTATTGCTGAGCCTTGACAACCTGGACCGTAGGCTACAAATAACTGGTCCATTTTGCAAATGTTCTTAGTTCTTTGCAAATAGAATTTGAGGCAACTTTTAATGTCCAAAGTGTGCAGAGCCTGTTCAGTCAGTGTGGCTGGGTTAGGGAAAAAGGTCGAATGACAAGCTTGTTAAGGTGAAATTGGGATGAATCTTGGGTTCGTTCTAGGAAGCACAAACTCATCCGTGAAGCGTAAAAAGGGTTCCTGAGTGGTAAATGCCTGTATCTCACTGACCCTTCTGGTAGATGTGAAGAGAACAGCAACTTTACATGTGAGAAATTTTAATTCAGCCCGATAGATAGGCTCGAAAGGCTGCTTCATCAACTGTGAAAGGACCATATTAAGTTGCTTTTCTCGAGGAGGAGGCCGCACCGGCGGGAAGGCTCTGAACAGTCCTTTTATAAATCGTTTCACGAGCTTTCTGGAACAGAGAGATAATGTTTGTAAAGAACGTCTGTACCTTGATATTGTCGCAAGGTGAACCTTCACTGAAGAGTAAACTAGGCCTGACTTGGCCAGGGAGAGAAGGCAAAGTAAGATCAGCTCAGGAAAGGCATGGAATGGATGTAATTTGCTCTACTGACACCAGTGACAAAATCTACCCCACTTCAACCTGTAAGTCTTATTGGTGCCTTCTGCTCCAGATTTGAAGAGGATATCCCTGCATTCTTGCATGAGGTTTACATTCCTAAATTTGTTGAACTCAGGAGCCATGCGTGCAAGTGAAGAAAGGCTGGATTAGGGTGACATATCTGACCTTTGCTCCGAGTCAGACGAGACGATGGTGGTAGGAGGCGAAAGGGCTTGGTCTCTGAAAGGAGAAGCTCCAAAAACCAGTGTTGTCTGGGCCACTTAGGTGCATTGGTAGGAGGCGAATGGGCTAGGTCTCTGAAAGGAGGAGAAGCGACAATGCTCCACCTTCATCTTGGCAAGGACTCTGGGATTCAGCAGGACAAAGGGGAAAAGGGCACGCATAAATCTCGGACCAGCGTATCTAAAGGGCATTCCCCCACAACCCTGGAAGAGGAAATCGACTGGTGTAAAACCAGCATTTCATATTGGTTTCCATCATGAAGAGATACAGCACTGGTTTTCCCCACACTGAGAATATCCTGCTCAGTTGTCGTTGGTCGGGTTCCCACTAGTGGCAGCTGTCCTGCTCAGGGCGTTTGCAAGTGTATTGTGGACTCCAGACAGATGTTCGGCATTTAGCAATATCTTCTGAGCTGTGAGTCAATCCCAAAGCCCTTGAGCTTCCTGATTTAACATTAGAAATTGTGTAATTGTGTTCCTCCCTGTTTGTTGATATAATACATGCTGGTAGTAGTGTCGGTATGAACCAGAATCGAGGAGTTTGCGATCCTTTGGAGGAAGGCTTGCAGGGTGAGAAAAATGGCTTTGAGCTCCAAGCTAATGATGTACAGGGATTTCAAAATTGTCGACCACCGTCCCTGGATTTGAAGGTCTTGCATGTGGCCTCCTCAGTCCTCCATGGAGACGTCTGTAGTGATGATAAAATCGGGCACTAGTGTTAGAAACGTGAGGCCTTAAGAGAGATGTGGTATGCCAGCATGGGTAACATCCAAGGGGAGATAGAGATCAAGTCCTCGAAGAACCCTTCTGCCTGGATCCACTGGATTAGTAACTTTTCTTGCAAAGGTCTCATCTAAAGGCTATGCCAAGGGAACCAAGCTTACAGCTGAGGAGATCATGCCTAGGAGCACCTTGAACAGTCTCTCAGAAACGCACTGGCTTCTTCCAATGCTTTAAGCTAAACAAGCCAATGTTGTTTGCCATTCTTGGGAGAGGAAGGCTTTGTTCTGTATGGTGTTGAGATAGGCTCCCAGGAACGAAACGGTCTGATTGAGGTGCGGTGGGGGCCTTTAGCCAATTGACAGAGAGGCCTAGCTTGCGAAACAAGAAGAGGCAAGCTTCTGATGCGTTGGTAGCTTGACCTGATGTTGGGGCTTTTAGTAGCCAGTTGTCTAGCTAAGGGGATACCTGATGACCTTGTTTTTTGAGAGCCGCCGCTACTGGTGCCATGCTTTTCGTAAATATCAGAGGACCAACTTTAGACGGAAGGGTAGGACCTTGATTTGATAATGGGTACCAGCTACTGTGAAGCTAAGATATTTGCGGTGTCTGAGATGGATGGGAATATGGAAGTAAGTATCTTCTAGGTCTAGAGAGGTTATGAAATTTCCCTTGTCGAGGCGCGGAAGAATGTCGCAGAGAGTTATCATCTGGAAGGCTTGCTTGCGGAGGAATTTCCTGAGATCTAGGATTGGTCTCCAATCCCCTGATTTCTTGCGGATGAGGAAAACACATGAGTAGAATCCTTTTCCTTTGTCTGTTGTTGGGACCTCCTCTATTGCCCCTTTTGAGAGCATTAAGAGAGCTTCTTTTTGCAATAAGTGAAGACAAGGGGAGGGGCTCCTTTGGTGGAGGTCTTTGTGTAAACTCCAAGGTATGGCCATAGGTGACAATGTCCATATCCCTCTGTCTGAGGTGATGGCATGGCAGTGAGTAAGGAAATGGGACATTTTTGCAAAAACGGGTTGAGAGGATGTCACAGTTTGTACCTGGAGAAGGACACTGTTTGCGACTTGCGTCACAGCTCTGAGAGGGCAGTCGTCTGTTAGGCCCTTATTTGGCTAAACCAGCTTTAGAGGATTGCCTATACGATTGTTGCTGGTATCCTGTTCTGTACTGTGGCAGTTATTATTGGTAGGGCTGTGAGCGATGGTATCTGCCCTTGTATAAGGAGAACCCAGGGCCGTCTGTCTTGATGGCAAGGAGAGCCTCGTCGATGTGCTTGCCATATAGTGTGTCATCATTGTAAGCCATGTCCAGAATTTTGGATTTGGAACTCAGGACAAAAAGTGGTTGCCTTTAGCCACCCTTGGCATTGTAACACAACTACGCCCGCCAGTTGACAGAAGCCTGTGGAAGCAATGTCCATGGCACAGTCTATGATTTCGGACGATGTTAGCTCACCCTCCAGTAAGATTTTCTTTTCTTCTTAAGGAAGGAGGTTAATGATATCTCCTATATCAGACCACATCTGACAGTCATAGTGGCAAAGAATAGTGAGGGATTTGGCTGCTTGCACCGTAATTGCGGACACAGTGGAAAATATTTTCCCTATGGTATCTAGACAGAGCCCTTTTGTCCTGTGGAGTGGAAAAAGGCTTAGATGCATTTTTTGACTTCCTCTGCACTGCCTGAGAGATTACAGAGTCCGGCTTGGGGTGCCCTGTCTAACAGGATGGGGAGTCCTCGGGCACTCTGTACTTCTTGTCTATTCGTGGAAGGAAGCTGAAACAGTAACCGAGTTTTTCATTATCTTCACTCCCTCCTCCCAAATGTAGTCCACTATCGGTATGGAGCATACCTGTTTTCTGGTTTGTTCCATGAAATCGTAATGGAAGCAGTCAGACTGCTTCATTGACATTGGAAGGTCTCCTGTGGCTCCCTCCATGGAAACCCCCAATATCCTCTGGAGGTGAATCAGTGTGACGAGGTGGAGACGGAGTTGGGATTACGTAGTTGCCCCATTCGTCCAGAGGTGGATGACTATCCAGAGTTTCTCCTTCTTTCTCTGGGTGGAGCCGTACATGGGACTGAGGCATCATTCTAGGTGTAACTGGCGGTGGAAGACATGGTGGAGCCAGAAGGGTAGCTGGGGGTTGCTTTTTAGGGGGCTATGGAAAATGTCTGCAATAGTCAGAAAGCATGGCCTAAAGATCCTGCACCAAAGACGTAGGAAAATGTGCAGTGTTCCGCTTCGTTGCGGAGGTCGAAATAGTAACCTCTTGGCTTACAGTACCTTGGAGGCGGAGGAGATTACTACTGGAAGTATTGCCCCTCTTCATATTCCTCATCTTCCTCCTGATACTTCACGTTCAGCTAAGAAGAGCTGTAAGCTGGACCAAAAAGACCTCCCTCATTATCAGAGTCCTCAATATCCACTAAATGGCTCAGTGGAAGAGGTGAAATCTTTGTAGGTGAGGTGATCTCAGGACAGATAGATGTACTAGAGATCTTGGTAATCTTCATCATCATCGGTGGAGGCGTGGACGGTATAGTCGTCGACGATGGGACCACCGTAAATGTAGTGCATTTATATAGCGCTCCGCACACCCCCGAAAGGGTCTCTCAGGCGCTGTGCACATACCGCTGTGGAACCCTTCCTGGCCTTTCCCTGTGAAGTGCCCACTCCTGGGCACCCCCAAGGTGAAGCCAGGCATCCTAGCGCTGTTGGGGCCGTTGTGGCGATTAAGCAAGCTATTGCCCAGAGTTGCAGAGTGTGACCCATGATTAGAATAGGCACCGAGGGGAGAATTATCGGGTCCGGGAAAATTGAGCCCAAGACCCGCTGAGGCGGGAATTGAACCCTGGTCCGGGCCAGACCTCTGCATCAGGGTCTGCCGCTCTAACCATTGAGCCACACTTCTCCTACTTTTTTCCGGCTCTGCTATCCGCACAAAGCAACGACCTTCCCTGCTGAAGCGGCTCAACTGAGTGCTCACCGTCAACAGAGTATTCGTCGATGGCATCATCGTGGACGGAGCCGTTGTCAATGTAACCATTGTAGACGTTAGAGATTGTTGACTGTGTTGTCGTCGATGGAGGTGTCAACAAGAACTTAGTAGATGGCTGGACCTTCGTCGACAAGATAAGACCACCGATGGCTGCTGGTATTGTCGTCTTTGCCGTTGACGATCTCAACAACAAGAGAGTGGTGGTGGCAGACTATTGCGGCAACGATGGTGAGGTTGTCGCCGATAGAGACCTTAAAGAGGATTTGTGCCGCATACAATCAGAAGATGAGGTATGAGGGTGGTCACTGTCCCTGGCAGAAGGTGAGGATGGGCCAGATAGAGATGTCTCTTAAGAAAAAAGACAAACGTCCTCTGACGTTCCTTCCTTAGATATAGCCCTTTTTCATTCCTGTCAGAGGAGGCACCGTCCTCCTCAGAAGATGTCTTCTGAGTCTTGGTCTTCTGAAGCCACAATAGTAGCCACCCTTCTCTGTCTCTCAGGGTTTTTGAAGAGAAAATGCAGCAAATTCTGCACTCCTTCACCTCATGCTTTGGCTAGAGGTAGTTAATGCAGTTCTTATGTGGATCATCCACATGGACTCTCTTCTTTTCACAGGTCTTGCAAGGATGAAAAAGGCCTTTATTGTCTGACATATCAGCAATATGTTGAAGAATAAACATTAAAATGAGAGAAACTGAGCAGAGTTCAGGGAGACTCCCTTCAGAAACCACTGCCGGTGGAAATCTGAGGGACTGAGACTCTCTTGGGAGTGTTCTAGAGGTGCTAGCAGCTGATTGGTTATAGTTTCCAGGACATAGCTAAGCTATTAAACTGATGGGCTAGGGCCATTCTAGCCTATGATAGTTTTATATTACTGGTTGATTATTGTACCATGGGATCCCAGTTCGACGACAGGGAATGGTTCAAGCATATGAATAAATGAAAGATAACCCAATACTGGATAAACACGATTTGCAGAATGAGGCATCAGATGAGGAAAAGAAAGATTGGAAACAATTGGGATGTAAACAAGATGAAAATGAATCATGGAAATCAACAGATAAAAGGTTTGCTTCGCCATTATCACTGCTACTGATGATGGCAAGACACATGCGCTGGGCTACACATGAGGGGCGTGATGAACTAGTTCCTTACCTTTGGTAATGTCTTATCTTGTAGGGTCTCTATCTAGCAGTAGATTCCTTACCTTAGAATATTCCCCAGGTGTTAGACTGGATACACACATTTTTCATGAGCATTACCCCTGCACGCCACTAGGTGGCGTCATTCTGCTCTGCGTGGCGTCGTTGGCATCGTCTATGCCGGAAATTCTGTTCACGGTGCTTATATAGGCACCAACCAGGTGCGCTAACGTCAGTTACTTTTCGCGATTTTCCATGCCAGAAGCGCGGAGCCACGAAGTACACTAACCACGGGTGTGGAAAACTAGGGCTCTGAAAGGAAAGTAACCTGTCCCCAGTTGTCTGTCTGCAGAGCGAGGAGGGTGAGTGTGTCGATAAGGAATCTGCGGCTAGAGTCTCTACCGAGGGTAATTAACTTGTTCATCTGATAGAGACTTCTAGCCACAGATTCCCTACCTTAGAGTAGATACCCAAGCAATACCTCCCTAGAGGTGGGTCTGAAAACCAATTTCACTCGAGGAAGTCCTGCAGGACTGAACAGACAATGTGCCTATCTCCACAGACCTGACTGTCCAGACATTAATGTTTGGTGAACGTGTGCATTGAGGCCCATGTCGCTGCCTTGTAAATATCCAGGACCAGAACTCCACGAGCTAATGCAGTGGTTGCAGCCTTAACTCTGGTGGAATGAGCACGCAATCCCTCCACGGGTTGCTTCTTGGCCAATGTGTAGCAGATTTTGTTGCAGAGCAGGATCCATCGGAGGTGGTCAGCTTCCGCACAGCCTGGCCTTCTTCACTCAGACATACCCCACAAAGAGTTGGTTGTCCACCCGGAACTCTTTTGTGCGTCAAGGTAGAATAACAACATCTCTTTTGGTCCAGAAGGTGAAGCTGCTCCTCTTTCTTAGAGGGATGAGGCAGAGCATACATCGTAGGCAGAGTGATGGTCTGGCTTATATGAAATGGAGTGACCACTTTTGAGAGAAAAGAAGCTCTCGTATGAAGCACCAGTATGTCTGGGTAGATGATAAGAGATGGAGGCTTGGATGACCAGGCCTGAAGCTCAATGACCCTCCGGGCCGATGTGATTGCCACAAGAAAGTCTGTCTTGATGATAAGTAGCCTGAGTGCACAATTGTGTAGAGGCTTAAAGGGAGTGCACATAAGGAAGGTGAGGACGAGATTGAGATCACACTGAGGCATAACGAAGGGAGTGAGAGGGAACATATGTTGAATACGTTTCAAAAACCTATGTACATTGAGGATTGGAAAAGGGAAGGGAAGGTTGCATCCTGCAACTGAAGAAAAGCAGAAATTGTAGATAGACATCTCTTAAGAGTGCCCAGAGCGGAGCCCTACTAGGCGAGGGCTAGAACAAACAGCAGCAGCTGAGAAAGAGGAGCAGAAAGGGGATGAATGTATGTTTCTGAACACCATGCTACAAATTTAGCCCAACAGCAGGTGTAAACTGTCTTGGAAAGAGGGACGCCTGGCTGCCAAGATAACATCATAGACTTCAGACGGAAGGTCGCAGGCTATCAACTGTCGCCGCTGATTCTCCATGTAAGAAGTAGGAACATGCCCTGCTGCTGCGACAGATGACTCTCCCGAAGGGACAGCATGATCGGAGGACTGATGGTCATGTTCCACAGCTCAGGTTACCAAACTCTCCATGCCTAGTCCGTAGCCACAAGGATGACTTGGACCCAGTCGTTCATGATCTTCTTGAGTACTCCGGGCAGGAGTGGCATGGGCGGGAAGGCCAGAGCTCCATTCAAGACAAAATGTTTCTCCAAGTGAGAACTGCCTTAGAAACGTCATAAAGAACAATTGATGGACAGAATGCAGAACAATGTCATACATTCACCCCAGTACAGACATCTGGGTCTAAATCCATCGTTTGTTTGCTCCCCATGCCATTCCAGTTTGAACCCAGCCATATGCAAATCAGTCTTGACCCTGTGCCTCATGGGAACAGTCCAATCTGAACTGCCAAGCCAGGTCCTCCCTGGACTGGAAACAAGCATTCTGGGGCCAGTTTTGGGGTAACACCCCTCATCAGCCAGGCTAGCTTTACTCCAGAGGCATGGAGAGCATGGGTCCCATGTCTGGGCATACCCGTCCCACTCTGGGTGACAAATGCAAAAAGAACAATTGATGGACAGCATGCAGAACAATGGCATACATTCACCCCAGTACAGAGATCTGGGCCTAAATCCATTGTTGTTTTGCTCCCCATGCCGTTCCAGTTTGAACCCAGCCATATGCAAATCAGTCTTGACCCTGTGCCTCATGGGAACAGTCCAGCCCGAACTGCCAGGCCCTCCCTGGACTGGGAACAAGGATCCTGGGACCAGTTTCAGGGTAACACCCCTCATCAGCCAGGCTAGCTTGACTCCAGTGGCATGGATAGCAGGGGGCCCACGTCTGGGCATACCGTCCCACTCGGGGTGACAAATGCAAAAAGAACAATTGATGGACAGAATGCAGAACTATGTCATACATTCACCCCAGTACGGAGATCTGGGCCTAAATCTACCATTTTATTGCTCCCCATGCCATTCCAGTTTGAACCCAGTCATATGCAAATCAGTCTTGACCCTGTGCCTCATGGCAACAGTCCAATCCGAACTGCCAAGCCAGGTCCTCCCTGGACTGGAAACAAGCATTCTGGAACCAGTTTGGGGGTAACACCCCTCATCAGCCAGGCTAGCTTTACTCCAGAGGCATGGAGAGCACGGGTCCCATGTCTGGGCATACCCGCCCCACTCTGGGTGACAAATGCAAAAAGAACAATTGATGGACAGCATGCAGAACAATGGCATACATTCACCCCAGTACAGAGATCTGGGCCTAAATCCATTGTTGTTTTGCTCCCCATGCCGTTCCAGTTTGAACCCAGCCATATGCAAATCAGTCTTGACCCTGTGCCTCATGGGAACAGTCCAGCCCGAACTACCAGACCCTCCCTGGACTGGGAACAAGGATCCTGGGACCAGTTTCAGGGTAACACCCCTCATCAGCCAGGCTAGCTTGACTCCAGTGGCATGGATAGCAGGGGGCCCATGTCTGGGCATACCCGTCCCACTCGGGGTGACAAATGCAAAAAGAACAATTGATGGACAGAATGCAGAACTATGTCATACATTCACCCCAGTACGGAGATCTGGGCCTAAATCCACCATTTTATTGCTCTCCATGCCACTCTAGTTTGAACCCAGCCATATGCAAATCAGTCTTGGCCCTGTGCCTCATGGCAACAGTCCATCCCGAACTGCCAGGCAGGTCCTCCCTGCAATGGAAACAAGCATCCTGGGACCAGTTTCGGGGTAACAGCCCTCATCAGCCAGGCTAGCTTGACTCCAGTGGCATGGAGAGCACGAGACACACGTCTGGGCATACCCGTCCCACTCAGGGTGACAAATGCAAGAAGAACTAAGAAATTAAATAGGTGATACCAAATAACATCCTGATGAAGGAGCAATTTCTGAATTTTGAATTTGACTCTTGAAAAGACTGAATTGATTTGAGAATAATTTTTGGGGCTTCATAGTTTTTAAGAACTTTACATTTTTGATCGTAATGAGTCGCTCCTTTTTATTTGCCAACATTCCTCCAACTGCCCTCATCGAAATGCCCATATTTATTGCCTAAAGATCTGCCTGCATTTCATCATTTTATAAGTTTATTTTTGATTTGTGTTCTATATGCCAGGTTATAAACTATTGGGGGTGGGGGGCAGTAAGGGAGTTTTTACATGTGAGAAAATAATGCCAAATTTAGACGTGGTTCAGTTAGCATTACAAGGACACATTCAGCTTGCATTAACAGCTATTCATATTTGCAGAATAATAGTGCAAGTTTATATGATGTGAATCAGCCTTTCTCTCTGTATGCTTGTACATTTTTCCATTTTAGACACATCATCGGTCAAAAAGGCTCAGCTGTGATGTCTGTAATATAATATATGTGCTCACTCAAGGAAGCAATGTTCAGGATGACTTCTATTTTGTCATTTTCCAAGGTTTCCTGCCACTGTTCTGTGTAAGTCATTCATTAGATGATCAAGAAATTGCATTGCTGTGTTACATAAAATGTTAATTTGTTTCCTTAAATAGTTATGCATTGTGCAACCAATCGGATACATTAGGAAGTAGGTGTCTCTAGAAGTATCTTATTTTCTAGAATATTGATTTTATTTATATGTCTGCAATATTACTACCTCAAACCTGTAATATCATACCAGACAATGAAATGCATGTGGCTTCTGTACCCTGAAGACTTATAAAAGCTGTGCTATTTTGGAGATTTGAGGAAGAGCAAATTCTTTATGTGCCCTTTTTAGGAGCAGACCTTATGTCACACTGTTCGCTGATTTATACTTGGTCTTTTGGCTTATTTCTTTGGAAGCAGTCGCTGCATTAGTTTGTCTGTTTGATTTACACTCAGTCGTTTCCTTGGGTTTTCTTCAGAGGCAGACCTTATGTTAGTCCTCTTGCAGAATAGTACATTGACTATTTTGAGTGAGCTGATTTCTAATTCACTAATTGCTTTTTACTTTTTATAATGATTATATTTTTTAATAAACCCATGAAATAAATTTAAATCAAGAATCCTTGTCTAGCGCAGGTTTGTGTTTATTAGCCTTGAACTAAATCTTACATAGATCACAAGGACTTACGAAGACTCAAACAGCCACGGTCTTGTGTATCGACTCTCCCAATTAGTTAATTAGGCATCGACAATGTTAAACAACAAAACAGAAATTACTAAAGCACTGCTCTGCCTTTTTTCAAAACGTTTTCATATAATAAATGATTTCCATGCCCAACAAAACTCCTGTAAGTCATTCCAGAGCACAAACAGACCAGGTGAAATGTACAGAATAGTGGTAATCAAATTGTACTAGCTGCCTTATTTTCAAATCAAAGTCTGCTACTAACCATTAAAAATTCTCCTATAACAAGCTTAACATTTTAAATTTACATTGTCTTGGAATATTTGCTGCTTTCCTTTACATTAGGCATATCTTCATTTAGTAAAACAAGTAATGTCCAAAGGCAGTACACTATAAAACAAAGTATGAAAATCTACAATTACACATACCTCTGTTCTTGCTGAATTTTCCATACACTTTCAATTTTCTGATTACTGGTTTTAAGCGATGCCTTTGTATACATTTCTAATCGTTTTCTTTTTGCCAAGAGGGCTTTGCTAATATCAGCTACATTTGTAGATAAAAGGAAGTTGAGGTTAGGACCAATCTCCTCCAACAAATATCATTATAGCAAATGTGATGATAGCAAAAATTGTAGCAACCCGGAATAAAAGTTACAATTTGTCTTAGAAAATATTATATACCTACAAGGTGAGTTTCGGGATGCACATAATTATTTGAAAGATATTCAAAAGAAAGAATAAGAAAAGTTACCCCATGTTGTGAATCTTCACTAAAATCATGAACACTGGGCCGCTTAACAAGAGGAAACTTACCTTCCTTTCTCTAACATTTGAGCCTATTGCATCCTGTAGACAATCAGATAGCTAATAACTGACATTGTAGGGGCATTAGTCTTTGATTCTCCCTAATACTGCTTTTCTAAACTAAAAAAATGAAAGAGGTAAGTAGATAAGTAATTCAGCCTGAGAAGAGAAAAAATACACTCCAGGCTGAGCCTCCTATCGCCAAGTTTATAGATTAGCCAGATTAGTGACAATTCATTTGCAAACTGCAGGATCTTCAATAATTCAGTGAAGATTTCCCCGATGTAGAACTACAATCACAAGTTAGTGCCATGCGTCGCTAACATGGACTTTTCACTGATATTTATGGAAAATTAATAGAATGGCTACTTCATCATTATCAGGATAAGCAAGACGTCTGAAAGGGATCTGGGAGTGGGCGTCCATGAACTATTTACTGATCAAAAACGTAACACAGACATATTTAGCTAACTTCGGCATCTGTTCTAAAGTCAAAATATAGACAGTAGCATTGGCACAGCTATGAGCTGAACTCCAATAGTTCCTTTGCAAAGCTCATCATTGGGGATATTTCTAAGAAAGGCATTAGCTTCCATATTTAGCCCAGTGGAATGTGCTTTAGTGAGTTCCAACAGCTGATCATAATTTCATTATTTGAGTTTAGAATCCGGGGGAGAGTTTGTACCATCTTTTAACATCCAATCAGGAGAACGGCACGCAGGTCCCCATGCTCTTCAGCCTCCTTGATGATCTTGAAACACTAACAGAAAGGGACTTCTTAACATCAGTGTGGGAAAAACCAGGACAATGGTACTTGACTTAAATTAACCTTTTAAATAATACTTTCTAATTAACATTAGCAAGGTGGGAGAAAGTTACCACCCTGACTACTTGGGGGTAAAATGTTCAAAGCAAAGGAAGATTGTTAATGTCCTTAACCACTTTAAGATGCTAAACTGTGGGATCCTACAATTGTAAAAGCCCTAATAAGCGAGAACAAATTCTGTTGGATCTGTTTAATCTGAGACTAGGTACCTTTCTTGCTCAACTGATATTAGAGGTTGGAGTCTCCTTCAATGGGAACAGTTTGGATCTGAGCCGGTATTATTCTGGATAGGACCATGGGCAAACAAACCTGATATGGTTTTCAAAAAAATCTGTTGAAGATGTTATGTTATAAGCTGGGTATTTTACAATTCCTTAGGTTAGGTATATAAAGCCCACTTTTCCTGCACTGAGGTTCAGTGAAAGCGTAATTTGCTGTAGCGCAATTACCAAAATTTACAGCAAAATGATGCGAGATTACACAGAATTAGGTGAGGAACATACCCCGTCCTTTAGCACCATTTTCTTAGCACAAACTGCCCCCTCACATACAAAGTGGACTAAATGCAATACAACATGATCAGCAGCTTACACTTGCTAACTTTGTTGTTCCTGTATTTCTGCAGAAGGGTTTTCAGCCCAATAACTCATAATTGCGTGAACGGACATAATCACATAATGTTCAGTAATTTCACATCAAAAGATGAATGCAAAATTACTGAAATTAATCACTAGCCCAGGTAATGTGCTGATTAAAAAGAAACACATGGGAGTGCCAATGCCAATATGGCAACAGAGTAGAAGCTCTGAAACACCGCTGTTTGGAATAGTTTCCATGCACAGCTCGAGAGGGAATGAACAACCACAGATTCCAGGTAGCAGGGCCTTTCTGTTGCACAGAACTTGGACAGGGAGCTGAAGAGTTTCAAGGCACAGATGGCTGGAGATGCGAAAAAATAGCAAGTCCCCCCACAAGGAGAAGCTGAGCCCAGATGGCAGCCTGCTATAGGCATTAAGGGCCACATGGATCAAAATTGGAAACTGCGATTACCTAATTGCGATTTTTATGATAATCGTAATTTGGTAATCGCAATTTCCAATGTATGAAACTTCATGAGTTTTAGATACCGATTCGTAGTGGGTCGCAAACCAACCTACCTCATTAATATTAATGAGGTAGATCGCAATTTGCACCCCCCTAGGAATCACAAACATCACGGGGATAGTGGCCTGCTGAGGTCAGCAAACCACCATGTCTGTGACTGCTTTTAAATAAAGCAATCTTTTTTTGTAAAGCAGCCCGTTTTCTTTAAAGGAAAACGGAATGCTTTACAAAAAGAAAAAAATGAAAGTTTTCCATTAATTTTTTAAGAGCAGGCAGTGGTCCATGGGACCACGGCCTGCTCTTAAAAAATGCTTTTACAAACATTCACAAAGGGAAAGGGGTTCCTTGGAGTAGGTGGTAAACTGCGAATGTTTTGTGACCGCATTTCATTCACAAAACATTCATACATACCGATGCGATTCGGTATTAGGAAGAGATGCCCTAAACATGCCCCTTCCTAATACCGAATCGCAAAACCCAATTTGCGTTTCGTTAACAAAAAGTCTTCATGCATGTAGCCCTAAATCACATGGGAGCCAGTGGCATGGATTAGAAATAGCTCTTCCTCCTGTTCGGCACAGACTGGCAGCACTCGAGAATAATAACATACATGAAGACAGGCCGAACGTAACAAGCCGTTGAGCGTTTAAATATAGCGAGCTGAGAGGGGCAGATGAGGTTGGTGGTGTGCGAGGTTAATAAAGGGACAGTGAACCAGACTATCCCTATGCTTTCTTAGGACTCTAAAGGGGTCCACATGCATGCTGAATCAAAAAAATACCACCAGACATATCATTAGAGATCACGGAATGAATGAAATGACATTGAGAAAGTCTATTCATTTTTAGGTCGAGCGTAAGCGTACGACCTCTTGTAAACTTTAGTATACATATATCTCTGTGGGCCAAATGCCATTCCTTGCTCCTCATTTGTTTGTTTCAATGTCCTTTAAAAATCCTTGCTTACTAGTGGCCAGTCCTGCCTCTTTGTCCCTCCTTTTTCCTCCAAGGAGCAGGGACTTAGTACAAAATCATTACACTTTGTTCTGTTGATCTGGTCGGGGGGGGGGGGGGGGGGGGGGAGGGAGAGTATTTTATTATGTTTTCAACCTCTTGTTACACTGTGGGTGCTCAGACGTAACTGCTTACATTTTATTGCAGCATTCACGGCTCGTCCTTCCTGTCTGAAGCCAGAAGGAGCCAGCCATGCTTTCTAGCTACTGCAGCTCTAAATCATGTAAAAAGTTAAACCAAAACTTAAACACAGCTTGAAATGATACTTTAATATGCATGCTGATTGTGTTTTTCCTCCCCTCCAGGACTTGTGCTTGGCTGCTGGATGAGGAGTTGAAAGTTTCTCCTAATCAGTTTTGCGCTGAGGCCAAAATGAGTCCTTCTGGAAAAATGTCTCCTTTAAAATCTGCATTTGAATGTATTACATTAAATGAAAGCAAAACAAGAACACAAGGCCAGCACAAGGGCTGTGCGATCGCACTGTATACTGACTTCAGAGAGGCAATGTTTTCAAGTTTATTTTGCTTTTAAAAGCACTCCACACATTCCTGACCTCCTGCAATTTCAAGACAATAAAAATGTCAAGATAACTCCGGTGATTGATGTTCTTGCTGGAGAGATAAGAGTTGTCTAGTGGAAGAAGATTTAACTCATTGCCTGGTAGCCGGAGGGTTAATATGCCAGCTGCAACGCAAGTGTACCATGCATATTACAAAGTGCATAAAATGTAAATAGGTCAGTGGATTACTGCTCTTCTGTTACTTGCAGCTTATATAAGTCAAAATCCTAACAGAGCAGTGAATTTATAATGGTCATCCAAGAACTGCATACACTGCAAAGTAAAGATTAGAGGAGATATTAAAGTTGCAAAAATGGTTCATCTGGATGGAAAATGATTATTTTTATTTAAGAGAACCCCCAATTATGGTGTTGTTTTCAATTCTGAGTTTGGGCTTCTGGGGCCCAAGCACTCTTTACCAATGCTGCCTACCAATATGCATGACTTGTGATTACTATACCTTGTAGTCCTCTGTGTTATGTAACATTTCCTTTACACTAATTTATACACTTATGATTGACTGTCTCTGTGTAATTTGTGTGTGATGCAAAGTGCTACGACACCCTACACTGGTATGAGTGGCGCTTTTTAACTACTTAAATGCATCTGAACATTAGTGGTTACGGAGCCATAAGAGACACTGTTGAAGAGTGGTGGTGAGGAAATCCGCATCACTCAGCCTTACCGCAGCATCACCTGAGCACCGTCTCAGCATCAACACAGCACCACCTCCTCATCAGTGCACCACCAGTGCAGCACCAATTCAGTATCAGCGCAGCACCACCTTAACATCAGCACTGTACAGCACTATCTCAGCATCAGTGCACCACCTCCAACGCAACCCCACCTCAGCAGCAGCGCACCACTAACTCAGCACAGCACCAACTCAAGATCACTCAGCACCACCTGATCACCAGCTCAGCACCACCTCAGAAACAGTGCAGCACCACCACCTCAGCATCACTCAGCACCACTTCAGCATCAGCACAGCACATCGGCATCAGCATCAACACAGCACTGCCTCCTCATTAGTGATCCACCACCACAAAGAAAAATAAAACCAGGAAATGCATATTCGCACAGAGCACAAGGGAATGCCTATAACATTGCTCAATGAATATGTTCCAAACACAGGACAAGATCACTTCACGATCCACCTTCTACAAGAAATTACACGTTTTTAAAAGGATTTTAATCTGGTCTGAAGTGGGGACTTGGATCAATCTAATCCACGTAGCCAGATATGCAAGATTATATGACATGATTTAGGATTTGGGGGGGGGTGGAGCTTGGCTCGCACAGACAATGGCTGCCTGAGCCTTGAGCTCCGTTGCGCAGTGTAACTATCCGGCAACTATCCTGCCCCTCTACCGCCGGGATTCCGATGCAGAGGTAGAGTCCCTAGAGCGGAGGCTGGTGCGAGCAGCGGGGCGAAAAAGCGGGACTCCGGGGGACGCTGCAACCGCTGTTTGCTGGCTGAGTGGGCGGAGAGCGGAGGCGGGCCGCCAATCTCCGAGCTCTGGTGGTTGCCACTGCAGGGCGACGTAGCCGTGCGTGCGGCTGGACTACGTGGAGAGCCCCGGCCCTCCGCATCGCCCTCGCTGAAGAGGCCTAGAAGAGGGTGGCCCGCCGGTCGCGACGCGGCGGAGACACTGTGGGGGCTGCTGCGACTCCATCGTAAGCAGCTGACGTGGAGCGCTGGAGCGGCGTCTTGGGCAGCTGCCGGTCCGAGCGAAGGCCCGCCACCAAACTAAAACGCTGGAGGGGCGCGAAGGACTACGTCGCAGCAATAAGATAAGTGGCTGCGCTTGCTGCCTTGGTGGCGTGGGGACCTCGTCGAAGCTCTCCCCAGGTGGGTGGTAAAGAGACCCCCCAGTGCAGTCCAGTAAGGAGACGAGGCGGGCCCAGGCGGCGACATCCACAGTACGGGCGGGGCGCCCTAAGGCCGGACAAAGTGATTGGGGGTAGCAGCCTCGAAGAAGCTTGTTGCGGCCATTCTAGCTCACACCAGTGCGATGGCGAATGTGAGCCTGCAAGAGTGTGTGCTATAACGCTCTACGGCCTGGCACAGCCATCGGCGTCAGGCTTGGTCGCAAAGGAAGAGGTCTGGCAATTATTCGGCGGCGGCGCAGTGCGTGACATCGCAGGTTCGCTAACCTTCGCTACAATCTGTGTGCCACTACCAGTCCACTGCGACGTATAATCCTTTGGGGTACAGCGGCAGCCGTGTTTAGAGGCGCCACGTCGTGGCGAAGTTCACGATGGGCAAAACTGACAGGACACAGCCGAATCTAACCTTTGAGCAGAAGCGCCCTAAGACTCAGGCTACTGCTGACGGGGCAGTTGGTAACGTGCCGGAGGAAGAACAAGATATCCGGAGCTTGTTGCTCTCTATGGAGAAGGGATTGCAGAATGGCATAACCTCCTTGGGGGCCAAGATGGACACCCTTTCGTATAGAATGGATCGGATGGCGGAGCGAATTGACAAGCATGCGGAGCGATTGGACCAAACGGAGCAACGGTTGGTGGAAGTGGAGGAAGCGCAAACTGCATCGGCGGCAGATCGGGTGAAGATGGGGCGACTCATGCAGGTGCTGCAGGATAAAATGGAGGATGTTGAGGCCCGCTCGCGACGCTGCAACCTACGCATCACGGGCCTGCCAGAGACGACGCCCACTGGACGGATGGAGTGCTATGTGGAGAAGTTGCTAGTTGAGCTGCTTGGTCAGGGAATATTCTCTACCATGTTTGTGGTGGAACGAGCACACAGGTCCTTGGGGGCCTAGGCCCCCTCCGGGTGCACCGCCGCGACCGATTATAGCGAAACTGCTGAATTACCGCGACAGGGACGCGGCCCTGCGAGCGGCCAGAGAAAAAAAGACGCTGTCTTACGAGGGGTCGACCATTGCGCTCTACCCGGATTTTACGGCTCGTGTCCAGGAGGCTAGGCGGCAGTTCATCCCGGCCAAAAAGCAAATGCGGGATATGGGACTGGACTATGCGATGCTTTATCCTGCCAAGTTGAGAGTTAATCGGCAAGGGAAAACTCATATTTTTCTTGATCCCAGGACACTGCAAAAGGCGCTAAACGACTGGAGCAAAGAATGGCTGCGAAGTCCAGAGAAGCAGCTGCAGGGGGATGAGGCGGAGAGCTCACTTGACCACCAGGACTAATGTTTGCAAATGAGAAATATATGTGGTTATTCCCTCATGTTACCAGGTTCCAGAGGTGGGGGATGGAAGTGGGGGATTATGGGAAATTTGCATAAATATTGTTAATTTGTATTGTGAATTTATGTCCACTTCCCGTAATACCTTTTTATTACAAATATAAAAAGAGAAAACATTTCTACAAAAGATCTAATGTGTTTGGCTGTGCTTTTCTTTCTGACATCATATTTAATCCTTTTTCTTCTTTGGATTGTTATCATGTATTATACATTATATTAGCAAGTATTAATCCACACGAGCCATTGTTTCCTTACAACCTAGATAGGGAGCAGCATGGCCGAGTTGTGGGAGGTCTGCTGTGGGTGGGGGGTTTGGGACGGGTATTGTTTTGTTTTTGAGCCGAGGTTAGTCATGCAGGGTCCATTTTTGTCCCTTATCCACTCTAAACACTATATAAAGCACTATTTGAGGGATGTAAAGATGTATAGACAGAAGAGTAATGACAAGGGACGCTGCACGTGGGGGTCTGTTAGACTCTTTCAGAGTTGTGACCTGGAACGTCAGAGGCCTTAATGATCACCGGAAGCTGCGCAAGGTGCTACACTACCTTAATAGACATAATATTGATGTGGCCTTTCTGCAGGAGACGCATCTCCCTAATCAGAGCCCCATGCTGCGCGCGAGGAGGGTGCTGGGGAATGTGCATACGGCTGGCTTCACAACGCACGCTAGAGGTGTCATGACTTGGACAAACCCTAAATCGGCTTATAAGCTACATTCGGTGTCAGCAGACAAAGGTGGCAGGTTCGTGATAACGCGTTGTCAGGGCAGAGGCCTCGATCTACTGTTAGTTAATGTTTATGGACCAAACTATGACTGCCTGGAATTTTACGAATCCCTAACCAATGTAGTGAGGGGCTGTGGAGTACCTCATATTTTGTGGGGCGGTGATTTCAACATGGTCAGGCATCCGGGTCTAGACAGATCGGGGGGCCAGGGCAGAGGGCCGGCCGCTGCAGTTAAAGTAGTCGACAGGGCACTGACAAGTATGGCATTGGCCGATGTCTGGAGAACGCTTAACCCAACGGAGGGGAGCTTTACACACTATTCGGCCTATCACGACCTTCACACGCGGATTGACTACTGGCTAGCGTCAGTGTCTCTTCTGCCACAGATACGAGCTTGCCAGGTTTTGCCACGTACTCTGTCGGACTATTCCCCCATATTGCTGACCCTCTCTAAGCCAAAGAAGACTATTCCGGCCTTTATATGGCGGTTCCCCCCGTATTCGCTGCTTGACCCCCTCTTTAGGGGGGAAATAGCGGAGGCGATAACAGGGTATTTTGAAATCAATGCTGGCACAGTGGATAGTTTCCAAACGGTCTGGGAAGCCTTTAAGGTTTGCATCAGAGGGGTGGCTATGGCGAAGCATTCAGGGGTGCTTCGTGATATCCGGCGACGGTTGGCGGCCCTAGAATGTAGACTGGGGGAATTAGAGGCTCGGCAGCGGACGGCGGCAGCGGGCGATACTGCAGAGGAGTTAAAGAAAGTGTTGGCAGAATATCATGAGGCGGCAGGCGCAGAAGTGAAGCATTTGGGGAAGTATGCTACGGCCAGGGTGTATGGGGAAGGAGAGAGACCCAGCTCCGTTCTCGCTAACATGTTGAGGGTTCGGAGAGGTAAGGCCAACATCACTAAGATCAGGTCAGAAAGGGGGAATTGCTAACTGAAGAAATGGATATAGTAGAGCGCTTTAAGTCGTACTATACAACGCTTTACGCCTCGAGACAGATTGATATGGATGAGAGCATACGAGACTACCTAGATCATATTACATTGCCCTTCCTAACTAACTCACATAGGGAATTCCTGGCCCTCCCCATAGAAAAAGATGAAATATTAGACGCTCTGGCTGGCATGAAGGCGAATAGCACGCCGGGGGCGGATGGCCTCACGGTCACGTTCTACAAAACCTTTATAGACCTACTGCTCCCGCATATTTCGATGCTGTTCGATGATATATGTGTCAAGGGCCAGATGCCGCGGTCTATGCGTAAGGCCATCCTAGTGGCTATCCCCAAACCAGGAAAACCCCCTGAGGAGTGCAGCTCATATCGGCCGCTCTCCTTGCTTAATGTGGATGCCAAGCTATTTGTAAAGGTTTTGGCTACACGCCTGGCGCTGCTCACTCCAGAGCTGGTAGCCCCGGAGCAGGCGGGGTTTGTACCAGGCAGGAACCTTACTTATAATTTGCGCACCGTGTTTGGCACTCTGCAACATGTTCGGCAGGACTCTAAAGCACTTGCGGTCTTCCTTGATATGGAGAAGGCATTCGATTCTGTTGAATGGGCCTTTATAAGCCAGGTTTTGACCAGAATGGGGCTGGGACCAGTCTTCTTACAGATGATTGGGGCGCTCTATAAGAGCCCTACTGCGCGAATACGACTCGGCGACCGGGTCTCGGATGCGATTCCGATTACCAGAGGGACACGACAGGGGTGTCCCCTGTCGCCTATCCTATATGCCCTGATTGCGGAGCCTTTAGCGTGCGCGCTTCGGGAGTATCATGGCCTGAGGGGAGTGAGTTTCCCTACCTACAAGATTGTGGTCTCGACGTATGCAGACGATACCCTGCTGTATGTCCGGGACCCAGAGAATAATCTGTCATCGGTACTGCGGGAGGTGGTGCACTATGGGGCGCTGTCTGGCCTAAGAGTTAATTGGACCAAGTCCATTGCTTTCCCATTGACCCCATCTACCACAATCTTTGAAATGGAATATCCACTCCAGTGGTCTGACGACCCAGTCAGGTCCCTCGGTATACAGCTGCATGTGGACTCTGAAATAATATTACGGGAAAACTACGGTAGGGCCATTGACAAGCTGGAAGATGACGTGGAGATTTGATCGGGCTACCTGTGTCATTGGTAGGTAGAATATCAATCATGAAGATGGTGATATTGCCCCGATTCTTATTTTTGTTTCCTAATATCCCTATGGTGCTACCGCGCTCCTTTTTTGCTAGGCTTAATAAGTCCCTGCTGCGATTAGCATGGGCGGGTGAGCAGGCGCTGGTTAGTTGGCATGTGCTGACGTTGCCTTATTATATGGTGGGTCTGGGTGCGCCAGACCTGGAGCTGTACTACAGAGTGGCGCAGGGTGCACAGGCGCATAGCTGGATACACGGTGAGGAGTCAGTTCCATATCTTAAGCTGGAGAGATTGTTTGCTGACCCGCTACCCCTCCCGGCGATAATATGTGAGCCGTTGGATCGAAGGGTGGGTTTTTTAGACTCACTCAATTCAACTAGGCATGCTTGGCATTGTCTATTACAACAAACGGCGGGGGCATTATTATATTCACCATTAATGCCATTGGACTGGGCGGTGTGGTTATCTCCTTGCAGGGATACAGGAGTGATACGAGCCCTTCAAGAGCTTGGAATCCACACGGTGGGAGAGCTGTTCGTAGATGGCACAGCTAAGACTTTGGACGAGGTGGCCGCGACGGCGGAGGCCCCTACTCAATTGCAACGCTTCCAGTTCCATAGGGTGAGGGGAGCATGGAGACAGCATTTAGGGGACGACATGGCTGAGCCCCCTGAGATTCTGGAACTAACTTACCTCATTAAACACAAAAGCCCTCGCAGGTTGATATCCCAACTGTACAGCATAGCGATGTCACAGAGATCCCAGCAATACACCAAGGCCAGATTGGCATGGCAAAGGGACTTGGATATTGTCATAGATGACGCCATGTGGTCGTACTGTTGCGTTGGCACACGCCGGATTTCACTACATGGCATGCATAGGTTGATCCACTTTAAATATATAAATAGAGTCTATTACACGCCGGAAAGGCTGCATAGGTATGGCCTGAGGGATGAAGCGTCATGCAACAGATGTGGCCATTCAGTAGCAGACTTCTACCACTTAGCGTGGGATTGTCCGGGCGTCTTCAAATTCTGGGAAGCTATTTTTCAGGAGCTAGGAAGAATAGCAACACTGGAACTTACCCCTGACCCAGCAGTGGCACTCTTGGGCTACTCTAGGGGACTACCCAAGGCGGCGCGGAGGCTTGTAGACATGGGACTACTGGTGGCAAAGCGTAGGGTGGCGATGTGCTGGATGCGGGGGCCCTTGCCAACAGTGGCACAGTGGGAACGGGACGTGCTTTATTGCTGCACGCAATCAGAAACATTTAGCGAATTACTCTCACCGCAAAGTAGGCCAAAATATTTCTGGGGTCTATATGCGGACTACCTTAAGAGGGACCGCACAGCAGTGGATACTGAGTTGGGGGCGGATAACGATGTGGACGCTGGTGGAGCTGCTGTCTAGCTAGTTCTAAAGATAAACTTCACAAGTGTGTGGGAATATTGGGACGGTGGAGTGGGTGTACCTTCTGCGCAGATGGGGTTTAAAGATTAGGGATGACACTACGGCCATTACTGACATATTACTGACCATAATAGGAATCGCAGTAGGGAGGTGACCTCTGGAAGGTGACCTCATTGCTAGATGGTGTATCGGAGTGGGAATTACGGGAGGGTTGCTGACTAGATACCTCTAAAGGCTCGGGCGGGGGAGGGGAGGGAGTTGGGTGTTTTGTATAGTTATATTAAATAAGAAAACTGTGACCTCTCATAGGGGATATTGCTATAGAAATGATGTACAGTGCTGCAATATCGGTTGACCATAATGCATTGCATATTTGACAACAGCGCTATCAGGCTTCAGGGATGTGGGATAAGTTGTGCTGCAATATACCTCACGAAGCTATGTCAGCCGGCCTCCGGGTTGTAGGCGCGAAGCAATGTACATCACTGAGTGTTATCAGTAAAAAATAAAATAAATAAAAAAAAATTAAAAAATTAGGATTTGGGATTAGTAGACTCCTGGCGACACAAAATACATTTTTATGCCACAAACAGAACTTATACAAGGATGAATTATGCTTTTGTAGATTAAAAAATGCTTGGTAGATAGAAAGAAGCTGAAACGGGTGAGTTAGTGCTGGCAGATCACTCACAAGTGATAGAGTGGGTAAAGGAAGAGAAGAACAAACACCATAGCAAGTGGAAACTTAAGGAATACCTGCTCAGGGAGTGAGCCACTCTGTATGAACTTCAAATAAAGGAGTTCATGCTAGCACATGATGGAAAAAACACTTAATTACAAATAAAATGGGACTTGTTTAAGGTCTACACCAGAGCATACTGACAGTGATGGACACTCTCAACAACAGAGAGAGAAGAGATCAGATACATTTTAAATCTAGAGAGGACTAAGGAGGAAGGAGTGACTTAACATAATTCAGGCAACCAGATGGAGAATAAGAAAAATTATCAGCCGTAAAGGACAACGTACAGTAATAGAGACCAATAGAGCAGTCTACCAGAGAAGATTACACCAAGAAAGCAACAACACTTCTACTCTGAAAGTAACAACTAGGCAACTAAAAGTGAGAACTAACAAAGTACATATTGCAGAAATCCTTAACCATAGTAACACTGGGAAGAAAGAACTAATGAGAAAGTAGTATTTAGATATTTCTATCAGGAACTGTATAGTAAAGGGAGGAAAGATCAGAATAAAGGAGAGCCATATCTAAGAAATTATCAGTTATCATATTTGACATCCGAACAATACAAACACATAGATAGACCCACAGAAGAAACAGAGATGATAGAAGTAATAAAATCCTGACGGGGTTAGGCAACCTTTTAGTAAAGCCACCATTTTAGTTAAAATGGATGTTTCTGTTTGCACTTCTGTGTATCTTTGCTCTCCACAGGTTCCATGGAAGTGAAGACAGTTGATGTAATGTTTTCAAAATTGACACATGCGATGGGCTTATTAGATGAACCTTCTAGTGTACTAGGTAGTTTGTATCTTTCAACGTATCTTCACTGTGTTTCCGTGGTCCAGTTCAGTTTCAGACATTCATGAACAGCTTTTGTTAAGTTGTTGCAGGGATTCTGCTGATACACAGAACTATGCGAAGAACCCCAGGACCTCAGTGAATTGTGGTGTACCAGAAACTCACCTCAGAACCCAGAACCCAGTATCCGGCTAGCATAAGTGTCCCATTCGTTATCCGAGATTTAGCTCGGCGGTCCCAATGAATAGACAACCCAGAACAAGCGACTCAGTACATACTCAGGAATGGTGGGAATCGGAAATACCTGTTCGTATATTATTCTCACATCAGTCCACAACAATAATCAACAGAGACACGTTGTAAATAAAAGGGGTTTATTTTTATAGACCACGTGTCCTAAGATGCAGTACTTTGGCTAATACAAGCAGACAAATGATTAATATCAAAACCAGCAACATAGTTACAATACCATAGAATATAAAAGGGGTGATCATATTATAATGACAGTGGATACTACCACCTTCCCTTTACTAAGAAGCTAATATTATTATTATGCTAATAGAAGGTCTCTTAGGCTTGAATAGGGGACCCCATACCTCAAAGATCAGCTTAGTGAAATCACATCACAGGAGCATCAGGAGTCTTCTCGCAGGAAGGCTCGTCTTCGGTCTGAATAATAAACATGATGTCCGTGATACTAAAAGCACTAATTTTCAGGCATTTGCAGCTGCGCGTGTGTTATGGCTAAATAGTGGGCCGATCAACCTAGAGTGAAAAACATGCATTGTGTAATAACCCAGACTGTTTGTCACACCATGTACAGACCAAGGTCGCTGCGCAGAGCTTGGGATGGTAACAACAGATTGCTCTTGTGTGAAGCAAGTCTCGAGTCAGCAGTTTGTTTTAAGAAATAACATGTAAACGCAGTGCCGTGTGCAAAAGCAAAAAGATGGCTTTCTAACATCTAACGTGGTTATGCTAACCTAACAATGCCTGTACGTATTCAGAGAGAACTCACTACAAAGTGTTGCAATTTATTTTTCCAACCTTTTGAAGAAGACAGCATCACTGGAAAGCAGGATGCTTACTTAGAAAATGGGATAGTGGTAACATATATTGTTACTGATGCAACTTTCTCTAATTCACCAAAGAATTGATACATGGGATCATACCACACTGAATATGCGCATTAGCTACGTTTCTATGCAAGAATTGTGTATGAGTCCCCTGATTCTGGGGGTAAGCCAAATTTTCCTTTTTGTAATTTGGGATGCTGTCATAATTTCTCTTGATTTTGCTGCTCATATGAGATTTTTCTGTATTAACTTTATCACCTTGTGAGGAGAACAGTGACAGTGTGATTTGCAACATGGCCACCAAAGTAACTCCAGAAGAACAGGAGGTGAACGTTCTAATGGTTGGACAGGAAGCGGTAATAGGGAAGGAACTAGTGTGAGGCAATCATAAGGAGGACGGAGAAGGCCGTGGGTTTACGGTGCGAGAAGAGGTAGAGAATGGACTGAGGGGCGACAATGTGAAGGCTGGGAAACCCAACGGAGGAGCCAGTGGATGGGACATGCAGAAAGAGCAAAGCGAGCCTGCTAATGGTGAGGCATAGTCTAGAAAATAACACTGACAGACGGGCAAGTTGAAGGGAAGGAGGAGCTGAAGACCTTCAATATTGGGGTACGGAGTTCCACCTGAACAGCTCTAATCCTGGGTTCCAGAGTAATATACTATTCTCCATAAAGCACTTCAACAACTCCACAAGGCTAATAAGTGTATAATAATATAATTTACAATTACAACAGTGCTGCCAATGACATTATCTGCCCACAACTTTGTGTGAAATACTTCGCAGCATTTAAAAAAAAAAAAAATTATGAACAAAATGAGACTCTCCAATAACACAAAGCACTATGCTGCCTGATTTTTAGTAAATCTAAAGATATAGAGCAGCTCAGGCTCATTCATGCAAGTAAAATGACTACTGAGCTGCATTGACAATGGACTACATATTTGATATTGACACACAATACATTTTAATTTAGACGCTGTTTGATATTACGGTATGTGATGACAAACTATGACACCGAACTTGAACAATAAAATAAAGGGGACATATAAGATGGATACTTCTGGTAAAATTATGATGATTGCTCAACAGATTTAAATGAGTCAGAAAAATCAATGTCACTGTAGTCAGTGCTTAATTTGTAGAACAATGAGTGCTGGTGCCAAAGCTCTGCTCAGAAGCCTGCAGCCATTGCAACTAAATGTTGGCACACTGAATACAAAGGCTGCATAGCTTTAAATCCACCTCATGCCTCTTTAAGCCACTAATGGTCACTCCACCTAACCCCTTTATCTCACTCGTGCATGTTCCTGCTTTCTCCCTGACGGTTTTGCTGTCTCTCTCTTCCTTCAACCTTCTCTATTGTGTGTTTTTTACCCTTGCACTCGGTATATATCTGATTCGAAAAAAATGTGCCCCTTCACAAAAAAGAGTGCTGCTGGTCCCTAGTGGTAACAGCTGCCTCAAATTAAGTACTGACGGTAGTGATTTCAAATCAGAGATGAGGCGGCGTCAATCGTGACCACATACAACTTCCCTAGACACTTCAGTGGTACAAAACATGATTATCTATTAACAAAGAAGAAAAAACATGAATATACTTACCTCCAAACCTTTCCAACATGTTCTGTACTTCGCCCCTGTGGGAAAACATTGCTTCAGTTAATAAAAACCGACACATATAAGTTTCTTACTGATACTTTATAAATGGACTTTTCAAACACTGGGTGGCTGAAAAACGATCTTTAATTTCTAAAGGAAGTAGCATGGTCTAAAACAAAATATAAATGTATTAACGTGTTGATGTCAAATTTAAAACCAAAATGTACATATAGAAGTGGTCAACAATGTGTCTAGGCATCACTAGTCTTCAAATTAATATTAAGTAGAACTTAACTCAGTCGATAGAAATGAGTTCCCGTTCATAGGCATGAGTGAGCAATATATACACTTTCACTTGTCATTACAGAAGAGTGACACATTAACTAGATTGTGC